>NW_005054416.1:1313882-1318996 GCF_000277835.1 Geospiza fortis | reverse complement strand
AAATTCCTGTTCATTCCCAGCTGCATAGCCCAGGGAGAACACCCAGCTCCAAGAAGGGGGATCCCAGGTGTGCAAGCAAGAATTGTCAGGTGAAGCATCTTCTCTCACTTATACCTCAAGATACTGTTGGTGTCAAAGGGATTGCCCAGATCTCTCCTGAACAATTTGCTTGGCACTGAGGGTCTCAGTGAGAATGACGTTGTGGGGCTGCATTGGGTTGGGAAGTGGTGGCGCTGTGGGGACACTTGGATGAAGGGGTGCAAGGAGGCATTGGAGATCGTGGTCTCTGGTGCTTCTGGGGGAGGATATGAAGTGGTTTTCCCCTGTAGCAGGGAGGAAGGATGCTGGAGAAGTGGAGCTGCTCGTGCCCGTGACACGGAGGGAATGGCAGCTGCCCGGCTGTGGGGGAAGTGCAGCAGATGCACCCCACAGTGAGTGGAAGGTGATGGGAAGCCCTAAATCCACATGTTTGGTTTCATGGGGACTCCTTTGTCCCTGAACCTGAAGCAGGAGAGCTGCTGTGGCCATTTCTCCCTGGCAGTGCTTTGGACACAGAATGCTGCAAGACCCACCAGCCAGGTGAGCCTGAGCACTGCTGCAGCTGGGCCCAGGTGTGAGACCCAGCCTTGGAAACACAGTAACTCACTAAAATTCCTCCTTCTGCCCCATCTCCCCCTGCTTCCACCTTGTCCTGGCTCCTCTCCAGGTAGCAGGGAAGTTATCCTTGCCCTGGGTCCATAACGGGCTCCGGTCCAGCTCTGGAGAGGACAAACCTGAACTCTTCTCATGTTGAATCTGCTTCAGGCCATGAACATTGAGGTTCACGTGGTTGCTGATGCTGTTGTGCAAACAGCATGTAAATGAACTGAAATGTCTTATCCCTAATGAAAAGATTTCCTGCTTTTTTAATCTATTAGATATGGAAATATTTTTTGAAACTGAAAAATGCAGTCGGTAGAATTTAAATTGAAGCGTAATACATGTAAAATATATTTTAGTTGATAATTTTGTAAAATGCACTTTTTTGTGTCTCTTCCCTGGTTTCCCAGATCTGTATTTCATTGTTTACAGATGGAATGAGAACATTCCCTATTCCCTCCTTCTGTGAGAAAGATATATTAGAAGTAATTCTTAAAAAAAATAAATTTGAAAAATCGTATTGATTTAGAAAACAAACCAGTGCTGGACTGTTCTTCCCATTCCTGCATGAACTTCCCACCTGGACCTGGTGGTTGCAGGAGTTAGGAGTGCTTGGGATCAGATGTGGGTGCTCATGGTTGTGGGATGAGCAATCTGTTGGGTTTTCCATGGAAATAGAGCAAGTGGCAACAGGATAGGCAGGGATTGAGTGGCTTTTCTCCAGTCTACTCTTGACAGTGGCTGTCAGTGGAGTATTTGGGTCTCTGCTGTCCAAGCAGGGCAGGTGGTGGTGACAGGTCTTGTTTCAGCTGGGCTTTAGGAACCCTGAAGGAAGCATTTGGGAATGTTGCTTTGGAAAAGTGTGTCGTTTGGAATGCTCTCTCCACCAGCTTCTGCCATCTGAGTGTCACAGTCCTGTGGCACCAAGTGCCACATGCACCCTGAGGACAGGTCCAATAGCTGAGCCATCTACACAGACATCCCAAGGGACCAGAAGGTTTCCAAGTGGGAGAAGAGCAGACAGGAGTCAAATAACCTGCATGAGGAGCAGGATAATGGGATTGGGAGTACCTGGTGGGAGTGTCTGCAGCCACATGCAGGTGAGAGCTGTTCAGGGGTGCTCCCAGCCAGTGACATAGCTTGGGGGTGCAAGGCTGAAGGCACAGGCATGTGCAGGGGCATTGCAGGGGCTGCTGCACACTCATCCTCAGGGGGAGCGGCCACTCCCACACAGTCCTGAGCCGTGGCTCCTCTGGAGCTGTCCCACAGGCTCTTCCTTGACTTTCATGATTTCCATTCCATGTTGAGATGTTCTGCTGCTTCCTGGGGCTATGGCTCTTGCACACTTGGGGAGGGAGGGGTTGAGTTCTGGGAACAAAATGGGCAGAAGGAAAGAGTAATGTCTGACGTGGAATTAGTTCCTGATTTCAGAGAAGGGAGCAATGGGCACATGTTGCTTGTGGCCTCAGTGCACATTAGCTGGGCATGTACGAACTGCATCCATAGCCCTTGGATTTGGATAATCCATTGGACCCTGGCTGCATCCTTCTGAAAATTTGCAGCATCTTTCACTTCCAGGTCACCTTGAGCAGGAGATTCTGAGATGGTCCCGTTGGATGAGCTGGGGCTGCTCAGTCCCTGTTTCCCTGCAGCCCTGCTGGCATCACACCTGTTCTTAAATTCCTGATTAAATTTCTTCCTAGGATTAGGAATTTTGCTAGAGGATCCTTGCCTTTTGCTTCCTGCTCCCAGCCTTGTCAGCACAGCTTCTCTCAGAGAGTTGCCAGAAGCATGGAGCTGGAGAAGCAGATCAAACCAAGAGAATTCCTGAAAAAGGAAACCACAGTGATGAAGTGAATTCATCTGGGAATTTTCCTCCCAAGGGGAGGAAGGAGCTCATCCAGGGACATGTATGTTTGTGAGCTGCTGTGGGATTACTGAGCATGATATTCCCAACCCCATGGCCTGGGATTTGTGCTGAAGAACCAATTTGAGATTTCCCAGTTGGATTTAATGTGACCTGGTTCCTGGGAGTCATCAGTGATGTGGGTGCCAGAAATGGAACAGAAACCTGTCCCCCATGCGTGACCCATGGCCAGCTCTACCGGCTCTGGTGCTTATCCCGGTGTTGATGCTCCCTCAGAGAGGTCCTTTGGAAAGACAACCAAGAAAAAGCTTTTCCATCCCCTCTCCTCCTGCATGGTGAGCTGTCACCAGAAGGATAATCTGTGGCGGGCTGAAAAGTTGGGATTAATGTCAAACAAAATTGGATTTACTGCTGAAATCTGCTACCCGAGGGAGGTGCGCGGAGCCGTATCCGGCTCTACTGGATCTGCCATTCAGCAAACTGCTCTTGTATCATGACTGACGTTGCCAGGAATGTTCTGCTGCCACTGTGGCAGAGTCCTTTTGGTCACAGGTTGTCCTTGGAGTCCCCCATGCGTCAGGAAGGCATGGGCTCACCGACTGGAAAGCGTGAGGTGTGTGGCCATTGGAATCCCGCCCGGCTTTGGCCAGCTGGGCATCCCCTGGCAGGTTTTGATGACCAGCAGTGGTTCAGGTACCTGGCAGAGCCAACCTGCTGTGTCCCATTTCCCTCATTTCCATGTGTGGTGTCTGAAGGTGACAGAGCCTTGTGGCAATTGCAGGGAGAAGGAGGCACTTGGGGTGCTGGGAAGGAGCTGTTGGGGCTGTGGACACTTCTGGAGGCTTTGGATAAGGTTTGGGCACCACAATGAGCATGCTGAGAGGGTGAGAGCTGTTGAAAAGTGCATCCTGGCACAGCAATGTCCTGCAGATTCAGGGATGCTGGTATTGCTCTTTGTTCTGCTTTGGAGCAGCTGTTTTTTCCAGGGAAAGTGCCAGCTGGTCTCCTGATGCTGCTGTGGGAGCCTTCTTGGGGTTTCCTCACCTCACTCCCCACATGTCCCAGCCAAGCAGATCCAGAGCAGCATCCAGGACCGGCTGAAGTGTCTTCCCACCTGGAGTGAAAGCCACAAGCTCCTGCTTGTGTTTAACTGGGGCTTTAATGCTGCTAATTATAATTGGCTGTAATTGTGCCAAAATTCCTGCAAACCAAGAGACAGGAGCAGTTGGGACTGTCACATGAACGTGACAGAGTGCTCCAGCACCTGCCCAGCTCTGTCCCTGACCATGGAGGAGCTGTGCAGGGAGTGGGATTTGTCCCATCACTGGTGGCAGGAGCAGCGCTGGCAGGGTTGGTGCCACACAGGGAAAAGGGATACACATCCCCTTAACCTGGTGGCTCTGGGGACCTGAGTGTGGGCAATTTTTTGTTTTACTGTGCCCTTCTCACCCCATCCATATGGGATAAACGCTTGGCTCACCGAGCTGGAGCTTGAGGGGAGATAATGGATAACTGCTTGCTAATCCCTGCATGCCAGCATTGGCTCTTGCTGCTCCATGCTGTTCCAAATGCTGCAGTGGCAGCACAGGGAGCCCCCAGCTCCGTTGGCACAGGCTCCATCCATGGGAAAACAGACACAGCCTCGCAGAGCCGCTCTTGGAATGGCTCCTGCAATGCCTGTGTCACTTAAAGCTGAATTAAAATGAGGTTGAGCTTTTCGTGTTCTTCTCCAGCTGCTGCTCCTGCCATGGCTGCATCCCTGTGCCCAAAACCTCAGGGTCCTGGAGCAGCAGTGTGAGGAACCGTTTTTCTGGAAACATCAAGCTGGACATTCCTGGAGGCTCTTTCCTGTGATAAAGTCCTTGGCAGAAAGGTAATTCCTATCTGGCCCTTGGGAAGGAAACTGTGCTGAAGGGTCACATGGGGACTGGCTAGGACTGTACTGCTTCAGCCTCCTGCAAAACCCTAAAATCCAGCTAAATCACCCCTTTATATGTGAGTTTTCCTTAAATTCCAAATGCCAGTCTGGAGCACATGTTGAGAGCTCTGCAGGGCCACTGGGAGTGGCACTGGGCAATGAGAGAGACTGAGGCCAAAAGCAGGAAGAAAAGGAAAACAACAAGCCCAAAAATCAGGGGAACAGAGGAGGAATCAGGTGAGCACTGCCAGGTGTGCTGGGAAAGACATCCAACCTCTATCCGTGCATTCCATACGGGATGGGACTCACCGAGGCAGTGGGAAGTTGCAGCACAGCACTCAGTGCTGGCCTCAGGGTTGTAATTAATAGTGGGAGATGCTGATTAATAATTGGAGGTGGTATAAAGGGGATACCTGGACTGGGATGAAGCCGAGGGGCTGGCACGGAACGAGGGGTCTCTGGGAGCGCGGCGTTGCCATAGGGATCAAACAGCTTCTCCGTCAGAGCCTCCGGCGAGAGCAGTTAATCCATTTTTAAGAGGAAAGGATATTTAATAAAGGGAACCATTTAAACTGGATTTACAAGGCACACTGAATGGAGGCCCCATTTATTCCGTGACTTCATATTTAATTTTAATATCTCTATAAACCCCTCCAGAGTGTTCTGCACAAACAAGCTGGAGCCAGAGCG
>NW_005054416.1:1310697-1313818 GCF_000277835.1 Geospiza fortis | reverse complement strand
GCCCAGTGATTCTTAAAAGGAAATCAATTTAACAGGGCTGGAAAAAACCTGCCTCTCCAGGAATATTCTTCCTCTCTCAGAAGTAGCACCAGAATAGCTGTATTAGAAAACAACAAACAGGCTCTTCTGGTGGAGAGGGATTTTTGAAAGGATATGATGCAAAGCGGGGTTGGGAGCTCCCACGGCGAGGCAGGTTGTTGGGACTTTGTTGCTCTGTTTTCTCTGCACTCATAAATAATGTAATTAATAATCATATAACTTCATCAATAATCCAGTTTTTTCTGGAGCCATGCTCGCTGCTATTCCCATGCTGCTGCCTGAGCAGGGATGCAGTGACTGTAAAAGTCCATACAAGAGCTGGGTTAGGGACGATGGCACCTGGCAGCATTTAGCACTCCATAAATGAGAAAAGGACAGGAAGGCAGCCAGATTTCCCACGAGGAAGCAGTTTGTGGCTGTTCCCAGAGCGTTTCTGCTTCCCACACTCGAATGTCGTGGTTTTGGAAGAATCAAGTTCTTTGGGAAGAGCTGGTGAGAAACTCCCCTCTCCCTCTGCAACAGGTAGACTCTCCTGCTCCTCAGCACCTGGCTCAGGGCACAGAGCAAATTCCCTGGGTTACTCTTTGTCCCTGGAACATCTCATTTGTATTTCTTTTTCATATGTAGAGATTGTGCTGCACAAAGTTGGCTCTGACTTCTCTTCCATCTTTTGCATGATCCCTGAACCCAGATTTAAGGAGCAGAGCAGGTGCCCCTGGCCGCCACACCCCAGTCAGCCTGTGCAGTGGTTTGTGCTCTCAGATCACAGAATGTTCCCTCACCTCCACTTAATCTCTTTTTCCCCCTCTTTTTCCTTCCACACAAATTACCTCCCTAGCAGGAAACAGCATCCTCTGCTGCCCTGGGTCATGGAGATGGATTTCTCAAGGAGCAGACTCTGGACTGCTCAGAGTGAGGGTAATTTAGCAATCAGATGTTTCTCCCTGTCCCAGGCTGGGGGATGTTTCTCCCTGTCACAGCCAAAGATCCACAAGTGGAATTGGATTCATAGCACATCAGATAATTGGTCTATAAAAAGGGAATTACATGGCATGTTAACGAGCACAGTTGAGTTTTGTTCTCACCTCCCTGTGAGATGAAGGCTGAGACTCCCCATGGGAATTGATTTCCTCAGGGGACCTCCCTGTCTCAGCAATGTGATGTCCCAAAAGCAGCCCCACAGGTTCACGGGGGTCTGGAAACCAGGATCCAGGCAGGCAGCAGTCCCCCATTTCCAGGGGCAGACCCCTTGCTCCCAACCCATTTTTTTCCTAATAGTTGAGCAAATTTTCTTGTAATTTAACTTTCCCAATTAGTTTTCTTCTAAAATCTGGAAATAATGCAGGGGTTTTTTTTAATTGATAGAGAGAGGGGGAAAAAACCACTTACATCACTCTTTAACAGAAAGCTTCAGTCTTCTATGGTCCAGAGCAAGAGGAGGCACAAATGGACTGATTCATTTCATTCTTCCTGATGTTTATTTTAAATTAATCCTGTTGGGACAGATGTCAGGCCAGAATTCTTGCTGGAGTCACTTATCTTCTTTGATCAAATTAACAATGGCTCATGTTTTATAATAACTCATTTTTCTAATAATTAATTTTTCATGAGTGATGAGATTCACTTACTCTGTGCTCTTTGCCTTCCCCTAGATCCTGCATTTCCTCCCTCATTTTTCTTCCTTTCATTTTCCAAACCACCTTGATGCTGATACATATCAGGATTGAAAACACTGGAAATAACTTTCCAAATATGCTGCATTTAGAGAAAATTTCAGATTAATTCTACATGTTTGTTCATTAAAAGCACCAGTAGGATCCTGCTGTGCACACACAGGGAGTTTAACATGGAAAAACAAATTGAGTGTGTACATAAGTGTGTGTCAGTAATAATAAAATAGGAATGATGCTGCTGTGATTCATTGACCCAGGATTTCCGACTGGAATTTACAGTGGGCTTGATGATAAACCCTCAGACTTTCCTTGGGAAGTGCCCCTGGAATACTCAGGGAAATGCTTTTAGGGATTACACCGCAATTTAAATAACATGCTGCCTACGATGGCCTGAAGGCACAAAACCTCCCGTTCCTATAAAATCCAGGTTACAAATGGAAAACCTTATCAAGAAGAATAAGAAAAAGACCAGAATGTTGAGACGTTTTCTGCAGTACCACAACTGAAGATTGCACCTGATGATCTTGGAGGTCTTTTCCAAATTCTGGGATTCTGCAAGTCAGCCAGCCTGGACTCCACATAGATGGCACCATTCCTCCGATGTCTGACTGTCCCCTCCAGGATAAATTTGTCCATGTTTCCGTTCAGCTTATCCCCACAACTTCCCAGCAGCCATCCACCGTCAGTCTTCAATATCCCAGTCAAATACTTTCCCTGGGGCAAAGCACGTCCTTCGCAGGCCATTATCACTCCTAGCACGTGGAAGGATGTTACAGACCTAAACAGGGTTCACTCAAATGGGTCCTTATCGGCCCCATTGCCTTGGGGACAATGATTGCTGGTGTCAGGGTTGAGATGCTGCAGGTTTTGGAGGTGTTGGAGCAGATTCAGTCCTCGTCCTGCTGCCTGTGAAACCACAGAAGCATTAATTGCCGACAAATTCCAGCAGGAACTTCACACACACAGAGTCACGACTTCATTACAGCCCCGCAGGAGCCGCCTGGGAGCCTCGGGAAACTCTGTGTAAAGAGCAGCAGATAGACCTGGAATGAGTTAAGAGACTCGGAGACTCTCCTGCGACACAGGTTTGGGAGCTGTGTTGGATTTAATGTGTGTTTGTACTGAGCGCTGGTGGTAAAACCCTGCTGGCTGCGACTCCGAGGATGTGTGTGTGTGCATCCCGCAGCCCTGGGCTCAGAGGGATCAGAGGGATCACGGATGGGTCAGCGGGAGGATAAAGGGTGCAACAGGGGAGTTGTGGTTGTTACTGGCTTAAAATTGGACACGCTCAGCCTGGCGATGGGCTTTGTATGTCAACCTGAATTTTGGGGGAGAAGATCTGGGAGTGGGAGAATAACTGGGCGAGCTCTGCCCGCGCCGCTGTCCCCGTGGCGCTGGCGCCTGCTGCA
>NW_005054416.1:1306855-1310651 GCF_000277835.1 Geospiza fortis | reverse complement strand
GCAGTGTCTGCCAGCCCTGCTGGTGCCTGCCCCGCAGCCTCTCCGCTGTCTGTGCCATCCCCAGTTCGCAGGATGCGCTCTGGCTCGCTCCCTGCCTCCTCACACCCCAAATCCAGAGGGGAAGAGCGAGCGGTGCCTGCTGCTTCTCCTGGCGCTAAGGAGCTGGACCTCCCTGCACGGCTGCATTGAGAAGCGATTCCACAGTGCCCAGCGGAGAAGGGAAAGCAGAACGGAGCTCAGCGTGAGGAACTGAGCAAGGATCTGAGCTCGGAGTTAAGGCACTGAGCTCAGAGCAAGGTCTTTGCAAGTCCAGCCAACTGCATATCAATGAATTTAAAACCAGATACGTCAGCACAAAGTTTACCTTGAAAACAGTGATTCTTGTGTTTGACCATCTCCTTGAAATTACTCAGTGTATTCATCCAGAGTGTTAGACTTTGTTTAAAAAGGCTCTTTCCCCAGAGATAAGAAACTCTGCCTCAGTAGTGAGCTGATTGTGGAGCGGCTTCTGTGCTTATCCCCTTGGATAAGAGGCTTTATTATACCAAATTACGGGATAATCTCTGGACACGCAAACACAGCATCGGATCCCTCCTCCTTTGCTTGTTTTACTTTTTGATCCAGAGCTGCTCAAACCAATCCAGGGGGTCTCCTCCCATAGGAATCACCGTCCTGTTTCTTGTCTGGGAAGCTGGCATCGGCCCAAACGGATGTTTTTTCAATAAACCTTCTTTCTCTTGCTCAGCTTTTCCAGAGGCCTCACCCGTTTGTCCTTTTTGCGGTTCTTCAGACCAAAATAAATATCTGATCTCACCCCAAAGGCCAGCAGAGCCTTGGCAGGGCATTTGTGATGACATCAGTGTCCAGCCTCACTCCGAGCTGGAAGGACAGGGGTGTCCCTCAGTCTTTCTCTCCAGCTCCTCTGGGAATTTGTCCCCTCCTTGTCACACTGATACATATTCCTGATTTCTGACAGCCAAGGTGAGTTCTGCAGCCTTCCTTAAACCTGTGTGTGCATAAATGCTGCTGGGAGACTGGCTCAGTGTAAGGTGGTTGATATTATCATCTAAAATAATAATAATAATAATAATAATAATAATAATAATAATAATAATAATAATAATAATAATAATGTATTTTAATGTTGTTTTTCTGCTCACGTGAGTAAACAGTGAGGAAAAGGCCCATAGATTTACTGCTCCAGTTACCCAGGGTGGAGGCTGTGGTGCTCTTAATGTGAGTATTGGGGTTTAGAGGCATTTTGAAGAGGGCTGGGAAGTACAAAAATCTTTTTATACCTGTAAGTAGGAATTTTAGGGATGAGGCTGCTGTTCCAGCCCCTGGTAGCAGATCACACAGAGGCCTAGCAGAGCATTTCCCTGGGAAGGGCCGTGTGGGTTTCCCTTCTCCCACAGAAGAGAGAACCAAACCCTTCCATCATTGCGGTGTCTTGTATAAACTTGTAGGCAAACCACAGCAGCCTGAAGTTGGGTTTCCTCGGTGACATTTTACTTGCTAAATGTGCTTTTTCTGAAGGGATGGATCTGTCTGGGAAATACATTCCCATAGTTTTGCACATTCTGAACGTGAGGTGATTTTAACTGCTTGGGAAATCAAAGTAGTGCTCACTCTGGGTGTTAATTAGGCACACCGAGTGTAACCACAATTAATTTTCCCTGGTGACACAGGGTTTAGCCCTGCAAACCAGCCCCTGAACCCTGTATTTGCTTGGCTGTGCAGTTCCTATAGAGACTCTGCATCCCACCTCATGCCTTGCTCTTCGGACCAGTCCTTAAATCCAAGTTCCCTTTGGAAAATAGCCCCTCTGATCCTGTGGGCCGTTGTCCTGCATTTCCAGAACCAGTGGACTATCCTGTATAACTGCTCCTGACCTAGAGATATTAGTGGGGAATACGAACAAAGAGGAACGAGCAGTGCCAGACTAACATGCCTTTGAAGAAATAAAAATTCCACTTGGCTGCTTTGGAGTTTGCTGCAATCAGGCTTTTTTCCCCGGGAGGAGGGATTGATTTTTGTCTCAGTGACATGGATTATATATGTTGGCACGGCTTCAGTTTGGGCTGGTGTTGAGATCGGATCAGGACCTGCCCTCTGAAATGAGAGCAGGAATCTGATAACACTTCGTGTGTGCAGCTTTGCTGGTGGCAGGTCGGATATCGGTCTCTTCCTAGAGCTAATGCTGTATTTACATCCAAATAAAACTGGGAAATGTGCAATAATCTAGCTGCAGGCTCTCACGCTGAGCTCCAAGTGCTTTGTCTGCCTTGGCTGACAAAATGCTCTTGGCTCCTGATCAAAGGAAAGTAAGTGGAAGCTGGTTTTCTCTTGATGTTAAGAAAGCTCCTGACAGAGAGTCCCTGCAAGGCTGGTTAAGAGCCCAGGCCCCGTGGTAGGCTAGGAAAACTCATTGAAGGAAAATGCGGAGAACAATGGCAGTGTGGAATGACTCGGGAAAGGGCTGTGTGAGGAAATGGCATCCTGATGGCTGGGTTAGTGCCGCAGGCAGCCAGGGGATGGCCTGGAGCAGCAGGTGAGCAGCTGGGGTCATTCACAGAGGTGCTCCGGGGGAAATGCCTGCCAAGTGTTGGGAAATCCCTCCCTCTGGCTCTCGGTGTGGCACAGGCTCCTCGGCTCAGCACATAGCCAGGGTCTGCCCCTCCTCCAGGTGCTAAACCTATGCAGGAATTACAGAATTCTAGAATTCCTTTAAGTGGAGCACAATGCCTAATTATGGATAGTTTGGCCTGGTATTGTAAAAACCATCCATTATCACAGCACAAGGCCACGGAAGCGCTGGGATGTGAACTGTGCTGCCAGCAGCGCCCAGAACCTCGGAGCAAACCTGGTGAGCTGTTTGAAATGACACTTCAGTGTATTTTGGGATGAGAGCAGTGTGAAGTGTTGCTCAGGCCTGACTGACATCCCGACATGCCGAGGTGCTGGTGGAGGGATGGCTCTGGCCTCACTCCAGAGGGATGATCAGTGGGAATAAGTGCTCTGAGGAGCAGCCCAGGGAGCTGGGGGGCTCAGCCTGGAGAAGAGGAGGCTGAGGGGGGATGTTCTCGCTCTCTACAGCTCCCTGACAGAAAGGTACAGCCAGGTGGGTGTCAGGCTCTGCTCACAGGGAACAAGGGACAGTAGAGGAAATTACCTCAAGTTGCACCAGGGGAGGGTAAGGCTGGACATCAGGAGGAATTTTTTTTCATGTAAAGGGTTGTCGGGTGCTGGAAGGGGCTGCCCAGGGAGGTGGTGGAGTCCCCAAACCTGCAGGTGTTCAAGGAATGACTGGACATGGCACTCAGTGCTCTGGGCTGGGTGAGAATCAGTCACAGGTTGGACTCACTGGTCTGGAGGGTCTTTACCAACCTGATGATTCTGTGATTTAGTGATTAGAGGGCGGGAGCAGCTTTGCTCTGGAGACAGGCTGGGAGAGCAGGGGATGTTCAGCCTGGAGAAAACTCCAGAGTGACTTTTCCAGTGCCTAAAGGGCTCCAAGAGAGCTGGGGAAGGACTTGGGACAGGACAAGGGGGAACAGCTTCCCACTGCCAGAGGGCAGAGTTAGGCGGGAGATTGGGAAGAAGTTGTTCCCTGGGAGGGTGCTGAGGCCCTGGCACAGGTTGCCCAGAGAAGCTGTAGCTGCCCCTGGATCCCTGGAAGTGTCCAAGGCCAGGCTTGGAGCACCCCGGGCGGGTGGAAGGTGTCGCTGCCCACGGCATGGGTGGCACTGGACGGGCCCTGAGGTCCCCTCCAGTCCCGCTACTCGATCACCCCGTG
>NW_005054416.1:1295665-1306699 GCF_000277835.1 Geospiza fortis | reverse complement strand
CCTGCCCTCCATGCTGATGTTCGGCGTCATCCTGGCCTCCAGCGGGCTCCTCCTCATGATCGAGCGCGGCATCCTCGCTCAGGTCGGGCCGCCGCCGCTGCACCCGCCCGCGGGGCCGTCGCGGCGGGACGGGCGGGACTCGACGGCGGAGCTGGAGCTGGAGGTGCTGCGGGACACGCGGAACCGCACGATCCGCGCCCTGTGCGGGCAGCGCTCCATGCCCCGCAGCATCTGGGAGCTGCCGCCCGGGCAGCGCCGCACGGTGCTCCGGCACCTCCTGGTCAGCGACAAGTACCGCTTCCTCTACTGCTACGTGCCCAAGGTGGCCTGCTCCAACTGGAAGCGCGTCCTGAAGGTGCTGGACGGGGCTCTGGAGAGCGTGGACGTGAAGGGCAAGATGGACCACATGAGGGACCTGGTGTTCCTGGGCGACATGAAGCCGGAGGAGATCAGCTACCGCCTGAAGCACTACTACAAGTTCATCTTCGTGCGGAACCCGATGGAGAGGCTGCTCTCGGCCTACCGCAACAAATTCGGGGAGATCAAGGAGTACCAGCAAAAGTACGGCGTGGAGATCGTCCGGCGCTACCGGAAGAACGGGGGGAACTCGGCCGGCGACGACGTGTCCTTCTCCGAGTTCCTGCAGTACCTGCTGGACGAGGACGTGGAGCGCATGAACGAGCACTGGATGCCCATTTACAACCTGTGCCAGCCCTGCGCTGTCAAGTACGACTTCATCGGCTCCTACGAGCGGCTGCACGCCGACGCCAACCACGTGCTGGAGCACATCCAGTCGCCCTCCTTCGTCCGCTTCCCGGAGCGCCAGGCCTGGTACAAGCCCGTCACGGCCGAGACGCTGCACTACTACCTGTGCAACACCCCGCGCCGCCTGATCAGAGAGCTCCTTCCCAAATACATCCTGGACTTCTCCCTCTTCGCCTACCCCCTGCCCAACATCACCAGCGAGTTCTGCAGGCAGTGAGCGGTTCCTGTCGAGAGACGGTGGGAGTTCTGCCTTGGCTACAAGGATTTGCTTGCACGGCCTTTGGTGCTGTGTGAAGCACGCTCCTCTATGCATTATTTCCTAATTTTATACTTTGCAAGCACTGTTTGTATGAAATACTCTCTACTGCCTTCACTACTTAGGATCCTTTTTGTACCTCTCTGACTTTCCCGAGTACATATGCCACTGGCTTGAGCGCAGTAGCTTTTGTATCTCTATTTTGCTCTAAATCCTTTTTTTATGCCACAACGTGGAGAATTCCTGTAAGGAATCTGAGAAATTTATATATTTTAAGTATTTTTGTCCCTTTTTTGGGTTTTGTACTGAACGTTGGTTGAATTGAGATCATAACGTGTCACTTGATGCACTAAAAATTAGTGTTGTTAAACCAGTTCTGGGTGGGGTTTGGGTATAAGTAGGAAAAAAAGGTAAACCAGGCCCCATTTATCCTTTATTTTTTCATTGTAGATGGTACTGAAATGAGGCTGGTCATTTTTTCTGTGTCAGTAGCACCTCTGGTTTGTATTTTTATTATTATTATTATTTACCATTGACATATAATTGGGGTTAGGATAATACCCCTTTTTTGGGTGATTTTGGGAGTACAACTATTTACCCAACATCACGCATCAGATGCAATATCAAGCCATCCCATTCTGCTCTTGTCTCTGAATTGAGGCAATACAGACTTTGATCTCAAAGCCCATCCTGGTCCTTAGGATGGAAAACAAATCCCATGGGCCACTTGCCAGCTTTCAGCCTCGTGGGTCCCTGCATGGAAACCACTGTGTAAAAACCCTTTCTCCAGCCATGTTTGGAAAAAAATGGCAATTTGTGGATTGATTTTTCCTCCTTTAATAGCTGTGCACACCCTTTTTGTAGCTTTTCTATTTAATTATGGCTCTGAAATCATAGAAATTTGGGAGATAAGGCAGGATGTTGTTCCTGGGAGGCTGTCCTCGTTTCTAATAAAGTTTTTATATGAATTAGCCTGTTAGTGCTTTTCCTTGGGATTGTTTGTGTCCTTGGGGAGGCCTCTGCACCTCATGCTGAGCCACAACACAAAGGTGGGATGAATTGGTTGTTCCTGTCGTGATTAATTAATGTTTTAATTGCCAGAGCAGCACCAACACATGGAGAAGGGACACATTGAAGGTGAAGGCATAACAGGACACAGGGAAATGGGATGAAAAGCAGCAAAATGGGCTCCTAATTGCTGTGGAGGTAGTACAAAGTGATTTTGGAGCTGGCAACATCCTGGGATTCCTCTCTTAATTTTCTTTCCCCATTTTTAAGGTGCTTTCTCCAGGATTTTAACATTGTCTGAAAGAAGGGCATGGAGCGGTGTCCAAGCCCACTGTTGGGGTAAGTGGCCAAGGGCAGTTTGGGCTGAGGGATTTTTACCTTTGCTGAGGGGGCCGTGGCTGAGTATGAGGGCAATTGCTGGAATGTTCGTGGATTTGAGCTCCTGGCCATGTCCTGAATCTGTGGGCACTGATCCCAGGCCAAAAATGGGTCAAAAATTGGCTTTTCTCTCTTTGTGCCCACTCTGAAATCAGCAGCATTCCTGTCTGTCCCCAGGTGCCTGGTGCTGGAAGAACTGGAGATCTGTCCTCCAGCCAAAGGCGCCAGATCTGGCTGGGAATCGGATTTTGGGTTGTAAAACAGATGCTGCTGAGGGGGGGTGGGCTGAGCTGTAATTAAACCTGACCTCCAGGTCTCCCTAACTAGGAATAAGTTGGTGAGACTTTGCTATCTTTGCTTCTGGGAACATTTCCCGCTTGTTTGGTAATTTGGTTTTTAATTAAATGTTTATTTCTCAGTAGTTTTAAAGGTTTATGCTACTTGTTTATTTATCTGCTGCAGCTTCTGTTCTCTATATTAAATTTCTGTCTCTTGTCCCCTTAATCTAATTTACTGTGCACAGGATTTTGCTTTTCTCAGACTCTCTCTCTCCTTTTCTGAGCATCAATGATCACCCTTTTCTCTTGAAATAGAGCAATCAGGCTCCCACCTCCTTGTACCTTCCCATGAAGAGGATTTTAATTCAGGTAGAACCTGGTAGCTTGGAAAGAAGTTTGTCTGCAGGTCAGCAAAAATGAGAAATCTATCAGGTTTCCATTGTTTGGGCTTCTTTTTATCTGTGACCAATGGTACAATTATCCGTGGCAGCTTTGTACAAGTAAAGTGAAAAAAAAGTCAGCTCCCTCTGCAGCTGTATCATTTCTTTCCTTTGTCAGGTGTTTCTCCAGGGTGGAATAAATCAGGAGGAGATTCCAGAGCTGACAGCAGGCACTGGAGGTGAGAGGTGCTGAGCAGGATTCAGCACCCCTGGAGCACTGGGAAAGGGGTGACGGCTGCAGGAGCAGGGAGGAAAACATGAAGTTATGAACTGGTTTGGATCTGCTCCAGGCTGGCAGCTCCTTTTCCCACCTTTCCATCCCTACGCATGCAGTTATCCCGCAGGATCAAAAGGGAATCTTTCCTCTTTTGAATTCTATTTTGTTAATCCTCAATTCTGCACTGAATGCCCCAAGTTTCCCTGGTTTTGGCATCGGGGTTTCTCCCTGCTTTTTCTTCACTTGCTTATTCCAATTTTGTGCTGATAAATCTCATCCCTGACCCCGCTGCTCTCATGTTTTCCCTGTAGAACCCTGTCCAGGGATGTGGAGACAGCCCAACAGTTTCATTCCACCTCATGACACAGAAGCCTTCTGATTGCCTCTGAAGTACCACAGTGTTACTGTATTTTGTCATTAGTCACTTCTTCTCCTGCTCAGTTTTTGGAATTTGGAGCTGGTTTGGTGTTCCCCTGTGCACCAGGGAGCGAGACAGGCTAGGAACCTTTGCTGTTCCAAAAATCTCACTTCGCGTGTTATCTTCTTTACTAATTCCAACATTACACCTGCAAAGCCTCGTTCCACCCTTTCCAAACCCCAAGCTGTTAGCTTTTGGCAGTGTGACTCTGGGAAGGGGTTTGGAATATGTTCCCTTTGGTCCCCATGCTCAGCTCAGGGTCTATGTCGGTTTTTCCTTTTTCCTGTGGATCTTGTGTGGATTTTGCAGGAATAATCGACTTCCTGGCCAGGCACTGGGGCTGAAATAAACGCATTAAGGCTGCCAGTCACCAAGCTGGCTGGTAGCCATGACCCCGGATCTAGCGGGAATAAAGCTTTGGGAATGGCGGCGGGAGCGAGCGGTGCCAGGGACGGCTGCCCTGACGCCTGCAGGCAGCATCACACCAGCCTGGCTTCTGCTCCTCTTGGCTCCCAGCCTCCCTCCTGATGGACGAGGGTCACCACGGGCTGTGGACCTTGCTTGGAGCACGAACATCCTTGGGATGTTCATTCCCTCGCAGGCAGGGATTTGAAAGAGCCAAAGAAAGCGTCGCCAATGGATCTATTGTGTGTCGAGATATTTCGGTATTCATAGAATCCCGGAATGGTTTGGGTTGGAAGAGACCTTAAAGATCGTCAAGTTCCAGCTCCCTTCCATGAGTGGGTTTGAGAGGGTGTCAGGCACATCCCTGGATGAGGCTGTTTGTAAAGCAAGGAAATGAGGAAGGCTGGGATGAAAAGCGCCGTGCCCAAGCGCTGCCCCCGCCCTGCACCCCTCGGCTTTTATCGCAGCTATTTTGCATGTGAATGAGAACTTTCCCACTTCCTTCTGGGGCTTGAATTGGCGAACGGGGAGTTGTTAAAAAATCTCCAGTCTTCAGCCCCGACAAAGGATGGTTGCCATGGAAATAATGGAAGTTGCATCGTGAGCAAAATATGTCCAGGCCCGGCGCCAGCGGGAGGGAGGAAGGAACACCTTGTCGGTCAGGAACCTTCTGCCAGGGCCCATGTGCCTCCACGTGGTGTTCCTTGTCCTTGGCAGTTTGTGCTTTGGGTTAAAAGGGGAGAAATCACAAGTGTCGTGACTGGATGGGAAGGGCTTGTAGAACTTCACCTGCTCTTTCCACAGTGCTGGTGCCACCAAATTCAGCAGAGCTGCCCCACATTCAGGATCCCAAAGGAAGCAAAGCTGGAACACCATCTCAGGTAACAGGCAGGATTCTCCTGTCTCAGCTATATCCAACCTCTTCTTCGTGTCCAGGAATCTTCCAGGTGTGTTTTCCACTTGCCTATACAGACAGACAAGGTGGCTTCCTTTTCTTCTGGGGAAAAACACCTTTGGATTTTAAACTCTCCAAAAGCTTTTTCTTTGCAGACCCACAGTTATAACCTGCATTTTCTGTTGCTTTCAGCAAATCTTAATGTGATTTTGAGCCAAGAAGCTTGAGGAATTTGCTTTATACCTCTCCAAAGTGCTAATGGGAGCCTCAGAATCCTTGCTGAGCTATGAGAGGGACTAAGATAAATCTCCATCAGGGTTTATCCATGAGCTGCAGAGCTCTTTGGTGAGGCCCAGAATCAGTGAGGGAGCTGCACCTTTCAGTGGCTCTGGTAAGTGGTATTTTGCTGCTGGGAGCTTGGAATGGGGAACAACAGGGCACTCTGGGGCCTAAGCACGTCCTTCTGCTCTCCTGAAAGCACTGGGGGCTTGGGAAGAAGCTCAAAGCCACCAGCAAAATCCTGTTTATTGCTGTTGGGGAGCTTCAGGTGAGGAGGAAAACAGGGATGTGGGAGCCAGCAGCAACACACAGGTGCCTGAGGAAACCCCTGTTGAAGCTGCCACTGTTTGAAGGAATTATGAGGTGCTAGAGTGAGGAGTAAAGGACAAAGAGCGTGGCTGGGTGTAGGCTCAGATCTCTGCCACCAGCAGAGCAGAATTCAGAAGGTTCAGGCTCATTTCTAACCTGGCAAAGGGCCAAGCAAGGGGAAGCAGCAAAGGCTTGAGATTTAAAATGTGAAAACATAGTAAAAGCATATAAATATCTGGATCCCCATGCTACTATTTCTTCTGACACCTCAATCCCACCTCCTGGTCATTGGCAAGTCCAAGTGGATGTTAAGTTTCTGAGAGCCCAGCGAGGCTGACCTTTGGGGAGAATCCCAGAATGATTTTGGTGGGAACAGACCTTAAAAATCCTCCAGTCCCACCTCCTGCCACGAGCAGGGATACCTTCCACTACACCAGGTTGCTCCAAGCCCCATCCCGAATGAAGGTGTTCTGTGGGAGGCTTTTGGGGGCTGGGGCTTTGAAGGAAGCAGCAGCTGGGATGAGGAGCTGGGGACACTTGGGGTGGCCGTGGAGCCATCTGGTTTGTGGCAGAGCCCTGGCAGCAGGGCAGGGCTGGGGGATCTGTCCTGCTGAGTGCTCACAAAGAGCCCCCTGGAGCCAGGACTGCAGGACGGCAGCAAATTCCAGGCGCTGACAGGAGGATGCTGCAGAGACCCGGAGTCCGAGGGACCGCGGCCGCCCCGGGCACTCGGCTCCGCGCCGGAGCCTCCCCTGGAGCAGGAATCCACCCTCCGCTCGCTGGCTTCACACAATTCCGGATAAAACATCGCTTTCACCGAGTCTTGCAATAGCAGGGGCGAGCCCTGCAGCGTTGCAGCGGATCTTTGAAGACTGTGAGTGGTAAGTGTCCTCCGGGGGGGCTGGGGCAGCTGCCTTGGTGGGGACACGGTGCCACGGCCCCATCCCGGGCTGTCACATCCCTCCCTTCCCTGCTCCAGCCTGGGATGCTCCTGCACACCCCATCCCTGCCACCCCTCTGATCTCGCAGGGCTCAGATCCGCCTGTTTGCTCAGTGTTTAACGCAACCCCAGCCCTGCCCGTGGCTCCCGATTCCAAACCTGCCCCGTTGGAGCATTGTCTGTCTGGGGGGGGCTCTGCCAGCTGCTCCTCCCATCCACAGGCAGCCCCGGAGGGCTGGGCAGAATTCCCGGTCCCACGGGGACTGCTGGCAGGAAGCAATCTGGCAGACAACATGTTTAGAGGAGACTGATGTCTCGCAGCCACCGAACCGTTTAATTGCCAATAAACACAGCCCACATGTAAATAATTATGGAGACCCAGGAACTGTGTCGTCTTCCGTGGAAGGAGGGAGCTGTCAGCCTGGAAACACCCCATGGCAAAGGGAGAAATTAAGATTTCTTGTTAATGCAGGAGGGATGAGCATCAGTAAACCTGCCTGGGTATTTCCAGGTGTTGCTTCGGGCTCAGGGTGGCCCAGGAGGTGATGGTTCCTGATGAACTGAGAAGGACCAGGCTGTGCCTTGGGGTGAGTTTGAGGGTAAATCTTGAATATTCATCCATTTTTCTTCACCAGGCTCTTGTTGCAACCCAGTGGGATTATTGCAATATCTCTTTTTTTGCCACATTTTTGGGATAAAGAGCTGTGAGGATCCTAGTTCAGAACTTCGGAGTTTTATCAACATCTTGCACATTCTCAGCAATGCAGACTTCCCCTTCAGAGCCCTGGTAAAATCTGCAGGGACCCTTTGTTTTCCTGCCAGGACATCCCATCCCATCCCAGCCCCTGCCTCGTGCAAGGACACTTTCCACTAGACCAGGTTGCTCCAAGCCCTGTCCAACCTGGCCTTGGACACTGCCAGGGATGGAGCAGCCACAGCTCTGGGTGATCTGTGCTAGGGCCTCAGCCCCCTCACAGGGAAGAATTTCTTCCCAATCTCCCATGCTGCCCTCTGGCAGTGGGAAGCCAATCCCCCTTGTCACTCCAGGCTCATGTCCAAAATCCCTCTGCAGATCTCTGGCAGCCCCTTTAGGCTCAGGAAAGGGCTCCAAGGTTTCCCTGGAGCCTTAGGCATCCCCACCACCATCTTTCACCCCCTGAGGCTGCCCTGGTTCCATTCCTGGAGCAGGAGGGTGTCACCACGCTGAGCCCCACACTGTCACCGCCAGAGGAGCCGCCGATCCAGTAATTTAGCTTTTCCCAGGGGGTTGATGGTTCCTATGGCAACCAAGAGCCGCTCGGCTGCGCTTCCCTGCGTGGCAATCAGCGCTCACCTCATCTGTGGAATTAGCGCGTGGCCCCGGCCCCATCCCGCTCATCACAGCCGGGACGTGGCTGGAGACACCCCTGTGTGTGGGATCTGCCTGCAGCATCACTCCCAGCTCTCTGCTGCCAGGGCTGGGGGATAACTCCATCCATCCCTGCTCCAGGAAATGTCTGTGTCTCCTTCATTGCTCCCAAAATTGGATGTTAACCTGCAGTAAAAATGAAGCTTTGAGTGGGAGGGTTTTGGGGTGTCTCCCAGGCCTGCTCTCTCTTTGGCATCCTGGAGAGTCCCAGGCAGTGCCACCAAGCCAGGGATGTGTCTGTAGGTTTTTGGGGACTGGCACAAAGCACCCCATCCCTCATCATCACCTTGGGGAGCAATGGAGAACCAAGTCTGGTAAATGCCAGGTTTGTCCCCAAGCTGGGGCACGGTGACCGTGGTGTGTGACTAAGGAGATTCTTGGCAACTGCAGCGGGAGCGGGATGATGGATAAAACAGATGAATGAGGAGTAAACTGGGGTTTAGGAAATCTTGGTTAATTTGCTGCAGCGAGAGCTCGCTACGCTCACAGAAATTAAAGCGTGAGCGCTCGCAGCGACAGAGGAGGAGGAGGAGGTGGAGGAGGCACCGGGGGAATACGGCATGAGTTGGAAGTGGGTACATCCATAAATCACCTGTGGTGCTTTCAATAATTCAACAATGCTGGGAGATGCAGCAGTTCACAGAGAGGTGATGTCCATGAGAAGGTGCTCGGTGTGCCTGACCCAGTGGGATCCAGCCCCCAGGTGTGCAAGGCCAGGTTGGATGGGGCTTGGAGCAACCTGGGCTGCTGGAAGGTGTCCCTGCCCACAGCAGGGGGTGGGACTGGGTGGGATTTAAGGTCCTTTCCATCCCAAACCAGGACCCATTGTGGGTCGTTACTGTGAGCCTGAGCTGTATCAACTGTGCTTTTAGCCAAAAGAAGTGAAAATAAGCCTGATTTGCTCATGTTCGTGTCACAAACCTGCCTCTTTAACCAGAGCCAAGAGCTGGGAAGAGAATTGGCCACAGTTTGTACAGCCCATGGAATCTCCTCAGAGAAATGCAAAAGATATTTTGCAAGCCCTGTCAAGAAAATGAGAAGTGGTGGCTTGAGTCAGAATGCTATTCACAATAAACCAGGAAATAATGATAACAACAATAATAACAATTATAACAATAATAATAACAATAACAACAATAGCAACAGTAATAATAATAATAATAAATAATGAACCAGCAATTTCTAAGCTTTTTCCAGATCCACAAATAAAATTTGCGCCATGATCCTGGCTCAGGGGAAGAGCTTCTCTGTTCTGGATTTTTGTCATGACTGGTGACATCCAGACAGAACAAACACAGCGAGAGGGGGACTAAAAGTCAGTGGAAAATTACCAGGCTAATTTTGTTTGCTATGCCTGATTTGGAGACAGAGGAGGAAATTTCTAGGAGTACACATGAAAACAGTGTTGATCTTTTGTGTGCATTAGAGCTGATCCTCATCTCAATTCATTCTGCAGCAGGACAAAGGGCCTCATCATCCGCAGCCATGGGAGAAACTTGGATGGGGACCAAATAATGGGAATAATACCTTGCTTGTAGGTAAGCTCTTTCAAATAATCATCTCTTGAGTGCTTTTGAGAGAACATCACTGGAATAAATTATATTATCTGCCCCTTAAAGCTGTAAACACCTGAAAAGGCTGACCAGTGTTTTCCCTTCCTGGGCTGTGTCCTGGCTGGGAGAGCTACAGGCACCAAATCCTGGTAGAGAAGAGAGTCACAAAATGGAATTGTTTTGGTTGGAAAAAGACTTTTAAGATCATACAGTCCAACTGTTACCAACCATATTCCAACCAACAAGAGAGTTTGTGAGGAAGAGGCAGCCTCAGGGAGAATATTGTGCAAAGCTCTTAATAATTGAGGATGATTTAACAAAAATATCCCCTTTATACCCCCTTGTTCCTGGGAGAAAAGCTTTGAGCAGCTTCCTGAGGAAAGCTCTGCAGAATCAGCCTTCAAACATGTTTTTCTCTCTCATTTATGTGATTAATTTACTTTCATTAAGAAAACCAACCATGTTCTCCTTTATTATACCCAGTTTCTGTGAATCACAGACTGCAGCTCCAGGATTTCTGTGTTTATTCTCAGAAGTCACTCGGCTTTTAGCTCACTCTCCCGAAATAGTGTTTTCCCTTTTCCTGCAGGTAATTTGGGTAATCAGCAAAACATCTAAACAGGAGGACCTGAGGGTGGGGGTTTTCTTTCCTAGTACTCAATAACTGCAAATTCTAGTCTAGTCTGCAAACATGGAAGAGGAAACCTCATCCTCTTTGTGGATCAGTTCTCTGGAATGGATGTATGGATTTTAAATGGTCCTGCAGATAAATATAGTGATGAGAATGAGTGGGTGGTGGAGTTGAAAGGAAAAAAAAGGCTAAGAAGAGTAATTTAGAGAAACTTAGGGCTTTTAATTAAGAGTGAAGTAATAGAGATTGCGATGGGATGAAATGAAGAGAGAAGGAATCAACACCAGCAGTGACAGGACAAGGGGAAATGGCTTCAGTCAGACAGAGGGCAGGGTTAAATGGGATACTGGGAAGAAATCCTTGGCTCCAAGGATGGTGAGGCCCTGGTACAGGTTGCCCAGAGAGGCTGTGACTGCTCCATCCCTGGAAGTGTCCAAGGCCAGTCTGTATGGGGCTTGGAGCAACCTGGTCCAGCACTAATCCCAGCCTTACCCCCAGGGCTCTGCCACTGCCCAGGACTGGGACACAGCACATCCAAGCTGGCATCTTCCTGGGATGTGGCTGAGCTGCAGTCAAGGGTTTCTGGGTTTTGTGGGATTCACATCAACACACACACACACAGCCCAAGCTCTTGAAGCCTTTATTACAGGAAGGACAGACAGGGACCTTCTGCCTTGCTTGGCTCCTCTGGGATGAGCAGCCCAGGCCCAGGGGAGCTGCAGGAAGCTGAGGAGGGAGCTGCTCTGTGGGAACACGACAGAGGTCACTGGCACTACCTTGGATGGGTGTTTGTCTCTACTGGTCACCCCACAGAAGATCATGAGCCCTTCTAGGACCACCATGAGGGCCTCAGC
>NW_005054416.1:1292123-1295655 GCF_000277835.1 Geospiza fortis | reverse complement strand
TGGTGGGTGGGTGTAAGGGGAGTGGGTTAGGGATCCTGTTGGGGTCCAGCCAGCTGTGTCTGCCCTGGGTGCTCCCCAGCTGCTGGCAGAACTGGGGATGCTGGCCAGTGCCGTGGGCAGGTTCTGTGCAGGGTTGAGGATCTGTTGCTGGGGGTTTTGAGTCGTGTCCTTGGGCACGAGGAGCAGTGGGAGGTCACAGCTCGGCCCCACAGAGCAGGGCAGCTTGGAGCTGCCACGGCCCTGAGCTGTGGGGCCTATGGGGGTGCTGGTGCCTCTGGGCTGTTCCCAAGGGTTTCTCCTGGGAAATCAAGAGGTTGAAACCTAGATGGGAATTGGGTGTAAGGAGATGCTGCCTTCTGCATGTGCTGCTTGCACAGAGGAGCCTGAGAGGCCACAGAGGCACTTCAGACACCAAGGAGCATTGACAAGCAAACCCACCCTTCATCTGGCAGCCTGGCACTGGGATTCCCACCTCCACTGCAGGGCCCTGAACATGGACAAACACCAAGCTAAACTTCCCTAGGAGCAGAATTTAGGACACCATTCCCAGCAAACTCATCACATGAGATCTTTTGAGTCCTACTTGGCCATGAAAAGCAGTGATGACTTCGTGGATGTGCCCTGCTGCATCTGCACCTTTGGCTGGAGAAACTGGGATGCCCTGTCTGGTTATGGGGGCAGCTCCTCCAGCAGGCCAAGCAGGTTATGAAAGTCACACTCATTCCAAACAGCCATCTGCTGTCAGCAGCCACGTGTCCCCATCTGCACCTGCAGAACACACATTGTCCTACATTGTCCCCTCACCAGAAAGCCACAATTTTAAAGGATAAATGCGCAGCAATTTCATGGCTCCCTGTGCAAGTCGACCTCTTCCTGTGGCACAAAGTGCTGCCTGTTGCTTAGGAACAATCTATATCCTACTAAAATGAAGATGTGCTCCCTCCAGAGTTTATTACACAATGGGTGTTTGCCTTGCTCACTGACCGACCTCCTGCATAAACCATGGGGGGGAAGTCTCTGTGCTCCAAACGTAGCGCTGGACACCTACCATACCCAGCCAGGATTCAGGATATAGGGATATGGCCTAGCCGTGGTTTGGGATGTGGGGCTGTGCAAACCCAATCCCTCAAGGTCCTCTGGCTAAGGTAACCTGGACTGCAAAGATATCTTGTCCGAGGCCCCGGTGGGAGCATCTGCCAGGGTGGAGCAGGTGTTGAAGCGGGAAGCCTTGCAGGACGTGCTCCTGGAGCTCTGCCTCTTGCGGTAGAAGTAGCTGCTGAGGTGGGACCAGAACTTGTCGTGGAGGGAGGCGTAGATGAAGGGGTTGTAGCAGGCAGAGCTCATGGCGATCAGGTGGCACGAGACCTGGATGACGTTGACGTACCTCTTGTCCAGGATGGTGAACTCCTCGTCGATGTCCCGGATGAAGTTGACCACCTGCAGAGGCAGCCAGCAGACGGCAAAGCAGACCACGGAGATGGTGAGCACCCGGAAGGTCTTGTGCTTGGTCCTGGTCCACTTGTCCCGGCAGTGAAAGGCGGCGCCCGGCACGTTCCTCCTGCGCAGGTGGTAGGTGATGGCGCAGAAGGAGATGGACACGGCCAGCAGCGGGAGCATGTAGGAGAGCAGCAGCATCAGGCACGAGTACAGCAGCCGCTGCCTCTCCTCGTGCTTCCAGAACTCCTCGCAGATGATCATGTCGTGGCCGATGGCGTTGAGGTCCAGGTAGTGGGTGTGCAGCGAGGTGGGCACAGAGGCCGCGATGGAGAGCAGCCAAATGCAGGCCACGAGGCCGGCGCAGGCCCTGCGGCCGATCCGCCTGCGGATGGGGTACGCCACCACCACGTAGCGGTCGATGGCGATGGCCGTGAGGGACAGCACCGACACGAAGACAGTGGCGGCCTGCAGCAGGGTGACAAAGTGGCACATGAACATGCCGAAGAGCCAGCCCCGCTCCTCGAAGGCGTAGGACACGGTGAGGGGCACGCAAGCCAGGCACATGATGAAGTCGGCCACCGCCAGGTTCCCGATCAGGAAGTTGGTGGTGCAGTGCAGCTTCTTGGTGAGGGTGATGAGGAGGATGAGGAAGAGGTTCCCGATGCACGCCACCACCACCAGCGTGGCGTAGAGCGGGATGAAGAGCGGCTTCAGCTCCAGCAGCAGGTCCAGGCCGGTGAAGATCAGGGCCGAGTCGTTGTGCCAGGAGTCATTGGGCAGCTGAGCCATGGGAGCCCCTGTGGCTGATGCAGCTTCTCCACAACTCAAAGTCAAACACAGATGAGCCTGTGACCTCTGGAGGGGACACAAATACATTTTGGCTGAACTTCTGGGCAGAAGGATCTGTCTCAGGTCTGGACCTTTTGCACAGCCCTGTGCTGAGGCACTGACTGGTTTAAATTACTTGCTTAAGAGTGAAGATGCCCTGTGACAGACACAGAGGAGCTCCAGTATGGAGGAGAGTTGGGAAGCTGGCTGTGAAATAGTGAAGCAGCCAGCACAGATCTGTGGGGAGCTGACAGTTTGGGGCAGCAGGACCTAAAAATCAGCTCGAGAAACCTCATGGATAATTTCCACCTGGGAGCTGAGCTGACTTAAGGCAGAAAAAAAAGACACTCCTGCATTTCTTGCTTTTTATTTTTCCCAGTTAATTCCACCCTGACCCACCATCCCCATGCCACCTGGCTGGGCAGAGAAATGAGCATCCTTTCTATCCCCTGCACTCCTGTGTCTCTCCCAGCCAGCTCATCCCACACCAACCCATCCCACTGGGTTTTTTTATCCCCTTGGTTATATCTTCATCATCCATGGAGCTTTGGCTTCTCCTGTCTTTCCCTGTTCCAGCTGTGATGTGAGAGAGGGAAGGAGGGAGTGCCTGCTCCCTGGGCACCTCCACAAACCCACTCAGGGGGAATGAGGTAAAATGTATTCCAGCAGAAAGTGTATGGAAATTAAGAGTTCCCCTCCAGGACCCTCCTTTCAAGTTCCACACTCTCAAAAATTATTGTTTGATCCCCTTTACCAGGATCTGGACAGCCTTTTCCCCCCAGTGGAGAGTCAAATCAGCATTAATTAAGAAACCCTTGTAATTAACTGAGGGATATTGAGGTTTTCTACATCCCAGCTGCACTCACAGGGCGCACACTGTGATACCACAGCTCCAGGTCCCTGTGCCCTGCCTGGGGCAGGAGCACAAAATCCACCAGGAAACTTGCAGCTGAGGAGCCAAAATGCTCATTAACTTACAGAATGAAAATTCTGAAGCTCAATTAAATTCTTTAATTCTGCTTCATGTACCCACGAGAGTCAAACGAGCCCTTCTGTGTGTGCATCGCCAGGCTCCTGCTCCCTCTCCGATAAAAGCTGAACCCCGCGGCTCCGGCTGGGGTTTGGGGGATCCAGGGTGTGGCTGCGGGACCCCCTGTCCCGGTCCGGAGCTCTTACCTGCCGAGGGCTCCGGGGTGCTCGGGGCCGGGAGCCGCCCGCTGCCCGCCGATGTTCCCGTGAGGATGAGGAGGAGCGTTCCCTTCGCAGG
>NW_005054416.1:1284875-1291853 GCF_000277835.1 Geospiza fortis | reverse complement strand
GCCCCGTCGGGGGGTCCCGGCGCGGGGGCGAGGGAAGAGGGGGATGAGGGCAGAGTGGGGTGAGGGTGGCCCAGCCGTAGGGTGACAGACACCCAGCCCCGGGGCGCTGGTGGCCCAGCTGGGGGCGCAAGTGTAGGATGGGGTGAGGGCGGTCCAGCCATTGTGAATTGCCCCAAATGAGAGGGTACCAGGGTCAGCCTTACTGTAATAAGGGAAAATTATAAATAATGATCACCCACTGGAATTTTGGGGGGATAAGAGGAATGGAAATTTGCAGAGCAGCCACAGAAAATTGAGAGTTTTGGTGTAAGAGGGTGATTAATTCATCCCAATCTGATGGAGCTGGGCTGGTTATTAAAGCTGGGTGAGCCCATCAAGAGGAGACTGCTCACCCCTGCCAAATAATCAGCAGAAAGAAAATCATCTTTGTCTCCATATCAGTGCCTGACGAGAGCTGCTGTTAATTTTAAAGAGCAGAACAATCAGATTAGGAGAGCCAGAGGCTGGTTTGAGAGGAGAGCTGGGCTTTGGGGCTGACTGCAGGATGATGAGTCCAGCCCAAGGCAGGCACAGGCTCCATCCACACCAGGCTGCTCCATGGCCAGGGTGACCCGGCTGCAGCGCTGGGAGCTCTTCCCTCTACACAGGCTCATCCTGGAAAAACCTTCTTTGACATCAGCTTTGCTGCTTCCAGAGCCTGCAGAATAAATCACTCATTCCCAGAGCTCGTATTGCCCCGCCCCAGGTCCTGGCTCAGGGATACAAGGATGGCTTTGAAAGCTGCAGCCCACCCTGATGGTTGAGCTGGAGACCCCTCCTGTGGCACCCTGGTGTCCCTCCCATCCCGTACAGATGATGGACAGGAATCAGTTTGCTGTGATTTTTATTCTTTTCCATGTCACCAGGGTGGTTTTTAGAAATAACCAGAGATCCCTGAGACCCTGTCAATTCCAAAGGAGGATGGAATATCTAATGGCCATAAGCTGAAGGAGGGAAGGTTTGGGTGGTTAGCAGGAAAAAAATTCTTCCCTGTGAGGGTGCTGAGGCCCTGGTACAGGGTGCCCAGAGAAGCAGTGGCTGCCCCATCCCTGGCAGTCCAGGACAGGGCTTGGAGCAGTCTGGCATAGTGGAAGTTGTCCCTGCCCACAGCGCAGGGTGGAACTGGATGAGCTTTGAGGTCCCTTCCAACCCCAAACTATCCTGCAATTCTGTGATTCTCAGCAGCACCACAGGGTGCTGCCAGCTCATGCTTCTGTGGGATCAATTCCTTTGGCTCAAGCTTGTGGAGAACCACTTTTTTTCCCATTTGGATGGGTGGAAGCCTTTCCTTGCTGCCCAGAGTGCTCTGTCAGCCCTGCCCTCCCCTTGCTCTGACAAGGCAGCAGGTGAATTGTGTTAGATACTTGATTCTGCCCCATTTTGAAAGCAAACCTCTGCCAGGCTGGGGCTGCATCACCACATGGGCTCTCCACTGGCTTCCAGGGGTGCAGAAATGCTGCTTCATGCAGAGAAAAAGGTAAAACTACGTCTTTAAAAGGTACAAAGGGGCAAGGGGCTGCTGTTTCCTTTGTGATTTACTCATTTATCCCACCTGAAAGTCATTCCCTGTATCTGCCTGTGCTTCATGGTCTGGACCTGATGCCACCAGGCACCGTGGCTGCAGATCTGCCTGTGCCTCTGAGGATGGACATCTCTGTCCCTGAGATGTCACTGATGTCCTCTCTGGCTTAATTTGCTGAAAACAGGCTGCCCAGGGCAAGGGTACATTCCCCAGCCCTGGGGGGATTTTAAAGCCATGTGGCTGTGGCACTTGGGGACATGGGTGGGCTCAGCTGTGCTGGCCTTGGATTTGATGATCCCAGAGGGTCTTTCCAGCCTCAACAATTCTCCCTCTGTGGGAGTAATTTTCACACATAGGAAGATTGGTGTTGCTGTAGAAGCAAAACCCACTCCTAGTGAGGCTGCTGCTTTTTACCAGCAAGAGTTGGTTTGGTGGAGAGGAGCTCAGCAGTCTGTTTTTCCCAAAATAAACCCTAATATTGGGAGGTAAAGCTCTTGCTACTTGAATCATGTGTGCCATCAACAAGTGCAACAACACTGCTTGGACACATCACACTCCTATTCACAGATTCAGTGATTTTGTAAAAAAGTTTTAAAGGGTTTTTTTAATGGTGATTTAAGTACAGACTCACCCCTCAAGTCTATACTCTTGGTTATAATTTAATTATATATAATTGTATTTATGTAACCATATTTATTATATATGGGAGCGGAAAAAGTTAACTCTACATAAAGAATTCATTTAAGGACATTATTGCTCAAACTTTGCAATTATCAGTTGGATTTTCTTTTGCCCTACATGTTTCCATAGAGCAGGTCAGAGCATCTTGGAATGTTATTAGTTTTACAAGTGATATGGTAAGAGCTGTTCCCTCAGGTCCTTTCTCCAAAGGAAATGCCTGGTGATGTGGAATAATTTCAGCACAGTTCTTTTGGGTACATTTCTTCCTCAAATATGTTTAAGAACGGATAAGATAATATAAAGCATCCTCACAGTGCTTGTTACCCATAAGAAGAATTTTATTGACTGGGAAATAGGCTGGGGACAGAGAAATTGCTGCTTTCTGTCTCTGCACAAACCATTTCTGGGAACAGCTCAGAGTTCTGCAGCTTTGTTACATCAGGTGAGAGACATCTGCACAAGGACACAGACAACATAATAGAGGACAGTTAAAGGATAAATTAAAAGGGACATTTAATGAGCAAACCAGCAAGACACGAGGCTTGTGCATCACTGGCACTCAGATGATTCACCCCATTCCTCAAGGTTTAAAAAACAAGGGATTGTTTTAATGGAGAATTCTGAGTGTGACTTTTCTGGGAGGTGAGCTGGGGTGGGAGTTACACCAGGAAAGCTGATGGTGGGAACAACCTCTGAGCTGTGATGTGGTGACTAAGAGAGCAGTGCCTCTATTTGGGTACAGAGACAGGAAACTGGGAGGCTCCAGCAAAAATTTACTCCTAAAAAAGTATTTTCAAACAGGTACATAAATGAACACGGCATGAATCCGGCGAGGATTAACTCCTAGAACCACAATTTCCCCTAAGAAGCTCTGACAGACTGTGCTGCTTCCCTCTACCGACCGCCAGTGTTGGTGCCGAGGCAGAACACACAGATCAGCGAAAAATCAGCACAATATCACAGATTCTTGGATTAGAAAAAGGAAATAACCCTTTGAAGAGTTAAGCAGGGTGAAAAAACCAATTAAATACTAAATATATTTCAAGTCGGAGAATTCTATGCAATTCTGTGATGAAAACAAATTGTTCATAGCCTCCCTGGCTACCCCTCTTGGTTTCCCAATACAGAATCTCATCTGATCTTTTTCTGGAGAGGCTGAACAGGTACAAAACGACCAACAAGAGGAAAAATACTCCCCCTACAGTCTGTAATAGATATTTTGGGCAATAAAGTGGGATATTAGGGGGTACATTACAGAGAAGAATGTGAAATAGCTACAATGTCAATGACACCTTCAATTTACTGACTACAGGGTCTCAAATTCACAGAGGTGGGAAATATCCATCTTCTTCCTGGCACAGCCTGGGGCCAAGTCAGACTGAAACAGTGAAGATCTGGAGAAAACACCAAAGTGGATTTGGCAAGAGAGTAAAAAAATGCCCAGCTGAGTAATGAAAAGGTAAAAGACAGGACCAGAGTGATTCAGTGGTTTCTCTGCTCTATTCTAGACTGTGATGTTTTCTGGTGCTTCTCCACAGCTGCTTTTGTTGTTGTTGTTGTTGTTCTCCTGATGGATTCCAAACAATCCACGTCCAGGCTGGAATGATGAGGTGGCTGCAGGCTGGACAAGATCCACGTGAGGTTTTGGTTCAGCCGCGTCACAGGCGTTCCCTCTCGTCCCTACGAGTTCTGTGCAGCTCCAGAGCTGGGATTTGGTGCCTTGGGGGTTCTTTCTTTTAAAAATTACTTCTTCAATGACTGACCATTTGCTCTGTGCCCCCCTTCCTGCTATTCCTATGGCTGGTACATCCTCCTGGGGGCTGGGACAAGAGGCAGGGCCGGGGGCTCTCACTGCTCGGCAGCCGGAGGCTCCTCCTCGGCCTCCGGCTTCTCGGGCTGCGGCTCGGGCGGGATGAGGCACTGCACCTCCTCGGAGCTGATGGCCACCTTGTCAGGCTGCAGCCAGCGCTTCAGGTGCTCCAGCGTGCTGGGGACAGCAAAGGGACACCGTGAGACCAGGGAGGGACAGAGCCGCACGGGAACACACAGGAGAAGCGACAGGAAAAGCCTCCACAGGCAATTCCTGCCCCCTGCAGGTATTCCCGTTCCCATAGGTGAGGTCTGGCGTGGAGGGATCCTGGAGCCACAGGGACAAGCAGATCTGTCATTCTCCAAAGCCATTCCCTGCAGGTGGGCCTTTGAAAGGGTGGTTAGAACAGGTTTTATGCTCTGATTTCTCTCAGTGTAAAGGACCTGCAGAGGAGCCTTTTCAGCCCTTTCAGCCTTAACACACCTGAAGCCCTCCTCTGTCTCTGTAGCCAAAGACTCCAACTCCATCAGACAGAGGGCAGGGTTAGATGGGATATTGGGAAGAATTCCTTCCCTGTGAGGGTGCTGAGGGCCTGGCACAGGATGCCCAGAGAAGCTGTGGCTGCTCCATCCCTGGAAATGTTCGAAGCCAGGCTGGATGGGGTTTGGAGCAGCCTGGGATAGTGGAAGGTGTCCCTGCCCAGGGCAGGTGGGTGGCACTGGATGGGAAGGTCCCTTCCAGCCCAAACCAATCTGTGGTTCCAGGAGTTTCCAGCTTTCTGGGCTGGAAGTAAAAAACCTGTTGTTCAAAGAAACCAAACCCCCAGGTGCCTATTGGTGATGAAGATCAGGAAATATCGGGGGGAATGGAAAGGAACAAAACCAAAGCTGGAAGAATATCTCAAAATGTGTGAGCATTAATAGCACTGGAAGGTTAAAAAAAAATATAATCCTAACAGTCTAACATCATAATTCAGGGCACTTAAAAGTTAAGGCTTGTTTAATTACATCAATGGGTGAGATTCAAAACTCCAGCACCATTCAGGAGTGACCTCCAACTTCATAGTTAAATTCTAGGGACTGAAATTCTTTCATGGATAACATCCCCACCCTTTGAAAACAGTAGAAAGAGCCCATAAAAGCTTGGTTTTAAATATAAATTGCATTGAAGTTTCTTTGGGGACCAAAGAAACCATCTGAAACCTCCTTGTAAACAGGGATTACTTTTCATAGTTCTGTCTTAAGTAGATTGGGAGGGAGAGAAATTATCTTCTTGTCATGCAGAAGCAATCATGAAAAATGTCAGCTGAGAAATGAGGGATTTGGAGAGCGTTCCATGTGATGGGGAATGGGAGATTGCTTAGGGAAAGGGCTCCCATCTCTACCTCTGACATCATCTGTGAGAGGGCAGGAGCACTGTAAGAGAGGCAGGGAAGGGAAATCTCATCCCAGGACTGGCACCAACCCCAAATCCCCATCCAAGGCACACTGGACATTCCCTCCTCTGCTCCATTCCTTCCCTACCCCAGGTGTGAGGAGGGAAATCACTGAGTAGGTCCCAGCTGCTCCCGTGCAGTCTGAGGGGTGCAAAGATCAGAAAGGAGCACTGGAAGCTCAAACCCTACATGCTCTGTGTTCCCTCTGGCACAACCCCAATGGGCATTCCCCAAATGCTGCAGGAATCCTGTGGCAGCCTCTCCAGGCTGCAGGGAGATGGTATTTCTGTGTCATGTCCAGGCAAAACCTTCTTCCAGTTTTTGAGGGGTAAGTGGTGATCCCTTCCCTCTAATTTGTTTGTTACCTCTCGTCAGCATCGTGGCCCTCAACGTAACATTCTGCCTCAAACTTCTCCTGCAGGAACCTGTCCCAGCATTCCTTCTTGGCCTGGGACAGCGTGCGCAGCATGTCCTTGGAGGTCACCTCCTGGGACAGCCCTTTGATCCTCATCAGTCTTCTCTCTGTCAGGAGAACAGGGCATTTTGTTATTCTGGAAGGTGAGAAGAGAAAGATCTGGACTTCTACATCAAAACGTAAGTTAAATTAAGTTTTCAAGACTAATTTTTATTTTAAAAGTAATTTCCCCCCTGTATTTCAAGCCTGCCTGGCTTTCTTTCCTATATATACACAAGATGGTGTTTTTCAGGTGATGCTTCTGAAGGAAATAAGGTTTGTGCAGTCAGCCAGCTCTGCCTGTTTGGGGTTTTAATAACTTTCACACTTACTGCTCAGCTCCCGTGAAATCACACAGGACGGCACAGATCTCACAGGCACTGAGTTCCCACAATTTCCATGCAAATTGGAAAATAAATCACTCTCATTGCACTATTTGGTGCGCTGTGAAACAGCAACAAAGGCATGATGAAAGTTCTGGCCGAAATAAAAGCTTAAAAAGCCACTTCTGCCACCTGTTCTGTTGCTGTGTGCAGCCTCCTACTTATTGTGGAGGGTAAAAAACCAACTTTTTTCAGCTTTTGCTTTATAAATAGTTCCTTTCTGTGCCAGAGATGAAGAAGCTCTGACTGAGCTTCACCTTTCCATTGCTGCACTTGAAGAAAATGAGTCAGTTAAATAGCTGGGAGACTTTTTGACCACCACAAAAACAGAGCTGTCACCAGGCAGACACTCACCCAGGGATGCTAAATACACCTCTGAGTCGTTCAGGGGTGCCCAGGGCTTCAGGGCAGGTTGGGAAGAGCCACCCGATCCGCTGCCCTCGGCGTAGGAATCCATGAAGGAGTCTGTGAAAGCATCGCCGGCGTCCTTGTGCTCGGGATGCGGCAGACAGGAGCAGATCTCAGCCCAGAGGTCCTCGCTGGACCGGGTCACCACGGAGTCCACGCTCTCGATCATCCTCATCGTGGGATCCTGCCACGGGGGGAACAAACGGTGAGCGCCGAGCCGCCCGCCCAGGCCTCCGCCACCCCCCT
>NW_005054416.1:1280569-1284445 GCF_000277835.1 Geospiza fortis | reverse complement strand
GGGATGTGCCCCAGCGCCACACGGGGAGCTCCGGCGGGGCTCTGAACCACTCCCTCTCTCCGCAGGCCGCTGCCGTGTCCGTGGGATGAGCCAGCTGCCGTGCGGCGCCGTGCTGGCACTCATGGGGCTGCTCTTCGCCAGGACCATGGCCTGGACATCCAGCGGGAAAACGCACGCGGAGCTGGTGAACAACCTGTACAGTGAGTGCCAGCAGCGTCCCTTGGAATGTCAGTGCACGGATATTTAATGGCTGTGTATGGATATTTAGCGTCACGCCGTGTGACACTGCTCACTCGGAAGGGTTGGGGTTCATGTTCCTGAATTTCGGCATTTGCCCCGGCCTGAACTCGTTCTATTTATAGCTGGAAACAAGGTGTTATGCCAGGAGGGGCAGGACGCCTCTCCACACCTTCCTTCCCTGCCTCTGGAAGTGTGTGGTGCCCTTTAGAGCGCTGCAGCTCGGTGTTCGAGCCCGGCGGTGCAGCCGAGTGTCCCGTACATCCAGGCTGTGCCTCCAGCTGTGCCCGAGCGCTGGAATGGTGCCCGGTGCCAGGACAGCGAGCTGGAACACACATAAAAATAGCTGTAAACTTCCCCAGAATTCCCGTAGAGAGGTGTGAAGGGATGTTGGATGGCTCTGCGGCCGTGGTCCTTGAGTTCGCTGCTGAAACCTGAACCGGAGTCTCCGTTTCCTGCCGTGAAACGTGACTCCGGCTCACTCCCGTTACACCTGGCAGTGTATTGGGCTGGTGGCTGGGCCCCAGCTGAAATGGGAAAGGCTGTCCTTCCATCAGTCTCTCAGATCCCTCATTAATACCCCCAGATCCACAAACTCCCTGAAGTGTGAACTTCCCCTTTTAAATTTCTTCTTGCTGGAATGCCCAGGATTTCAGTCCTGCCCATCTCTCTTTTCCTTCTTTCCCAGAAAAAGGGATCGTTAAGTCGCAGAGAGTCTTCGATGTGCTGTTGGCTACCGACAGAGGTCACTACATCAAGTATTTCCCATACATGGATTCTCCTCAATCCATTGGTGAGTCACTTCTAGCAAAACATCTGCTGTCAGCAGGGCACAGGGTGCCTTGGCAGGTGCTCCATGGCTGTGCTGTGGAATGGTGTGCCCTGAAAGTGTCCAAGGCCAGGTTGGATGGGCCTTGGAGTAGCCTGGTCTAAGGGAAGGTGTCCCCACCCGTGGCAGGGACTGGGACTGGATGAGCTTTAAGGTCCCTTCCAACCCACATCATCCTGTGATTCTGTGAAAGGAGACAAGTGTTTTACTATTTTTGGGGGAAGGTGGGGGAGAATTAGGAACTGTTCCCATTGGCAATTTTATTCCTTGTCAAATGACTTGTGTCACCTGTTTCCTTTTAGGCTACAAGGCTACGATCAGCGCCCCGCACATGGTAAGGTGAAAACTCCTCACTTTCAACAGCAGTGGAGGGAATTGTTTATTACTCTTTTTGTATTTAATTTTTCTTCACGTAGAAAACTGAAACATCCCATGGACATGACTATCCTGCTTGTTTCTTTAGGGATTTTTCTTCTGTGGAGGAGTTACCTCTATACTCTTTCAGTTGCTTTAAAAGTGTGCTTAGATGGGAATTCCCTTTTGTTGTCCCTTTTTTTGCATGAGACCTTTTTTCCTGCTATTTCATATCTAATTCCCGAGCCTCTGCCTAAATTATGTCCTGCAAAAGATCTTCCAGGTCTGACTCTTGAGTTTTGCTCTAGAAGTGTCAGGCACGAGGCCATGTGTGCTGTGATCAAATCAGAAAACAAGAAAAGGTGTTGGAAGAGGAGACTAACCCTGGGATGTTTCCCTCTTCCTTGTCCTGGGTGTCCCTGCAGCACGCCCATGCACTGGAGCTGCTCAAGGATCAGCTGGTGGAAGGTGCCAAGGCGCTGGATGTGGGATCTGGGAGCGGATACCTCACCGCGTGCTTTGCCAGGATGGTGAGCTCACAGCACTCTATTCCCAGCCTGGAAAGCACATCCCTTAATTAGCTGCTATAACTGGGACTACTCAGCCCTAAAACCAAGGAAGGGGCACAGGGCTTGCACCTCCTGTTCAGAACCTCTGCTCTGGAGTTTCTTCCTGGACATTCCCCATTTCCCACTGAAACCTGCCCTGGCTCTTCCATACAGGAGGCATCAGATATTTGATGTTTTTTGCAGACTGGCCCGACAGGAAAAGCTGTGGGTGTGGAGCACATCAAGGAGCTGGTGCACGAATCCATCCGGAACGTCCAAGAGGATGATCCTACGCTGCTCAGCTCCGGCCGCGTGAAGCTCGTGGGTGAGCTCCCTGCAGCCCCGGGGTTTTCCCCTTGGCTCTGCTCCTTGCAGCCCTTCCAGTTGTGTTGATGCTTTGAGTTGTTATGACACAACCCAAGTGTTCCCTGGGTGTTTTCCATCTGTAGTTGGAGATGGCAGGCAGGGATACCCCGAGGAGGCTCCTTACGACGCCATCCACGTGGGAGCGGCCGCGGCCACCGTCCCCAAGGAGGTAAGAGAGGCCGTGCTGGGTGCCCCTAGAGAAAATGAGGGAACCCCTGCAAGCTTCTCTTCTGTCTGGGGGGGTTTTTGCCCCTGCTGACTGGGGTTTCTTGGTGCTGCAGCTGCTGAAGGAGCTGAAGCCGGGCGGGCGGCTGATCGTGCCCGTGGGGCCCGAGGGGGCGAACCAGGTGCTGATGCAGTACGACAAGACCAGCGAGGGGCACATCGTGGAGACCCAGCTCATGGGCGTCATCTACGTCCCTCTCACAGACAAGGAGAAGCAGTGGCCTCGGTAAAACCTGCTCTTCCCTGAGGAACACTCCTTCCTCTCCCTCTGAGCTCGCTCTCCTTGGCTTTGCTGACTGAGTCCTGGATCCCTGGCAGATGCTGTTTGTGGAAAAAAAAAAAAGGAGAGAACAGCTTGGCAAAGCAGGGGATACTTTCTCTTTCATAAGAGCTTGCAGAGTTTTACTTCCTCTTTTTCTGGAGCCTCTGTGTGTGCTTAAATTCCATGTGATGCTGGCACAGACCTGAGGGAGTAGTAACTGTTGGTTTTCCTTTGCCTCAGGGATGACCTCTGACACATGGATGGACATCTCTAAAGGCACCTCAGAAAGCTCATGGGAGGGACTTAGGCCTGTAGATGGTCAGTATGGTTTTGCTTTTTAATGGAAATTTCATCAATGGATAAAGGGAAGTTCTGCTTCAGAGGAGCTCGTTCTGGAGGGATGGAGAACAGGGACAGGACCAGGGGAGGCTCTTGGAGGCCGTGGCAGCTTCCAGGGAGTGGATCCAGACAGCTCCAGCTTTCCTTTCTGATAAACTCTAGATAACATCAGATGACAGAGAATTCTGACAGCAGACAGGAATACCTAGAGCTTCACTAAAACCACTTTAATATCGACTACTCTGCCTAATGCTTGTCGAAAATAAGTCACAATTAGTGTCTCGGAGCAGCAATGTACCCTGATTTGTCAGTTTTTAAAATATGGGAGCGTGTTCTCTTCCTGCCTGCACCAGCTAATTTAATGATGGCCAGCAACACTGGATTTTGAGGGTATGAAAAATGCTCGGGTTTTTTTCTGTTTGGAGTTTTGAAAAATATTCATTTCTGGACTTGACCCTCTTTGGGGTTACGAAAAATGCGCATTTCTTGGCTTTTCTGATTGGGGTTATAAAAAATGCTCATGTTTCGGCTTTTCCCTGACGCGTCCCTCCCGCAGGCAGTGACTGAGGAGGCTCACGAGGGGCAGGCGAGCTGCGGTGAGGCTCGAGGGTCATTGGTGGAGCAGTTCTGAGGGGGGAAACTGCTGGGAGGTAAAAATATAAATAAATCAATTAATAAATAAAGGCGCTCTCGCTCCTCCATCGCCTCCGCCTGAA
>NW_005054416.1:1274107-1280383 GCF_000277835.1 Geospiza fortis | reverse complement strand
CCCCCCAAGAAGAGGCGGCGGGCGGGCGGCGAGCGGTACGTGCCGCCGCCGCGGAAGCTGAACCCCGGCGTGAGCTTCGGGGCCGAGCACTTCGCCGAGACCTCGTACTACTTCGAGGGCGGCCTGCGCAAGGTGCGCCCCTACTACTTCGACTTCCGCACCTACTGCAAGGGGCGCTGGGTGGGCCGCAGCCTCCTGCACGTCTTCGGCACCGAGTTCCGAGCGCAGCCCCTCTCCTATTACCGCGCCGCCGCCCGCGCCGGCCGCCTGCGCCTCAACGAGGAGCCCGTGCGCGACCTGGACATCGTGCTCAAGGTGGGCGGGCCCGGGGGGGATCGTGGGCTGGGGGCAGAGCCCGGCCTGCCCCAAGCCATGAGCATCACCCCGTGAGCGGTGTGGTCAGATAACACAGGGCCAGGAGTTGGACTCGATAGTCCTGATGGGTTCCTTTCAATTCGACATATTTTACGATTCTGTGAACCCTGTGGAGGGGTTTAAGGGGGAAATCGGGGCTCCCGGGGAATCCCTGCCCCACTGGATTTGGGAATGTGTAGATCCTACAGCCCACAAGTGGCCACACGGCTTCCTTGGCCCTTAGGAATGGGAATACGCTATGGGCAGGTGATGGGATTTGCGTGGTGACACACACACATGTTATCCTAAATCCGGGATCCCGGGAAAAAGGGGCTTTAATTCTTCTCCAAGATGTCAGGTCCCTGTTGTGTGTGGCCGGGTGGGTGGTCGCACGGGCTGGATTCAGGCTGACTGTCTATACCCCTTCCAGAACAACGACTTCCTCAGGAACACGGTGCACCGGCACGAGCCGCCGGTCACTGCCCAGCCCATCCGCATCCTGGCGGAGGACGAGGAGGAGGAGGTGGTGGACAAGCCCTCGTCGCTGCCCGTGCATCCCTGCGGCAGGTTCCGGCACAACACCGTCATCTTCATCCTGGGCAAGGAGCACGGCCTGCGGGAGCTGCACACCCTGCACCGCCTGGACCGCATGACCTCGGGCGTGCTCATGTTCGCCAAGACCGCCGCCGTGTCCAAGCGCATCGACGAGCAGGTCAGGCAGAGGCAGGTGAGGGCTGCGAGCTGCTGCTGTGCTCCACAGTCAGCCTGGTTTGGGCTCTAGATGAGCTCAAGTTCCCCAGACAACTCACGGTTGTGTTGGTGTTCTTATCTGTTCTGATCTGGTGCTTCTCATCCCTAATAGGGTAAAAACAGAGTAAAAATTGAGTTTGGTAATACTGGATTAGAAGTGAGCTCCTAAAAAATTTAATTGATTTTTGGTAATCCTAGTGTGATAATATTACAATGAAAACCCTAAAAAATTAACTGCTTTTGATGTTGGATTGAAAGGGATCTCCTAAACATTTAGTTCAATGTGCTAATTTAATTTAGTAATCTTAGACTACAAGGGCTCTCCTATAAATTTATTTTAATTTGGTAATATTTAATTGTAAAGGGTCTCCTAAAAGTTTAATTGATTTTGCTAATTTTAGGTTGGAAGTTATCTCCTAAAAATTTAAATTATTTCAGTAATATTGGGTGTAAGTGGATCATCTTTCTTAAGGGATTATTCCACGGGACTGTGCAGACTTACTGGGATCATGCTGACCAGTTGGAGATGAGATTTATTTGTGAATGGACATATGTCAACTGTCCACCACTTTCGTAATTTTAAAATTCCCATTTTTCCAGAGTCTCCTGATCCAAACAGAACTTTTTCCAGGATTGGCTTCAGGGCTGTAAGCCAAAGGCTGTGAGGAGATGGCTCCTGAATTTAAAACAAGGCAAATAGGCCAAGCCTTTCTGCTCTTGATTTCCCAACTAGCTGAGGAAAATGTGAGGGGAAATTTGGCTTTAAGTAGCTGATTGAATTTTTTTCCCTTTCCTGTTGTAATAAAATGCCACCTTTGAGTATATTTTATTGAGGTGAGAGGAAGGAGGAGGAGCAAGGCTGGAGCTTGGCTGTGTTTTCCCCCTGTGTTTCCTGAACCTTCCTCTTGTGTCTCCTGGCAGCTGGAGAAGGAGTACGTGTGCCGGGTGGTGGGGGAGTTCCCGGAGCACGAGGTGGTCTGTGAGGAGCCCATCCTGGTGGTTTCCTACACCTACAACGGCAGCAGCAGCGTGGTGCGGTGCCTGCCGCGCACGGGCCGCACGCACCAGATCCGCGTGCACCTGCAGTTCCTGGGACACCCCATCCTCAACGACCCCATCTACAACATGGAGGCCTGGGGACCGGACAGGGGCAAGGGTGGGAGGATCGGCAAGACGGATGAGGAGCTGCTGAAGGCGCTGGTAGAGGAGCATCGCTCCAAACAGAGCCTGGAGGTCTTGGGTATCGGGGAGGAGGACTTGAACTCTGCTGGTGAAAGTAAAGACTGTGGGAATTCAGGTGACTGCACAAAGTCTGCGGAGGCTGATCCTGTAAATGGGAGTTCCTGCCCTGCTGAGGATGAAAAGGATCCTGAGAGGAATGATGTAGCAGCTTGTCCACTGAACTCTGATACCAACCTGGAAACGCTTGATAAAGACAAAGAGCTCAGTTTGTGTGGGAATCAGGATGGGCAGGCGGGGGAGAAGGGTTGGGAAGAGAAGGACCCTTTGTGTGTGGAGTGCAGGACGAGCAGGCGGGACCCCTCTCCCAAGGAGCTGGTGATGTTCCTGCACGCCCTGCGCTACAAGGGCGCCGACTTTGAGTACTGCTCCAGCATGCCCGAGTGGGCCATGGAGGACTGGCAGGAGTGACCAGGACACCCAGCACCTGCAGACCCTGCTGGCCGGGACAGCGGTGTGCAGAGACCAAAGACTGACTTTGCCTTGTGGTTGAGGTGAACAAAGTGTGCCTTGAGCTGGGCTGGGAGGGATCAGTGGGGCTGGAGAACTATCCCGCTTCCCACGGGTGCTGTGAAAGATGAGCAGGGAAGCGAGGCTAAAACAGGAATTTTATGTTTCCCTTCAATGAACTAGCACTTGAGGGCACAAGGAATGAACTCTGCTTGGCACAGGCAGCTTTGCCTTCCCCTCAGTGGATTCTGGATCAATTATCCACATGGATAATGAAGTGTATGCACTAAAAGTCAAAAACTGATTTTTCTTCCAGCCTGCTGTATTCCTGTGTCTTACAGTAAGAGCTGTGGGATGTCATGTCATAAAAAACCCCGTTTTTATTGTATTTTGTTGTCAGATTGATTTCAAAATGACAAGATTACTCCTGAGAACACTGTGAGGTAAAACCAGGACACTGTGATCTGTTTTGTGCCTCCTGTTTGTCAGCAAGGTCCACTTGCCTTTGAAATTACCAACATTTATTCAAATAATTACCTAAGTTAGTAGTTCTGGATGCAGGTATTGGGCCTGGTTTTGGAGGTGCTCTTCCCCAGATTTTGTCTTGGAGATATTTTTTAATATCTCTTCAGTATGATAGTCAGCTTTCAAGAAAAACAAAAGCAGATTTATGAAGCAGAAGACTTCTTTTGAGATAATTTTATATGAATTATTAATATCACCATAGTTCTTATTTTCATGAGTGTTTACACAGTTGATTCTTGGCTTCTGGGAGGGTTTTTTATATTAATTTTGGAGATCATAGGTTGGCCAGCCCACAGGAATTAGTTCCTTCCTCCTAAAATCACTTGATGATGTCACCAGGGTCAGGACATAACTACCAAATCACAATAAACCATTGCTTGCTTCCAGTAGCCCACAGGAGCCAAGTGGTGTCTCTCTCTGCAGGATCATCCAGCTGATGTTGAGTATTTCCATCAAAATTCACTCAGGTTTGAGCTTTGCTCTTCCACATCCTGACAGTGGTTTCGTGATTCTAACTTAATTCCAGGTATTTAGAGAGATGATGCTAAAAATCAGTATTATCAAAATTTTTGATGCATTGGAATACACTTTTCATGGAAATAAATGGAACTTGGGCACCTTCAGTGTATAATAAAGGGTGGCTGGAGCTATTACTGGATTTGGATGCAGGAGAATGGGGGTAGATTTAGGGATGACAGTTAAATTAGGCTTTGATGTGTCCCACGTTATGCTGGGAGTTTTTTTGGTAAGAAATTTCTGTAACAAAAAAAGGCTCTGTCAGGCATTTTCATGACTGACACTGGGGCCAGAGGACCTGATGAGGAACTGGAGCTCAGCATTGCTTTTTCCCCTTTTCCTGGAATAATGGCTGCAACTGGCAACCTTTAATTTTCTGGTGAAGAAACCCCTGGGCTTCTGTTTCCAAGATTCTTTGAACAATGGAGATTTAGGATTTATTTCACAAGGATATTAAATTTTATTTTATTTCTTTTTATTTTTAAATTTTATTTTATTTTATTTTATTATTTTCTTTTTTATTTTTAAAATTATTTTTATATTTTGTTTTAATTTTATTTTAGATTTTATTTTATTTATTTATTTCTATTTATTTTATTTATTTATTTTGAAAATTATTTATTTTATTTTATTTATTTTATTTTGTCAAAACCGTGTTTGATGTTTTGTTAGCTGGGAAAATGTTGCTCTTGGAAATGCCCTGGGATAAATTCTCATCTGAGATTGGGTCTGAGGTAAGTACTGGGTCCTGGTTGTTGGCATAAAGTTTTCCATACAAAATGTAGGTCCTGGAAGAATTCCTTTCCTTAGTACACCTTTACTTGGACATGCCTTGACAGTGCTGGGTTAGCTTTGGACTTGATCCTAGAATCCTGTAATTCTGTCCTTATCAGGAGAATGTCTTTCTCTACTGTGCTAAAGCACTTTTCCATGCAAATCAACCCTCCTGGCAAAGTTCCCTGTGCCTTGGCCTGTCCCTGCGCAGGACTGGCTGGAATCAGCCCCTGAGCACTCACCTTCCGCAGAGTAAGGAAGTGTGCTGCTTGTCCAGTTGTGCTTTACATTGTGTTTGGGAACCTTTTGTGAGGCTACACCGTTGTGATCTGGCCACTCTCTGCCCAGGATTGGATATGATCTAATTTCCAGAAGGATTTAAGTGTAGTTAAAACTTTGGCAGCGTGTGCAGGGAGGGCTCAGAGCTGTCACAGCAGAGGTGGGAGATGTCCCTTCTCCTGGGAGCTCTGAGTTTCACTAACTTCTACTTCCAGGCCTCTAATTCCAGATTTTTTTTTAAGTGAACCACGGATGGCTTAGGCAGAGAGGAAAAGTTTTCCTGTATCTTGTCAATACACTCAATTATGCTTTTTAAATTGCTGTAACTTGATGGAAGACAAAGCAGTAATTATCTGAAGAGAACTTGATGTCATTTTCAGTGGGGGGCTGGGACCTTAAAGCCCATCCAGTCGCACTCCCCTGCCATGGGCAGGGACACCTTCCACTATCCCAGCTTGCTCCAAGCCCTGTCCAGTCTGGCCTTGGACACTTCCAGGGATCCAGGGGCAGCCACGGCTTCTCTGGGCAATCTATGCCAGGGGCTCCTCACCCTCCCAGGGAAGATTTTTTCCCCAGTATCCCATCTAAATCTCCCCTTTTCCAGTTTGGAACCATTCCCCCTTGTCCAAAGCTGTTGGAGCCGCTTTAGGCGCTGGAAGGGGCTCTGAGGGTTCCCTGGAGCCTTCTCCTTTCCAGGCTGAACAGTCCCAGCTCTCTCGGCCTTTCCTCACAGGACTGATCTTCCATCCCTCTAATTCTTACTCAGAGCTTTCATGAAGGACCCAGCCAGGCCTAATAGGACTTTTTGTTGGGATCCCAGGGGAGGTTGAAATTAAAAGGGATTTGTTCCAGTATCACAGCTGGAAGCTCCGCAGCAGAGCTGTGCTCTGAGGAAGAAGGTAAGTCAGGATACCCATGGAGAGGCACCACAGGAACCTGGATACTGGGTGACACCCTTCAGTCCCTCGGGACACTCTGTGCTGGCTGTGACCCCTAAATTCCGTGGGACACTGTCCTGGGTGACCCCTAGATCCCTCATGACACTCCCTCCTGGCTGTGGCCTCTGGAATCTTTGGGACACTCTATCCTGCCTTGTGACCCTGAATCCCTCAGGATGCTCTGTCCTGTCCGTCTCGGGCACCGCCTCCGCTTTTCCTTCTCCCCATAGGGCCGGAGGGAGAGGAGGGAGGGAGGGGTGCCCTTGTAAAAAAAATTTTTGTTGTGAGGGAAAAGTTTTCCTTCCCGACGAGGATGGGATTCGAACCCACGCGTGCAGAGCACAATGGATTAGCAGTCCATCGCCTTAACCACTCGGCCACCTCGTCACAAGGACTGCTTCCTCGCCAGACCTATAAGGAAGTGCGCCCACCTCCTCCATCATCTCCTCCC
>NW_005054416.1:1263722-1273674 GCF_000277835.1 Geospiza fortis | reverse complement strand
GCCGCCTGCAGTGGGCGCGGAGCGTGTGGGGAGCCCCCCGATAAGGGCGGTAATTAATGTCTGGGGAGTGCGTTAATGTGGTGTAATTAATGCACAGGTGATTAATGCGGCGTTTGTGATCGATGGGTGGTTGGCGCCTGGACTGTGTGGGCTGTAAAGCGAGGGCGCGGGGACAAAAAGAGACGGAAAAAGAGATTATATGGGTTTCTCCTAATGGGGAAAAGGCCGAGGAGGGGCGGGACGGGCGGCAGGGATGGACTGAAGTGTTATGGAGCCATTCCCGTGATCGCAGAGTCAAACGGGGGAATAAAAGGCGGGGGGTCTTCATCAGCACAGCGACTCGGCTCGTCCCTCAAGGATCGTAGCGATCTTTCGAGCAGGATTAAAGAAGAACAGTTAAGGAAGGTGGTTGGGAAGTGAATTTCAGATTAATATCCCCAATAGCAGAGTGATCAGGGCTTTTATAGGCCCAGGCTCATCTCCCACAGCGATCTTCCCTGTCCTTCCCTTCTTTGTGTGTTCAGCCTGGCCGACGGTGGGTTTAGATGGGGTATTGGGAAGAAATTGTTCCCTGCATTGGAAAATTAATTCATGAGGTTTATGTCTAAAAAGGAGATGGAGGAGTCCCCTAGCTTTATTCATGAGTAAAGGGAGAGGCCATGGACCATTTTCCATGGGGTGTCTCAAATTGCTGGGGGATGCAGCCTGCTTTTTATCCTGATTTACCCTTCCCCATAGGCTGAGGTACTTGAGAAATACAGACTTCCTGAATTGCCTAATACAGACCCTCTTCTAATGTGCACCCTGGTCCCCTCATTTTCTTTGGATATTTGTTCTTTTTCCCCAAATCCAGGAATTTAGCAGTCCCTTGGAAAAGCAACAGTTTGTGTCAATAAGTAACATTATCCTGTTGCTTAACTCACCTATCATTATCTGCCTTAGGCAGACTCACAGTTTGTAAAAACACATTCTTCTTACTTCTTTCAGGAGGGTTTTAAGAGAATTGAGCCATGCTCTTCTGGTTGCATCTAGAGAAGGAACAAGAAGCATCAGGCACAAGCTGAAATACCAGAAATTCAGTTTAGAGCGAGAGGGAAAATGTCTTGTATGTGTCAGAGCAAACATTGTCTTGGATAAGGTTTGATCTCATTTATCTCCCAGCATTTACCAGAATCTTAACTTTAAATAAAAGGTCAGATAACCAGTAATATTTAAATTGTTAGCACAGCTGTTTTCTAACATGATATACAATTGGAAATATACGTCTAATGTGAATATAACAGGAGAACGTTGACTTGAGAGGCCTGTTGTACTTCAGAGCATTTCTGTGACTAGAGAAGGATGGAGAGGAAAAAAAACACAGCATCAAAGGCTAATAGCCAGTTGTGTGTTTATGCAGTTATCCTGCTGAGGTTCATTAATGGTTTTGTATTTTGTTGCTGTATTTTATAGGAAAAGCATATCCTTCAGCAATGGACAAGATTTACACAGACCCTAACATGGAAATGTGAGTTGGAACCCTCTAAGAATTTTACTGTGGTATAAATATTGCCCTTTAGAGGCAAAACCTTGTGTAATGCACTTCAGCATCCCTTGAATTAAATGTGTTTTCCATTGTGATGAAGACCAGGGAGTTTCTTTGGTGTTTGGTGAGTGGATTTCATAGTGGTGGATTGTCAGGAGATGAACTGACCATGGGACTGGGGGGGCAATCTGCTGAGTTTTCCAAAGCTTATCCTGGGAACCAATGCTGAAATGATCAATCTGTTCCAAACACGTTGTTTATTTGATTTCACACTTGTGAAAATAACAGAGAAATCAATTTATTAACCTCAAAACCATGGCAGGACCATTCAGAAAACGTACCTTGGTGCAATTTTGTGCCTTCATACTGATGCCTGGAAATAGAACATAAATTTTCCCAGGCTATATAATGATAATATGAAAGCAAAACTTTACTTGGAAGCCTGCAGGTACATAATGTGGTGAAAACCAGTGCCCCAAATTAGATCCTTGCACTTGATAAGATCAGGCAATTACAATACCTGGCCAATGTTGTCCAATGAGAGGAGCAGTTGGTTATGTAATCTCCTCCCTGGGTTCTGCCCACCTCCCCTACCTTTATTGTGCCTGTGATTATGTGGTACAAAATAAAGTGTCCTTGAAGAACTTACAGGCAAGACAACAACATTTTAGGAATGTGTTAATAAGTGCCTCTTCCCTGTGGGAAAGAAAGGTAGGAAAGTACTGGAAGTTACACTGAGTCATTTAACAGTCTACAGAACTCCAAATACATGAAAAATACATAAAAGCTAAAAACTTCAGGCATCAATACCTGTTTTCCTTTTTGCCCTGCAGGGATAACACAGAGCACATCAGAAGGAAGCGACTGTCCTCCGTGAGTAACCTACAACATTCCTCAAAATAAAACTGTGTGAGGGGGGAAAGGAGCCAAGGGAAGCTGAGAGAGGAGCTTGCTTGCTCTTGGGAGTTGAAGAAAAGCATTCCAGAAGAACCTGTCGGTCCTGAGAGGATTGGCTGGGGCACTGCTGGCTCTTAGAATCTCTCTTCAGCCAAGAAAGTAGCTCTTGGAGCTGCAGCTGGACTCTCAGCTGCATTTTCTTCCAGAATTTTCTGTTATTTTCTTTCAGATTTTAAAGGCTCCACGAAATCCTCTGGATGATCTGGGAAGTGGGAATGAAATGACAGAGGTTGGTCTACCAAGCCCTTTCCTACCAACCCCCCCTCAGTGTTTTACTGATTCAGCTGTGTCACTGTAATAGAACAGGTGGTTTTAATGCGCCATTTTTGATAATAATATTCATACAGCACTCTTGTTTGGTTTTGTGTTTCCTGGGGAGCTGTGCCTGTCATGGGTATCAAGCTGTTGTGTTTTTTGTTGGCAGGACAACCACATAGAGAGGCGCAGGAGGAGCTCGCGCAGGGTCAGCTTCGCCAGCACCATCAAGTGAGGGAGCTGCACACCCACACCCCCTCCTCAGCCAAAAAATGCAGGGAGTAACATCCCTTCCCCCTAAAAGTGTCCTCACTGAGTATTCACAAATGACTGCGAGCAGCAGGAAGAGTGTTATATCGAGTTGGGTTGCCCTGAGAGCCATTATTCATTTTCCTGCCTGAAAAAAGCCCCCAGTTCAGTGAAATTCATACAGTGAGGAAATTTTGTTTTCCATTCATGCATCTTAAATGTCATAATGGCATCTTCTTCCTGAAAATTACAGCTGGGTTCAGTACACTTCTGGCTCTTGATATCTCGTTTCAGAACATGTATAATATATACAAATTAGTGCTGAATTTTTTTTTTAAATTTGCTTTTAGAGATGATTTTGTGTTTTTAAAAATTGGTGGTTTTGTTCTTAGCTGCAGAGTCTTCCAGCGAGATCTTAAGAACAGTGCATCAGAGACAGAAAATACAGGTAAAACTCCTTTTTCTTTTCCTGACAGGTTTCCCAGACTATTAGCAACAAGATTTTAGCTTGGATTTAAGAAATCAGAACTTTTCCATTTGGGGAAGGAACAACGTGTTCAGCTCTTTGTTCTGGCCTGGCTGAAAACTCCTTAGTCACAGAGTTCTTGCCTTGAGAAGACACATCAGGAGTGAGAACTTCAGAACACTGGTTTCTGTACACTTCACTCTTGTCTCATACTGAGTCAGAATTGTGTGAGCTGGGCAAAACCCTAAAGATAATCAAGTACAGCTGTGATCATGCATCTCACATTGTAATGTTGTCATTTTCTTATTTTTAGGGTGTTCAGCAGATGAGAAGGACGATACCTTGACTAATCAGTAAGTATCATGTCTGATAGATATTTGTTATTATTCAATGTTTATTACCGAATGTTTTCCTCAGAAAAAGATAAAGTGTTAGTCTGGCCTCAAAGCTCTTGTAGATAAAGCACAATGGTGGGATCTGTAAAATTAAAAACACTTGGTGGTAAAATAGCAGATAAGACACTTTGTGTGTGAGAAGGGGGGTTTCACAGAACCATAGACTCTATGAAAAATAAAGATTTGATCTTTTCTTGTCATTTAAAAATTAAAATACCACTGTATGTTAAACAGTGGTTTGTGGCATAATAGATAATTTCATGGGAAAAATAAGGTTGTGACCCAAATTAGAATATATTGAAGACAGATAAGCAGTGTCTGGTACCTGCTGCCCAGACCCACATGAGCTCTGCCACAGAATTCTGTGCAGCACAATTCTCTGCCTCTTCAGTTTACAGATCAAGGCTTCCCTTTGAAACCTTTTAACAAACTGTTTCTCAAACCCACCTTGTGTAGGAATGAAGACCCTGGGGCTGTTCCATGTGAGATCACTGGTGAGTTTGAGAACAGATTGAAATGACTGTGTTTATTTATTTAAAGCTATTGATTATGTGTGAGGAATTTTAATGTGCCTAGAGCAATCTCCCTGCCTTGGGAGAGCTCTCTCTGGATGGGCTTTGTCCCTTGGAGTTGTTTACAAGGATCCTGTTATGGAAGTCTGGGGTGGCCCTTCAAGGTGTTGAAGGGAGTAATGAAAATATTTTTTGGGATGTATTTGAGTTTAATTGTATTCATTTACTCAATGCCTTGAGCTTCAGCTCAGTGGATAAAATAATGAGCAAATAGCACAAAAAGTGGACTATTCCCTTTCTTTCCACAGGGATGAACACTCTGCTTCATGCCCCCATCCAGGCCTTGGGGCAGCAGACTGAGGTATGTGAAGGCTTTAATTTTTTGGTGCTGAAAATACCAGTGTCCAAAATACATCACAAGAATTTGTGTAGTAAAGATTAAAAATGTTAACTGCCTTTGTATTCACATAAAATTCTCTTGAAACTGAGTATTCTATATTTTGAAATGTGTCCTAATCTGATAGTCATTAGACTGCAATATAAATAACTCTTGCTTGTGAAATTCCTTTATAACTTCTCAGTAATGAACTAATTCCTCCATTCTTGTCTGCTTTGCAAACCTTCACGAGCCTCATTTACTTTTTTTATTAATAAAATTTTTTAAGGTGAGTATAATAATCACATATTCATATGATCACAATTATATTTTGCAAAAGTAAGGCCAACTAACCAGTCAGAGCAAATACAAATTCTTTAAATAGTTTATTTAACAAGTTACTTTCTAATTGTGCCCTTAATTCTCTGCTAGATGCAGCAACCAGTTCTTATCATGTTTGATCGTCTGATTTAGCAGTCACATTTGGAATGTGCACACAACAAGAATTTTTTTAATTTAAATAACAAGAATTTTTTAAATTTAAATAACATATTCCATGTTTGTGTAACAGTAATAGCTCTAAAACTGATTTGCTTTGTAAGGTCTCATTTTGTGGAAGTAGCATTCTGTAATTTGCCAAAATCTTGCACTAACTTTAAGACTATATTTTTCTTGCAAGAAATTAATATAGTTTATATTGTTACTATAAATATGTAATTATAATTTTAATCTAGATGCAATAAATCATATATCCCTAGAAAATCATATCCTATTCTAAAACAATAGGATTTGCATATCTACATAAAAACTCCACAGTGTGAGTCGGTCCTGCTGTTTAATGTGTGGTTCTTGTTTTACCCACATGTGGTGAGCTAAGGGTTCAATTCCTTCCACTCTGAGTGCAGTATAGGCCACCAGGGGGACTTGATAGGCTCCCTTCACTTCTCCTGGGTTGGTCCAAAACTCCAGGTTCTGATGAACACCAGATCTTCTGGTTTGAAAGGATGTACAGGCAAGTCTGGTCCCAGTGATTTCTTGGTAACAATGTACCTTTTAAAACTTACAAGAGTTAATTTTAATAATATTATATTGATTTCAGTAAAATTTTGTGGCTTCCCTTGCCTTGTTGGTGTGACATGGGAAAGTTTCTGGCCATCTAGAGAAAGTACCAAAATACTGAAATGTACCAGTCCCTCATTCTGCCTGGGCAGTTCTGCAAATTCAGTTTGCCAGTAATTACCTGGTAAATTCCTCTGTTTAACTAGCCTTGGAGGTGGCCTTCCTTCCTTGAGATTATTTTGCAAAACAAATTACTTATTTGTTTATTTAACTGATCTTAATTTCAGTCATCTTTGTGCTTACTAAATTCCTTTATACATTAGCTACTATATTTTCTATTTCCTGGAGTGTTTCTTGGTGGTTTTAGTTCTGTATCTTATACATTAGTTTGGAGGTGCAATTACTCACCTACATGAATTTACTAATCACTTGCTGGGATTTTCTGTGGCTTCCACTAGTGGTGCTAACTGCCTGTCCTGGTTTGGTTTTTGTTCCCAGACATTCAACTTTTTGCGAGATATTAGTGCAAGGACACATTTTTCAGTAACTTCTCTTGCTGTTTTGTCAGCTAATTGATTCTCTGCATTAGCTGAGGAGTCTCCAAACTGATGGGCTTTACAAGGACATCCTGCTGGCAGCATCCAATGTCCTCCTTTTTGCTCCAAACCAGCTCTGCCCATGGGGGGCACCTATCAGCTTTTGTGCTTCTCTGTAGCTACCACTGCTCTCAGGTATCTGGGTCATCTTCCCTTGCACTGTCCAGTTGTTTGGACAGGCTGCTTCCATGACCCCAAACACCAGCCAATGCCCCCAGTGCCAGGTGCATCCTTTCATGCACAGATAACTCAAATGGTTTGGTTCAAGACTGAGGCTCTCAGTGCGGGTGTTGGCATTAAGGTTCTTTCAGGGCTTTTCAGGTGCTCTGGCTCTCAGGAGTCCAAACCAAGTATTTTTGGTGGAGGGCCATGCAAGGGTTTTGCCAGGACCCCATAATTGCAATCCATAACTGACACCATACATAAGAAGGCTCATAGTCCTTGGCTCTGGAGTCTGGCAAATGGCTTCTTCTCAGCTGCTTCCAAAGCTGCTTTTTTTTTTTTCCTTTAAACTAAAATATGTTACTGCTTCTTTGCTTATTTGTGCTATTTTCTTTGACACCCTGTATCCAGATAGCTCTAAGAAATGTAGCAGACCTACAGTAGCATTGAGTCACTTATTTTCAGTCTTGATTGCTGGCAGAATACTTTCCATTTTTATTTGCTGTCAAGAGTGTGTACAGATTAGCTACCACTGGATGAATATCAGGAACTTTTCATTAATGGCCCATAAACCTAGTACTAATCTATAACTGATAATATTGATGTGTTCTGATTCATATTCTCTCAATATTCTAAAAATTTTTTACAAGTCTCTCCAACTTCCCCTTGCCTCACACTTAATAGGATATCTGTTTTGCTTCAGGTTTGAGAGTAATCCTCACCAATTTGGCCACCTTTGATCATCTAGGCATCTCAGTTGCCCATACCAGCAGGGTTACAGCATTCTCTGCCTCCTCTGGGATTTTGTCCAACTCTTCGTAGTCCTGTAACATAAAAATCTTTGCCTTGATGGCTTTTGATTCTGATGTCTCAATTTGTATTTCCCCATCCTAGAAAGTTACTTAACATTCAATTTTCCCAATTAATCTCTCCCCAGCAGGGGGATTGAGCGTTCAGGAGTACACAGATTGGTGTTTCCCCCACTGTTTTATTAACTTAAATAGTAATCATTGTAAAAAAGGCCTGTTCTCTTTCCTCCCTGTAGCACTCACAACACTTACAAGTTCTGAGCTAAGTTTTCCTCTGCAGGTATTCAATACTGAATAAGTGTTTCTGTATCAATTAAAAAATTTACATTTTCATTCCCAGCAATAATGTAACCAGGGCTCAGCTGAGGATGATTCCTCTGGTTCCTTTAGGGGGATTTTTCATTTTCACTTAAGGTCTTGGGTTTGATGGCTTGAAAAACTGGTTTAGGTTTTTTGTTTGACTTGCCTGGCTTGGGAACACACACCAGTGTCCCCTTTTTTTTACAGATTTCCAAATACATTTCAGCTATCAACTATCACAACACAAAGTGCCAAATACATTTCAGACACTGATTATCACAATGCAAATTGCCAGATACACTTCAGCCACTAATTACTACAAGTTACTAAAGTATACTTTATAAAATTAACCAATTGTTTCTGACTGAGGGGTCCTGAGTCCTAATTATGGTTTCAAACACTTCAGCAGTTCTGTCCAGATTTTCCATTTAACTCCTGCCACCTTTCTCTATTAAAAACAAGGCTACTGGACCATCATTCCCAGCCATCAGAACTTCCCTGGCATCTCTCCCAACATCTCCTTGCTGCCTTCTAGTGTGTCCCACAATTGGATCAAAATCCTCCTATCCCCTAAAACGTTCTTTCTGTTCCAGTCCACTTGTCCAAGACTCAGTTATGTGTCTGACTGTATTCCCTGGTGATTCATGATTCACCCCCACTATTCTTTGCCACAGAGCAACCATCAGCTCTAAATCATCCTCTTCTTCTTGCCTGCACTTTAAGCACTTCTTTTAACCCTTTGCCTTTCTTTTCCTTTTCAAGTGTACAAGGAATTTCATCCCACTTATTTTTCCATTCTAGGAAACAACATCAATTGCAATATTTATTATACTGCAAGGTTCTTTCCTTAGGCCACATCTCTTGATCTTCCAGAGTATAAAGGGCCCACCACTGATTACAAACTTTTATAAATTCTCCTTCATACACAGTGGGCATTGAGCAGTTCCATAGGCCAATAGTTTTTGCAGAACAAGTGTTGTGATAATTCACCAGGTATTGACAATTTATCATCTGGTAACAAATATGTTCATTATGCTTGATAAAATATAATATATTTAATTACAATTTACCCCCACAGCTATAAAACTGTAAGTGCTTTCTGTTCAAGAGACTAAAATCTCCCTTATCAGTGGTGAAAAAGCCTTTTGAAACATGCAGCATGGTGCTGCTGCTTTGGAGCAGGTGGACAATGAACTGGTGGAAATAAATGGTGGAAATTGTGATGTAGAGAAACAGAAAATACTGATCCATAAGCCTCAGTAAGAGGTCTGTGCTTGCTAAGATGTGGTTAGATGTGAAGTGTAAGATGAGACACGTTGTTTTGTTAAAAGCCATTTAAATGTTATATATTTGCATAATTTAGTCATTGCCCTTTCCTCAAATATGTTACTGCTTATGAGGGAGGCCTGAAATTAACAGGTTGGGTTTTTTTAAAAAGGACTTATAGAGCTAAAACCTTAGGGCTTTTGTTAATCAGCATTAGCTGACTTCTGTTTTAAATAGAATAAACCATTGGTCGCTTGTTTTGAGTGCCAATCACTGAATTCTCCTTTTTTTGTTGTTTTTCAGTGGCATGGCGTGGACCACGCTGCTCCAAGGATGGACAGGCAGGACACCACCCTCCTGTTCTCGGAGGAGAATGAGATGGAGATGACAGCCAGTCACACAGCCATGATCTCACGGAACCTCAGCACCGACCAGCCTGACCAAACTGAGAAAATAGACTTCACCTCCTTCCTGGCTAGGTTAAACTCCAGCCAGGGGAAGGCAGAAACCAGCAAGGAATTGAGTTTGCTTTCTGACTCCACAAACCATCCAGGCCCGTCTTTGGAACAGAAGGAAGAAGCCACTACTGTGAAAAAAATAGATTTCAATCAATTTCTGCTGAGGCTGAAGTCAAACAATCCTGCTGAGAGAGCTGACAAGGACAGTGTTTGCTGTGTCCCTTCCCAAGGCTCGGGAGATGTGACACAGCTGGCTGGGGAATTTGGCTATTCCCATGAGCCAATGGACACCTGCAATGTGACAAGAGTGTTTCGAGGCCAAGAAGGTGGGATGGAGATGACAAAATGTGAGGCAGCTGACGTTAAAATTCCATTCCCTGGCGTCACTGAGGTTCCAGCAGGGCAGTGGGAGTGTGGGGATGTTACCCAGGCTTTTGCAGACGAGGGCATGGACGTGACAACCAGTCACACTGCAAAAGTGTCCTTTGCCCTCTCCACTGTTGGGAACCAAAGGCTCAACTTCCAAAAGGATTTCCCACCCACAGAGTTAGATAATTCTGTGTTCAG
>NW_005054416.1:1261707-1263712 GCF_000277835.1 Geospiza fortis | reverse complement strand
CCTCAGCTGTGTGCAGACAGGAAAGCAGCAAGTGCTGAAGGCAGAGGAGAGCCCCCAGTGCTGCGAGGTGGGAAGCAGGAGGCCGGGGCATTGTCTGCCATCCAGGGCTCTGTTTCATCTGAGACCATCTTCCGAGGGGACAAAACCATTGTGTTTTCCAAGTGTGATGACATGGAAATGACTGGGAATTACACAGACATCATCTATGAGGCCAGCACCACAGAAGAGAGCAGTTCATGCCATAAAACCTGTGAAAAGCCAGTGAGCACCAACCCTCCGCTGGCAGGGAGCAGATCCCTGGCATGTGGTGACATCCCAAAGGGTCTGGCACCTGGAGATAATCCTGCTGCTGGGCCCTATAAAACCAGTGCACTTGAGCTGCCTTCAGCCTCAGGTGGACACGTGGAAAACGTGTCTCAAGCTTGTGGTCCTGCTGCAGCCAGCTCTGGGTTTGGCTCATATACACATTTTGTGGCTGGTGGTGTTCTGAAGAGCAGGTTTGATCCCTCTGCAAACCCCCAGCTTGTTTTTTCAGGTGAGAAGACAGTAATATTTGGAGGAGAAGACATGGACTTGGCTAAAACCTTTGTTAAGGATGGTGGAGAGAATGTTGATAATGAACATCCCACTGCAGTGTTCACCTCTGTCACATGCAAGCCTCATTTCCTGGGCAACAGATCCACGTCTTCCAATGTAACTGAGCAGGAAGAAATGGAAATAACAAGATGCCACACTGTTTTCTTTGATGGTCAAAGCAGTGGGATAACAGCAGAGCCAAAACAAATGCCCTGTAAAATCATTCCAAGGAAGAACCAGAACAAAAATGTCACTGAAGGTGACATATCTGCATATTCTGTAGATATGGACAAGGAAAATGTTGAAGTGAGGAGTATTGATGGGAATATTAAAAGGAGCCAGGCTATGGAGAGGAATGCTCAAGATCTTCAGATGGTAATGGTTGATAAGAAGCTTGGAAAAACCAACTTCCAGGCAAGTGGTCTGAGTTCCTGTGCCAAGAGCAGGTGTCTGTTACAAGAGCAAAACAGAGGAGTCCCTGAGAATGTTGTCACTAACACTGGTGCATCCCTGTCTTTGCAAAGCCAAGAAGTTGCATCACAGCCTCTGGGCAGAAGCCCTCCAAGCCCCTCAGATTTCTGCGCAAGTGACACAACAGGTGTGTTTTTAGGTGATCAAAGCATGGACATAACCAAAGCTCATCCTGCTGCCTTGGAGATTGCTCCTGTTAACACAGAACAAGGCTCTAATAATTATAATCAAAACACTGCAGTATCCAAGCAGCTGCAAAACCAGCCCTTCCCACTTTCCAGTCGTCATGGTGTGGATATCATGAGTCAAACTGCAGCATTGGAAGGTGGGGACTTGAGAATGAACACCAACAAGCAAATTGTTACTGCTTTGGCTCCAAGTGGTTCATTTGCTTTCAGTAACAATTCTGCTCCCTCTGGAATGAGAGGAAATGAACAATGTGGGACAGTAATAGGAATAAATGCAGAGGGCCAAAACTCAGAGAGACAAGAGAAACCCCAGCCTTTGAGGGCAGTAAGCAAAGTATTGCCAACCCAAGGAGACTCTGACAAACATTCTTCCATGGGTAAAACAGGTTCTTCAAGAGAGGATTTAAAAACTCCTCCCTCGGCTCATGGGCTGCTCCAGAGGGGTGCAGAAGAACCAGTGTGGGCCAGGACATCTGAGGCACCCAAGGAAAGTTCCCAGTTGTCTTTCTTTGGAGAAAAGCCTGTTGTGTTTCCCCACGGTGAAAACATGGACATGACTGGCAGGGGTGTGGTGGTGGTTCCAGTTTACACCGTCAGTGATGATTTGTCACAAAACAAAGCAGCACCTGGATGCTTTGGTCAAGGTGGAAATGAAGGAATGTCCTTGGAAAAAGGGGTCACCACGACAATGCTGGTGGAGCAGGGTGGGCAAGAGGCTGCACATGGCAGAACCATCACTTTTGCTCTGCCTGAGGACATGGAGATCACCA
>NW_005054416.1:1258910-1261641 GCF_000277835.1 Geospiza fortis | reverse complement strand
TGCCCACGACCAGGAGGACATGGACATCACTGCATCCCACACCGTTGCTGTCAGTAAGAACATCTGTGGGTTTGAGGCCCAGCAGGTGCCCCACACAAACACCCAGCAGCCACCACAGCACATGCATGGTGGGCTGGTGCCCTGCAGAGGTGAAATGGATTCCTCACAATATGCCACAAAACCTGAGGATAAGTCCAGCATTCCCTCTTCTGCCTCATCAGACTCAGCATTTCCTAGTGAGAAAGGAGCTACCCAGGTCCCCAGTGGCACAACACCATATTCCACTTATTCTGTCTCCCTTCAAGAAAGTACTACGGATGTGGGGACACCACAGGACCATGGCCTTCCCACAGATAATTCTGTCCCTGTAAGCAGGGAGCAGGATGTCACACCACCAGAAAAACTGCAGTCAAAGGGAGTATCTTTGGAGTTCTCAAGTAAGGGCCCTGTGGATCACAGGGAAGAAAGTGGCAGTTTGGGATCCTGTGTTGCCTTTCCCATGCAGGGATCAGATCCTTGGAAGGGCCATCCAGATGCCCCTGGTACTCAGAGAAACCAGCTAGTGGAAGAGGAGTCATCTCAGCCTGGAGATTCAGATTTGGGCTTGGCTGGAGCAAACCTCCTTCCAGCTGCTAACAAGGAATCCAAGAAAAATGAGGAGCTGTCAGCTGAAGGGGAGGTGTCTCCAAAAGATTTCCAAATAAACTCTGAACAAACTAGGCAGCCTTTGGTCAGTGACAGTTCAGGGGATCAGACACAAGCCACTCTTCCACCAGCAGCTTCAGGTATTATAGGTGTTTGTTCAAAACTGATGGGTTTGACAAGGAAATCTATTTCTGTTTCCAAAACTGCTTCTTCTGACCAGTTGCCCAATTCCTCAGCTCAGCCAGAGGATACCCTGAGGTTGGGAAAAAACACTGTCAGTGAAGCAAATAACTTCTTTGAGCCCAAAAAGCAGGAAAACACAGGTCTGGAGTCTGGAGCTGATCCCATAGGAATGGTGCCTAAGGATAAATATCCAGGAATAAATATCCCTCTGGGTATATTCCAGCCTAAATTACCAAACAAGAGAAATCGTGTTTCCAGTGCACAGGACATAAATACAAAATCAGACAGAGTAGAAGCCCCAATTTCAGCAAACACCAGTGAATCTCCAGGTAAGAAGTCCAGCAGGCAGAACTTCAGTCCTTTTCAGTTCATAGCAGAAGAATTTCTCCCTGTGTGCCTGGAGGAAATGGATTCCAATGAATCTGTCAGCTCCGAACTCATGGAAAACGCTTGGGATGATAAAAACAAAAAACAAATCCCCCACTCTGAAAAGGATCCATTTGAAGAGACAAAAACTTGCAACATGAAAAGAGCTTTTGGACAAACTGAGGAGGATGCTCAAAGCCCAAAGAAGGCCAAGAGGGATCAACATGTGGATGCTGGGGCCTCTCAAGACCTGGAGGTGAGCTTGGTCCCTCACTGTAAGGATGTGGGAACCACCACCAGGGCTAAAGTTTTGGGGGTGTAAGTGGATCTGTTAGTAGGTTTTCTTGTTTTTCATAACCACCAATTTGCTGTCATTTTCCTGTGTGATTTCCTGTGGTTTGGTGTGTGCAACAGTCCTGTACCAGGCAAAGCAGGCAGAATGAGGGATTTGCCAATTTTAAACCATTCTCTGCATAGTATCCCTTTAATCCTTTCAAGGAACAGCTGCAATAAACCACTGATCCAGTTAGGTTGTCTTATATAACTATATTAATTTATTTTTTTAAAATTTGTTAATAACAGGTGACTTTTGATGTTGTGCCCCAGGACCAAGCAGAAGCTGATGAAGCTGGAGAGCCTCCAAATCTCTCTGCTAAAAGCCCTGGGTGTCCCCGTGCCAGCACCAGCAGCTCCCTGGATTCTGTGAAGGCTGACATAGAGTCCACAAGTAAGAGACCATTTGTGATAGGAGTCCCAAACCTTGTGTTCTTTTCCCTGTAAGGATGTTACTAACCCCCCAATACTCCCCCTTTCTGTTTTGTTTTCCCAGTCCAGCGCAGCAGCCAGGTGGAATCCCAGCTTCTCACGGACAGCATTTGTGAAGAAAATTTATGGGAGGTATGGACAGGGCTGGAAGACAGCAATTTCCTGTCCTAACAGGAAAAAAACCTCATGTGTTTATACACTAGTGAGCATTCTGTCTTGAAAAATGGACTTACCTGTATGTTTTTCCTCAAATGCACAGAAATTTCAGAGTGGTGCTATCACAGTTGGGGAGTTTTTTACCCTTCTTCAAGTCCATGTTGTGATTCAGAAGCCCAGGCACAGCCAGCTTCCAGCCAGTGTGAGTGGAACAATATAATTACCATAAATAATACTCCTTTGTTGGTTTGGGTTTTAATTTTTAGCAACTCAGACATCTTTAAAAGAAAACCAGAACAGATTTCCATCTCCTCACCAAATACCATATATTCAGGATTACTGTTCTTGGATAAATATGCCAATTCTTGCTTTTAAAATTTGTTTTAAGGACAGTAAGTTTGAAAGAATTAGAAGCTCAGTCTGACTTTTTCACTTTATCTTCTCGCTGTATCTGTCAGCCACTACTGCCTGCAGCTATTCTGAGCTCCTCCTACCTGTTTGACTCTCTCCTTTAGAAATGTTTCACTATGATATTGCTACTTTTACTTCCTCACCTAAAGAAAGGGCAGGAAATGCAGAACAGAAGTCTGCCTTCTAAATCCTTTCCATTTTTTAT
>NW_005054416.1:1249843-1258885 GCF_000277835.1 Geospiza fortis | reverse complement strand
ATCAGGCTTAATAACACTGCTACTGTGGATTAGTGACTGATAAAAAGCAGACACCACCCCCACAAAAGCCCCTGAAAACTTTCTCTGAAGGAGTGGAAGTAATTCATGTCAGTGATTTATGAGCTTTACTATACAGGCAGCTTGCTGAAATACCCCCCTCATATTTATTTGAGGAATAAAGCTCCATAAGGTTTTCCTGAGGCTTGCGGGCTTTAATTCTGAATTAAGCATAACTTTGAATTAAGCATTGTTTTGTTGGGGAGCACTCTTTTATCTGCATAACATACACATATTTTCAAGTCTTCATCTAAAAGGGAGACCTCTTTCAGTAATATTTAATTTCATTTTTTTGAGCTCTAATGATGAGGCACGTATCCCAAAAGGAAGCCTGTGCTCTGGCGTGAGGAAACACAACGCATGAAAGCAGAATTGAAATGACTGGAAGTTACTATTTCTGAAAAAGATGGATTTTTTTTTTCTTTTTCTTTTTCTTCCTACTTTTCCCTGTGGTTTCCCTCAGTGTGCAGTCAGTGCACCTCCCACTGCAGAAGATCTCCTCTACAGCCAGTACATTCACCGGCCCAAGCTGAGGATTTACGAGGAGGATTGCCAGGACCTGTCTCAGAAAATAGTGGGGTGAGTGCTTTTCCAGTCACACAGTTTATCAGTAATTCCATTTTTTCAGGTCTGGGTGCATGGAAATGGCCTGAAGAAAGTTAGTACATTACATACAGGAAAAATGAAAATACAGTTAGTAGTTTATTACAGCTTTAGAAATGAATTGTGTTAATATCACCGTGCCACATTATGCGGTCAGTGAAATTGCTGCAAGACTCTCAACTTTTTTCCCCCCATATTTCAGGTTAAAACCACATGTCACTGTCCTGGATCAGCCCCTGGTGAACGTGATCAGGAGTTTGTGGGAAGTAATGAGAACCTGCACTGATGAAGAGGTAGTGCTGCATGGAGAGAATGTTTGTGTGTAATGAAGAAGTGAGGTTAATTGATTTATTGGCATCACATAAGAACCGGAATGGTCACAAAATAACAGCAGGTGAAACAAGGCAAAATATTTTCTCAGTGGAAACCTGCTGAGAATTTACAGCATGTAAGGAGAATGCAAGGAAATGCATCCTTTGAAATATATTAAAGGGAAAAGAAGTGACCCACCTGCATAGAAAACCCAGAAAATTTATAGAAGTATCCCACAAGAACTGAGAAGGTGGATCAAGAAATTTTTGTTATTTTGTGGTTCTAATGCCAGGAATAAAGATCTATTCCTTGAAAATAAAGTCTAAATTGTTTAGAGACACAGGATTTTTCATAATTCATTGTTAGTTTGGCATGGGGATGTCACTGAGGTTGGGTGCTGAGCTGGAGTCAGGAAGGATTATATTTCCGTTCACTTTCTCTTCTGTATTTCCCATTCATCACAGCTGAGTAAGTTTGGAGCAGAACTGAACAAGATGAAATCCTGTTTCACCAAGGAGGCTAAAATCTTGTCTCACAATGAGAAGGAGACATTGTACAGGAAACTGCTGCACAGTGCTGAGGTAAGGAGCCACAGGGCTGCAGACATTTGCCTTTAAAAAATCACTTCTACCACATTTCTTGTCTTTAAATGTGTAGGAGCTTAATTATTATAGTGTGTACTTTCATGGAAGTTTCTTTCTTATGAATACATTTCCCTTTTATTTATATGCAAATATAACATTGGGACAGTGACATTCTTGCAGTTACACTGTAGGAACCTTCTGCCTAAGAGTTTTGGTGATTAGCAGAGTGAAAAATGGGAGCATTAAAGGAAACTCCACCACAAATGAGCTCTTTATACTGTAGCAAGACCAGTGTTAGTAAGTAGGTAAGTAGTAGTAGCAAGTATTTAGGAAGAAATTCTCCCCTGTGAGGGTGCTGAGGCCCTGGCACAGGTTTGCCCAGAAGCTGTGGCTGCCCCTGGATCCCTGGAAATGTCCAAGGCCAGCTTGGATGGGGCTTGGAGCAAGCTGGGATAGTGGAAGGTGTCCCTGCCCATGGCAGGGGTTGGAATTGGATGATCTTTAAAATCCTTTCCAACCCAAACCATTCAGGGGTTCTCTGATAAGTAATAAGGAAGTGCACAAGTAATGCATTGTGCCAGGATCAAAGATGTGTATATACCAAAGCTCTAGATTCTGTAAGCATTTAGTAATTTCTTATTATTGGCTTCTCCCCCAAGGTTTGTCTGTTGCCTCTTCCCTCTAATGACAACAAATTTCACAAACTGCTTTAATTACTCAACAAGCAAAGAGCCCCATGGTGATCCCAGAAAAAATTCAGTTTTTAAAATAATATCATTGACTCAAGTACAATTTTCCCATCTTAGGAGCAATACAGAAAGTTCCAATCAAGAATAGAAAAGGTGGATGAATGGATGAAGGAGGCAGAGAGATCCGTGGTTGCTCTGGAATCAGGTGTGTGTTTCCAAAGAGGTGGCCAATATGCTGCTTTCTCTTTTTTTCTGCAGAGCTGCTGTTTAAAACGTCAGTTTGTGGTTGTTTGATACAAGCTGCAGTCAGAACTTGGCATTACTGTGTAATGATGATCTATAGTTTCAATTGTTTTTCTCCAAAGCCTTGAGTAGAAATCAAATTGCACAGCTCTAAAACAGAGCAATAAAACAAGTCTTGCTTGTTGTTAACACTTTTGAGGGTTTTGGTAGATGCTTTTCCATGTTTTTGTATATTTTTTAAGTTAACTTTGAAGTGCTGAGATTTCTAGAGCCCATAAATAAACCAAAGTAACTCTAAGTATTGAATCTGGAAGTTCTGCCCAGACCTGACACTTCTTTCCCACAGATTGTTTTTGGGATGCAAAGGAAGCTGGCTGCAGTGCTGGAACAGCAGGAGAGCAGAATGTACAGGAAGGTAATGGAACCAGCTGAATGCACTTTTTGTCTGGTGTTTTAGAACCTGGGGAGGGTCATGCTCACCCCCCGACCCTGATGCATTAACTCTGAGAGGGATGCAGACACTGCTGCTGTCTTTCCTGCATTGCACATAGCTAATTACATAGATGTTGGAGAATGAGAAGGACTGGTTTCTCCCTGGAAAAAGGGAATTTAGAACTTGCTACCTGAAGAGTATGTGCTGATTATCATATTCAGCACTTTGTTGTCCAATAATTATAAGCTTTAACTCCATAAGAACAGTGAGCGCACAGCAAATTAGGGCTGCCTGTGCTGCTCTTTTCTCACATTTTTTCCCTTTTCTCTCCTTTTTTCTCTCTGCTTTAGAATTGCAAAGCATCACAGCCCAAGAAGAGGAACTTCTGAGGTAAGATGTCCAGGAGGATTTAAGAATCAGCTGCACACTCAGATTTTAGAGGGTTGGTCTGTTTTTTAAGCACTGTGCCACATCCCATGAGATTGGTTTATCCTTGCAGAGAATTGTCACAGATGGATGCTGAGGATGAGCTTGATTTGGCTGAGATGGAGAAGCTCAAGAACACTGAAAGGGCCTGCCTGGAAATCCTGGAGAAATATGAGTAAGGAAAACATCTCCAGGTTTTATTTTTTAATAGCTGTTTCTGGGGGCTCATATTTGTACTGGAGTGTGTTTGGGTTTGGTTTTCCTTGTTATTTAATGTGGGAAATCTTGGAATGCCCATCTCCTTGCAGCCTAAGGTAGGCAATAAAGCCTTGGAAGACTTCCATGTGTGAGGCAGTTATTCTGTTAGCAGCTCTGCAGTGCTACTCTGTGTTCAGGGTTTCTACATCCAACTCTCCTTCAATCCCCAAACTGACATATAAAAATTATAGTAATATGCTTGCATTCCCAAGAGATTCTTATATTCTGTTGGAATTAAAGACTCTGTTTGGCTTTGGAAAATTTCATTGCTGTATGATGTGGTAAGAGCTGCAAGAACATTTAATACTCTGATGTTTGTCCGTCAGAAGTTGTTTGGCTTGGTTGGTTGAAACTTGGGGTGATGATGGATTTTTTTTCCCCTTTTCAGCTTCACTGAGTGGGAGCTGATGGAATGGAGTGAGCAGCAAGCTGTCTTTAATTTCCTTTATGATTCTGTGACACTCACAGTTGTGTTTGGACCCCCAATAGGTGAGTCACAGAATAGGTAGGTTTGTTTTACGAAATTTCAGTGAGAGAGAATAGAAACCTAAAATGTCCATATTTGTAAAGATCTGCTGAAAGGAAGGAGGAAATAGAAAACATACTACAGTGTGTAAGCTGAGAGAAGTGGCTTTGAATATGTTTTTCATATGAAAATTCAGAAATGTATGTAATGCATGGCTGTTTCTGAAGGTGAGGAGAACTATCACTTCAGAACTAAGCATGGAAATAACTGGAATTTTTAAAATTTCCTTTCTCAGATGATGAGTTTTTCGCTGCACATCCTTCCAGGAGCATCATGAGCCTGGACTTTGAATCTTTCCTGGATGGTGAGATTTCTGAATATTGTGAAAGTAGCAGCCCTGCTAATCTTTTGTTGGGAAGACTAAATGTGTGCTCCATCTTCTAATGCTTTATGAAATGGCTTTTCAAAGATTTCTGGTTTTCTTTTGTGTTGCAGAGGAACAAGCTCCACCCTCTTCATGTTTAGTCCAAAAACTCATCTTCCAGTTTATTGAAAGTCAGGGATGCTGGCAGAAGAAGTGTCCCAAACTGTGCTACTTGCCCCAGGTAACATTCCAGGGAAACTTAGAAGATTCTGAAAAAAAATCCAGTTATTATTTTCTGCAACAGAGAAAACAGAGCTGAGCTGAGAAGCAAAGCACCTTAATGAAAGCTTCAGGGATGCAAACCAAAATCTACTTCAGGAACATTCTGAGATGTGAGGGGAAATATCTGTCTCTGAAGGCAGGAGTCCTACAAGCTGAAGTTTATTTAAAAAAGATTTTTTTGCCTTAAAAAAAAATTGAGCTGAAGGTCATTTTGCCTCCTAAAGAATGTAGGTTTAAATTGCCAAGCCAAACTTTTGTGTTGCTGTGTGGCTGTTGGCAAAGCTGAAGGGACAAATTTAAAGCAAAAAATGTACATTTGTTATACTTGTACAATTTCATTTTTCCACCCAAACTGAGGTAGCAGTTAAACCACGTTTATTTTTTATACTTTCTAGGATGAGTTATGTGTTCAAGCATCACATGGTCATCCCCTGAGTGCTGATGTTCCTTTCTGATTGCCCCCCCAGGCTCTCTTTGACATCTCCTTGGTGGTGAATCGCTGCAGAATCTTGGGAGATGAGTTGGAATTTCTGCAGAGGTGGGGAGCAAAATTCCAGCTCCTGGAGACAGATATCAAAGACACAGAGTGAGTAAATTCAGAAAATCGTGATGGGATTGTTGGGGTGTCCTGTGCAGGGCTAGGAGCTGGACTTTGATGATCCTTGTGTGGGTCCTTTCTGACTCAGGATGTTCCCTCATTCAATAAGATGGAGTTCACAGCAGCCTTAAGAGGGAGTTTCTAGATAATCAGAAGCAAAACACTGAAATCGTTTCAATTTGGTTTTCTTGAAAGTGACATTTTATGCTGCTGTTTTTAAGAACAATTTAATTTATCTTCATACAATTGCACTATAATGTCCCAGTGCATTGAAATCAAGCTGTTCATGGATTCATTGATTCTAGGACTATCAGACAGCCCCTCCTTCCTTGCTGTTTTCCTGCTTGACTTGCCTTTCTTAAATGTTGAGGCCAAATTGTAGCAATGCAAAGGAAACAGAGCCAAGAGCTTATCTGTAGCTTAGGGCTTTGTTTCCTTTAATCTTGTGTTTGCCTCAGCCAAGCAGAATCAGTCATGGAAGGAGGGGTGCACTGAAACTGAAGTTTACTTTCTTTACTTTCCATTTCCCCTTGCTACTTCCCAATTTTGTGGCATGCCCCAATGGTACAACACAAATAGAATTTCACCTCATTCTTCCATTACTGATCCATATCTTTAATTAAGAAGTGCCCAGTTATGAACTTGCTCTGCCTGCCTTGGTGCTGTTTCCGAGGTTGTTCTAATTTTGTAGCTCCCTTTGCAAGAGTGCAAAAAACCCCATGGAACTGGAGGTAAATCAGTCCAACTTAAAGCATTAGAAAACCTTAACTGCCTGGGAATGTTTCGTGTTAACTAGAAAACATGTTTTTAGTCTCTATTCTCCCCTAATTTCTGGATGGTTCTGTGAATTATGTGTACATTAACTTTTTCTGTGGGGGAAGTTGGGGGTTTACATTCTGAAGTGTTGATAACGTGTGAAGGGTCTTTTTTATCTTATTCCTGAAGTTCCTGTCTGTGCTTAGAACTCTTTAGAAGTTTCTGTGCTTGTTCCATCAGTGACATCACTTATTATTGCATCACTGATATTGCATCACTTATCACTTATTTCTGCTCCTGGCACTAATTCCAAGGTGGAAGCAGCCCATGTGACTGTTTTGCATGGATCTTTGTGTTTATTTCCACAGGGTGAAGCTTCTGTTCTCCTCTGCAGTGGCTTTTGCAAAGTTTGAGTTGACTCTGGCTGTCTCTCATGATTACCCATCTGCTGTGCTTCCCTTCAGGGTCCAAACCCACATTGGGGATATCGGGTGAGCTGGCAGAGCTGTGACTCCATCCCAAAGCTGGGATGGGGGATTGAACACTCAGGGTCCTCTCCAACATGTGTGATAATTTTATCTTCCCCAGGGAGAAGGAAGTTGCAGCTGTTCTCTCCAGAGTTCCAGCTGGTCACCACTATCTGCAGAGAGCAGTCACCTCGATCCATCAGAATCTGCTCCAGGGTCCCAGATGATCTGCTGCATCCACAGGCAGGACTGAAGCAGTCAAAATGGGTGGTCTGAGTTTGCTCTTATGAGAATTCCAGCTGTGTCTCCCTGAAATGGGAATGCTGTCACCCTCTCAGCTCTAGAATTCCTGCCTATTTAGTATCCTTGTGGCTTAGACCAAGCAGAACCCTTGGTTTAGGCCACAGGTTTTACAAGGGCAGGGGTGTCTAAAGAGGAGAAGAAGGAAATTCCTAGATCCCTTCTAAGTTCAAGGTGCTTTTATCTTCTGCCAGTCACTGGTGGTCCTTCCTGGCACAGACAGTCATGATTGGATAGCCATTCCAAGCATGGATATTCTTCTGCCATACCTCATGAATTTTGTCATTCACAGAGCACTTGGAAAAAGCCATGATGAGCATTCTCTAAATGATTACAACTGGAATTTACTTTTGCTGTCATTATTTCACTACCACGTACAATTTAACAGATCCCACCACATCTGGTGTTTATCCATTGCCTGGCACCCCTCCCAGGCCAGACACTATCCCTGCATTTGATTAATTACCCAGTTAACCTGTAGCAATTCACCCCAGAAACCAAAGTCAGAAATGTTTTTGGAATTAAGGCTAAAAATCCCTGTGCTTGCCCAAAGACTTTGGGATGCAACAGCCTCATATCCATCACTGTGATTCCCTGGCAGAAGTTAGTTCTGACATTGCCTTAGTCCAGCACTATCTCTGGGTGCTGGGGCACTGTCCCAGTTTGGAATGCCATGGAATTCTAGTGAGGAGACTGAACTCCTTAAACCTGGGAGTATCTGTGAGCTCTAGCTTGGTTTTGTGTATAATTTTGTGTATTATGTGGGTCTTGCTGTTGGAACTGATCTCACCCTGTGTAACTGAGCCAAAGCACCAACCCTGGCTCAGCTCTCCGTTCTGCAGCTGCAAATCTTTGTACCCTGTAAAATATGTTGAATTTAAAAATGTTTTCCTGTATTTTAGTGTTTATATATTTTGTCTTTTTACAAAGTTTGTGTTTGTTTAAAAAGTGGAAGTTTAATAAAGATTGGATTTATCACTCTTCCTGTTTCAAATGGAGATTATGGGCTGCTCAATTTAAACTGGTGATTGAAAATTCAATACTAAATTAATTTCAAAACATTTAATAATTATGTTAAATACTTGGGAAGGCTTTTCACAATATCATTGTTTTTCCTTGCCTTTTCTAGTGCTACTTATCTATATCCTGGCTTCTCACAAGAATTTATTGTATTTTAATTAGGAAAATAGCACCCAAATCATTCTCAACTTAGGTACTATACCTGGAATTTGGAATTTCCCCAGGCCATTCTCTCTCGGTGCATCAGTAACTAGCAGAGAGTGCTGTGGCAATTCTCCAGGAGCATTATCCACCTTTTTTTTTTTTGGTCTTTTTTGGCTAGTTTTCTTTTCTTTCAGTGGATTTACACACTAAAGTATCAATAACTAAAGACTCAAGTGAGTTTTTGGTGGAGTTTATCATATTGCTCCGAATATTGAATCAAAGCAGCAGGTAAAGCCACACAGTTGTAGTAAGAAAAGGAGCTTGGGCAGAAATTATTCCATTATCCAGCTTTAAAAAATCATGGAAATCTTCACTCCCATGTGCCAGGAATCAGGAGCTCCACTCTGTGCAAGGCCTCAAGGCAATGGGATTCCATCAAAGTCAAGGGATGGAGCTTCCAGTTTGGAATTGCAACCTCTGCTCCAGATGTGTCTCGATCTCCGGCTGCTTGTTCTTGGGTTCTGAGGAATTGTCACTGCTCAGTTTTGCGTGGGCTGCTGGATTTATGGGGGCGCAAGGTTGGGCTTCAAGAGGGAAATGAAAAGAGAAAGTAAGAGAAAATAATGGCAAGGAGAGAAAAGCAAAAGGAGAAGAGAAACATGGAAAAGAGGGGGGAAAGAGAAAAGGAAAGGGGGAAAAGAAAAGAACGGCAAAAAGAAAAGGGGAAGGAGAGAAGGAAAAGAAAAATGGTTGAAGGAAACAAAAAGGAAGACAAGAAAGAGAGAGGAGGGAAAGGGAATTAGAAAGGCAAGGCGCGATGCCCCGGGGCTGCGGCCCATGACCCCGGTCCCGTTCATGTTCCCGGTCCCGTTCATGCTCCCGTTTCCCCGCCCGTTCCCGGTCCCGTTCCCGTTCCTGTTCCCGGTGCCGTTCCCGGATCCGGATCCCGGTTCCCGTTCCCGCGCTCCCCTGTAAGGCGCCGCCGGGGGCGGGGCGGCGCCTGCGCGGAGCGGTCACGTGAGGCAGCGGCGGGAGCGCCC
>NW_005054416.1:1242464-1249787 GCF_000277835.1 Geospiza fortis | reverse complement strand
AGCCTGAGGGCGTTGGCGGCGGGCGGTGGGCAGGCCGTCAGCTGTGGGCAGCCATGGGGGGCGTTAAACAAAGGGCTGGGCTTGAGCGCAGTGACGGGACGCGGCGTGGGGAGTCCGGCGAGCTCCAGATCGCTGGCGGGCGGTACCTGGGAGGTGCTGCTGCCCGGGCCCCCGGGAAAGTTGGGATCGTGGAATGCCAAAATGGCCATGAAATTCCACCCTCTGCCATGGATAGCGACACCTTCCGCTATCCCAGCTTGCTCCAAGCCCCGTCCAACCTGGCCTTGGTCACTTCCAGGGACAGCCGCAGCTTTTCTGTGCCAAAGCTTCAGCACCCTCACAGGGAAGAATTTTTTCCCAGTGTTCAACGTAAATTTCCCCTCTGTCACTTGGAATCCATTCCCACTTGTCCTGTCATTATTATACTCAAATTGTGTGTTATATCCCAGGTATGTGTATTCTCTTGTATCCTTCAGTTTCCCATGACAGCTCCTGCCTGCTATCCTCCTCAGCAATCCCAGGCGTGGTGCAGATCCTCTGCAGGGTCTTCCAGCCCTTTCCAAGGTGTTTTGGCAGCCCCGAGGGCAAGCTCTGGGGCACAGCCCAGGCCTAACATCAGGAGCCATTTCAGACGACTTTTCCAGCTTTAAGAACTCCATGATTCTGATTTATGTGACCACATAACTTACTGCTAAAAGGGAACACTGAAATGTCTGGTTCCTTCCAGGGGCTGTCCTGGTCCCTCGCTGCCATGGCCATGCAGATGCAGCTCGAGACCAGTGCAGACGCCTCAGCAGAGGAGGAGAGCTTTGGGCCACAGCTCATATCCAGGTTGGAGGTAGGTGAGGAGTTACCTCTGGAGGAAGTTTTCCATAGATGAACTCGCTGATCTTTTTCCTAGAATGGAATCCTGTGATGGTTTGGGTTGGAAGGAACTTTAAAAGCTCATCCCCTGCCATGGGCAGGGTCGCCTTTCACTATCCCAGGTTGCTTCCAGCCCTATCCATCCTGGACTTGAGCATTTCCTGGCTCTCCACCAGGGCCTCGCCACCTCCACAGGGACGAATTCCTTACTAATATCCAGCTTGAACCTTTTTCTTTAAAAGCAAGGTGAAACTGAAAACTCTGTTACTAAATTCTTACTTGTGTTCTGTTAAAAAAACCAACCAAACAAAAAACTCAGAAATACCCAAAAATACCAACAGGTGTAATTTTTCCTCTCTCCCTCCCCCCCCCCTCTCTCCCAGCAATGTGGCATAAATGCCAATGATGTGAAGAAGCTGGAAGAAGCTGGATTTCACACAGTGGAGGCCGTGGCTTATGCGCCAAAGAAGGAGCTGCTGAACATTAAAGGCATCAGCGAAGCCAAAGCTGACAAAATCTTGGTAAGGATGCCCTGGAACTTTAACTCAAGATATTCCACATGTTTATTTCTGCTGGCTGAAAGTGTTGTGATGAATTTGGAAGGTGTCCAAAGGGCAGTAAGGGTGATTAGAGGTGTGACATGACTTGTGATGGGAAAAGGCAAAACGCATCAGGGCAGGACTGAGCTGAACAGGAGGGGGACAAGGGGAGAATATTTCCATAAAACACACAAAAGGGATGCTGGTGCTTTTTCTTGGAGCAGAATTACAGCTCTATTCAGAGGTACCAACTAGTGCAAGGTCTATGAAATGTGCATGGAATGATACAGGCACCTCTCCACAGGCAGGGAATATTAATTATTGGGGGATTAATGAATGGCATTAACTCCTCTGGCACTGCTCAACTGGCTTTTCCCTCAGGCTGAGGCAGCCAAACTGGTTCCCATGGGCTTCACCACAGCCACAGAATTCCACCAGCGGCGGTCGGAGATCATCCAGATCACCACTGGCTCCAAAGAGCTGGATAAGCTGCTCCAAGGTCAGCATTTTATTATTTCTCCTTCCTGCTTAACCTCACTTATTGGGATGGGGTTTTCCCATGAACCATGTAAGGCAAGTCCTGGTTGGATGAAAAACCTCTAGGACTGCTCTTGAATAATTGCTTTTGTTTTAGAAGCTGCAGAAATAGTTTTTAGTCCTTTTTAGTCATGATGCAAGACCCAGAGCTGTCCATTTTTGGATGTTTCTGATTTATTTAAGTCCGTGATGTGTTTAGGGAAAACAAAACCAGGTATCACCATCTCCCCATTCCTCTGGTAATCCAAAAATTAAAACAAGTAATTTCAGCTCTTCAGCATCTTCAAAGACACCCATGAACTTCTTAACCACAGCATGAACAAACCTCATGATGGCAAGCAATTTTCCCTCTTAGCTTTGAAATTTTCAGCCAAATTCAGTGTTTTACTGTGTCTCTGTAAATGTAATATATTATATGCGAGATAGATACATAGATCATACATGTAACATGTGACCTTTTGATTTTTATTAATAATTATTATTGTTATTTTCCCTTCAGGAGGAATAGAAACAGGGTCCATAACAGAATTATTTGGGGAATTCCGTACTGGGAAGACGCAGCTGTGTCACACCCTGGCTGTCACCTGTCAGGTGGGGGGTTCACCTCATTACAATCCAATATTCAGACCCCACAGCCTTGGGATATTTGCTAATGTGGGCACTTCCTTTGACTTTCTAAGTGTTTATTACTGTCTAGAGGTTTCTATTCCCTAAAATATTAGAGGCTTGGACTTAATTTGATCATTGAGTTAACTCCTTGAACTTCCCAGCTCAAAGCTCAGCACCTTTCATCTTGTCATGGAATGCTGGAATGGTTTGGGTGGGAAGGGACCTTAAAGCCCATCCAGTTTCATGGGCAGGGACACCTTCCACTATCCCAGCTTGCTCCAAGCCCCATCCAAGCTGGCCTTGGGCACTTCCAGGGATCCAGGGGCAGCCACAGCTCCTCTGGGCAACCTGTGCCAGGGGCTCAGCACCCTCCCAGGGAAGAATTTTTTCCCAATATCTCATTTATCCCTGCCCTGTGTTAGTGGGAAGCCATTCCCCTTGTGCTGGCACTCCAGGGTGACAGGGACTACAAAAGGAAGGTGTCAGCAGCAATGAGGACCAAGGATCTTTCACTTTTCCCAGCTAAATGGGACTTTCACCACAATAACTTAGGATGTTATTTGTTGTGTTGCTCAGTGAGGGCATGTGGCAATATCTGCTGTATTTATGGATGCTTTATTCCCTGTTCATTCCTTTCCTTCTCCTTTAGCTCCCCATAGACCGTGGCGGTGGCGAGGGAAAAGCCATGTACATCGACACGGAGGGGACCTTCCGTCCAGAGCGGCTCCTGGCTGTGGCTGAAAGGTCAGTGAGTGGGAGACAGGAATAGATGGACTCACAACTCAGTTAGAAAATGTTTTCCACAGGTCCTGGAGGTTGATTTGGCAGGTGTTCCTTTTGGGAAAGCTCTAGTGTTGCCATTCCTCTTCTTTCCCTGCTGCTCTCTCCCCAGAGCTCTCATGTCATTGTCCCTTGGCATGAGATGGTTTCCCTGCCTTTTGCTACTGGAAGGGACTGAGAGCTTCCCAAGCAGCTGGGACAGGACTGGCTGGGTTCTGTTTGCTCTTTCTGAAGGGAATTTGATCTAATCCTGCTGGCTTCTCCTGCAGGAAGGACTGCTCCCATGTTCCCTGTCACCAGGGAATATTTAGCAGCTAAGCAAAGGAGAGGAAGTGAAGTGATGTTTGGAGCAGGCACAGGTGTGTCTGTGCTGGCCATGTACAGAGTGTCCTTGGAATCAGGGAATTGTTCAGATTGGAGGAGCCCTGGGAGATCCCCGTGCCCAACCATTCCCTGGTGCTTCTGAGGCCACCACTGTCCCATGTCCCCAAGTACCACATCCACATGGCTTTAGATTCCTCCAGGGATGGAGCCTCCACTGCCAGGGCTGGACAGCCTTTCCTCTAAGAGACTTCCCAGTGTTCAGCCTAAACCTCCCCTGGTATCACATGAGGCCATTTCCTCTTACCCATTTCAAATTGTTCCAATCATTCTGTTCTCTTTTCATCACCACAGGTTGCATTTTTTCCATCTGTTTTTATCTCTGCCAGGGATGTGAGTTTTTCTTCCAGTCTTTTTGCAAAGCTCCTAGCTAACTGCTATGGATGAAGTTGTCACTGAAGGTTCATCCCTTTATTTTCCCTGTTTTTGCAGGTATGGCCTGTCTGGCAGTGATGTCCTGGACAATGTGGCCTATGCTCGGGGCTTTAACACCGACCACCAGACCCAGCTGCTGTACCAGGCCTCGGCCATGATGGCTGAGTCACGGTAATTACACTGATTTCATGGATTTTGTTCCCACATGGGGTTAGCCTTTGCTCCATGGGCAGTCAGCTGTCAGCAGCACATCTTGCTGCTGGAATTCTGGGTGCCAGCAACTGGCTCCAGCTGATGTGGCTGCACAAACACAGGGAATTCATGGTTCCTCAGTGCCAGCCTAAGGGAGCAAGTTGGAAGCTCAGTTTAGAGCTGTGGTTAGAAACAGTGCTGATGATTTCCAAGCTGCCAGGAGAGCTGTGCAGGCAGCTTGGGATTGGAACCAGGACTTAGAGCCCTGCCTGCCCTTTCCAGGTATGCGCTGCTGATTGTGGACAGCGCCACGGCCCTGTACCGCACGGATTACTCGGGAAGGGGTGAGCTCTCCGCCAGGCAGATGCACCTGGCCAGGTTCCTGCGGATGCTGCTGCGCCTGGCCGACGAGGTGAGCATCCACTGGGCTTTATGGCGTGGGCTGATGCTGGCCAAACACCAGGCACCCACGAAATCTGCTCACTCACCCTCCTCTACAGCTGGACAGAGGAGAGAAAATGTAATGAAGGGTTTGTGAGCTGAGGTATAAGGACCGGGGGAAAACACTCCTCAATTAGCAGCAAGGGAAAAACAGGCTCACCTTAGAGATTTGAAGTGACATCATTACTAACAAAATCAGAGCAGGATAATGAGAAGTAAAATAAGCTCTTAAAAAAACAGCTTACCCCCACTTCTCCCTCCTTCCCAGCTCTACCTCCTGTGGGGCGGGGCGGAGGAGGGGGGAGGGGGGGGGGGGGGGGGGGTTTGGTCAGTTCATCCATCCAAGGCTTCTCCCACTGCTGAGGGAGAAAATGTCCCAAGGGCTTTGTCTCCACCTCTGCTCCCATTGGTTTGGAGAGGCTGGATCCCACACTTATGGGCACCAGGAGTGCCCCTGTGTCCTTTTCCCTGCTTTTCTCTTCTGATTGTGGGAAATAATTGGGTTTGGGTTGTTTCTCCTGCAGTTTGGTGTGGCCGTCGTCATCACAAACCAGGTGGTGGCACAGGTAGATGGAGCTGCCATGTTCGCTGCAGATCCCAAAAAGCCCATCGGAGGCAATATCATTGCTCATGCTTCCACCACCAGGTGAGAAAAGAGATGGTCATATCCCAGGAGCCTGGGCTGAGAGTGTTTTATGGAATTGGCCGAGTAGCTTTTACTTCTGGGGGTTTCCAGTCTGTCCATGGCAGGCCCAGCCTGTGCTTCAGTTCATCGCCACTCTGGGCCTTCAGTCCGCAGGGAAATGAACGTCTCGGGCAGTTCCTACAGCTCTGTTTACTCCTTTCTGGGTTAGGATGATTTTCTGGGAGTCCATCCTGACCTGTTTCCTTCCCTCTCCCTGCCAGGCTGTACCTGCGGAAAGGCCGAGGTGAGACCAGGATCTGTAAAATCTATGACTCTCCGTGTCTTCCTGAGGCTGAAGCCATGTTTGCTATCAATGCCGACGGAGTGGGAGATGCTAAAGACTGAAAACTCCTTTTCTTCCCCTGAATCCCAAGACTCTGTGTCTGTAAGAGGCTCCTTTCCTGGTGGCACCTTAGGGATACTTCCCAAGGCAGCGGCTGGAGGAAGCTGTGCCGTGTCAGCCTGGGAAGCGTCGGGACATGCCAAGCTCAGCCACAGCTGTTGGGAAGAGATCTCCCTCGGGCTGCAGGCACAGGTGAGGGCCGTGTGCTTCCTCAGCAACATTCCCAGAGCACCAGACCCTGCGTGTTTCCCTGGATCCCACTGTGGTGCAGCAGAATCTTGGTGGCCACAGTTGGGAACTTTGCAAATTGGGAGCAAAGCTGAAGGGTTTGTCCACGAAGAGAAGCGGTGATTTATAAACCAAAGCAGAGTGATATTGCAGGGATTTGGGATTGGTGATGGTCCCAATCCATCATCTTTCTGTTCATTTTCTTTTGGATGCTGCAGCCTGCTGGGCTGGGGGAGCTGTTCCTTTGCATTTAATTTTCTGTATTCTGTTAATTCTCCATGGAAATCTGCTTTTAATAAAAAGGCTCTTGATGATGTCCCAGGTTCCTGGGATTCACAGGTGTGTGTTCAGACCAAGGAATGTTCTGAGTGGCAGAAGCTGCACCAATCTCCCAGGAATCTCAGTCTGGGTTTGTCTTTGCTCCCAGTTCTCCTGTTTGGGGTGCCGTGCAGCCCTGCCCTGTGGATCTCCTACAAGAGTTTTGGGGTTAAAAAGGTTCTTTCCTATTCTGCAGTTTTTCTCTAGAACTTGATTAAAAGAATAATGTGATCTTGATGTGATCTTAATTGGTTCATTTGCATTGATTAATTAAAGCAGATCATTGAGAAGGGGCTTGAGCACCTCTTGGTTGGAGCTGGCAGTTCTTTATTGTCTCTTCATTCTTTGAATTTATTTTAATTATTTCTTAAGCAATTACTACAGTTAAGATACACAGTGAGGAGAGCAGCATCGCTGCCCAGCTGGATTGGGAAATCCAAGTGCAATTCCTTGGAGAGATTGAGGGGATGGGGAGCTGAGCCTCAGGCTGGGTTTTGGCAGCAGGAACTCGGTGAGGAGGGGAGAGGGGAGATCCCCCAAAGTTGGTTAAAGCCAATTCTGCTGGGTTTGGGTGCTCCCACCCCAAAAAAGGATCCTGGTTAAAGGGGACTTGAGGAAGCAGTGGGGTGTGCTGGGGGGGCTGTGCTGGAACCCCCAACCCCTGCCAGGGATGCTGGGCAGTGCCAGGTTCACAGGGACACTACGGAGGGGCTGTGCTGGGATCCCCAAATTCCAACCAGGAATGCTGGGCCCTGCCAGACCTTTGGGACACTGCCTGATCCAGAGAGATTTCCCATTTTGTTTTCTCGTGCTCAGCACCTGGCATTCCACTGGAGTCCCACAGGCTGGAAATGCCACGCGAACAGCTGGAATCGCAGCCGATCACACAGAAGCCAGTCCGGGAGAGGAAATGAGCTGTTCCACAGATGGATTTTTCCCAATGTGTTTTAATTTAAAGCAGAACATCGCCGGCCCCTCCCACCTACTTCGAGCCCATAGCCTTTATTTTTGGGGTTTCTCTATGAGAATTA
>NW_005054416.1:1234670-1237937 GCF_000277835.1 Geospiza fortis | reverse complement strand
GGCGGGCACTGGGATGCGCGGGCAGCGCTGGGATGGGCACGGATCAAGGGCTGCCCGCGGCTCCTGGGCCTGGGGCTGCTCTGAACGGGCCCCGGAGATGCTGCAGCCCGGACAGAGCCCCCTGACATCCCAACAACACCCCAAGGAACAGCTGCCATTGCCTGGGAGTGCTGCACGCTGGGCTTGCAGAGGAGCTCAGACAGCAATTCCCGGTGCCACCTCCTGGAGCTCCCACACAGCCACCAGGTACGTCCCAGCCACGCCAGTCCCTTCCCTTCCAGCCTGGGGACATCCTCCAGCAGCAGCCTTAAAGCCATTTTCCCTCAGAAATATCCCTGATTTATTACCCTGTAGATGAACTCAGATTTTGTCCCAAACTGTCCATTCCTCACCTTCATTTACTCTCCAAGTGTCCATTCAGTCCCCCATAGGTGCCCTGGTGATGCCAGGGAGGTCCCTTTGCGCACAGAATTCCCCTCACAGAAATTCAATCCCAAGCAAGGCCCTCGGAGATGCTTTAAAACAAAAGGTTAGAGTTAGATGAAGTTTTGTTTGGATGAAGTTTGGGGTTTTTCTGGGAGCCAGCTGGAGCTGCAGAACTGCTGGGAAGCTTGCACAGGTGGGTCACACTGCAGGTGCCCTGAAGGCAGGGATGTGCCTCCCTTTCCTCAGGGAAAAGAACTCCCAGAGGCCACTGCCGAGGCTCTGGAATGAGCTCAGCTCCTGCAGGGAGAGATGTCCTGCCCTGGGCACAGGGGCTGCCTCAGCAGGGCCGGGAGCGCGTCCGGCCCCGCCCTCGGCTGCTGTAAAACATCGGCTGGAGCCCGAGCCCGGGGCTGGAGTCCACGGAATTCCAGGGAACTCTGTCAAGGGCCCCCGGGAACACGGGTGGGGCTGGGGGATGGATAAATAGCCAAGGGTTATAAATAGCAAATGCTATGGAATATCAACCTGTCCTTGTCCTGATCCCCCTGAGCTTCCTTGGAGCCTCTGCTGGTTCCTGGCACAGCTGGTGTTCAATAGGCAGCTCTGTGTGGGAATATCCATGCTGCAGGAGGCACTGGGAGGTTATTCCAGCAGGGAATACTGAGCTATAGCTCTAATTCATCTAAACAGCAAAGCTGAACCCCAAATCTGGGCACTACACAGGGAACAATCTTTGTGCTGCCCTGCCAGCCAAAGCCCTGGGCTGGGAAATTTCAGCAGCCAAATGCATGGAATTCCCTAAATCCCAGCAACCAGCATTTTGTCCTCGATATATTACCTATTTTTAAAACCAAAACCCACACAGGTTTTGTCTATCCCATCCACTAAATGTTCATTCTGTCCCCTACAAATTATATCAGACAATTCCTCAAAAATACTTCTACAGATTATTTCAAGTTTTACCCCCAAGGTCTTCCCTACATGTCTACTACTAGTTATCTCATTTTTACCTCAAAATACTAATTCTACATCCTGTAAAAAATATCAAATTCTACACCCAAAATTTTCATTACCTGTCCACAATTGATTACCTCAGTTTACCTCATGATCATTCTCTTCCCTGGGGAATAGGTCATATTCCCCCACAAATATTCCCTGTCCCTTTCTGATTTCCTCACTTTTTACAAGAAAGCATTTTTTCTTTACCCTGGAGATTACCACAAGACTTACCCTAAAAATTTTCCCTACCTGTCCACTCCCTATTACCCCATTTCCACCCCAATATTTTCATTCTTTACCCTACAGATGCTTTCGGTTTTTACCCCCCAGTAATTTCCCTACCTGTCCATAACTGGTTACCTCAGTTTACCCCATCAAGTGCATCCTCTCTGCTACAGATCACCTCAGATTTTACCCCTGAAGTTTTCCCTACCTGCCCGGTACTGATTACCTAATTTTTACCTCAAAATATTAATTCTTTCACCCACAGATTAGCTCAGATTTTATTACCAAAATGCCTATTTTGTCCCCTGTATACTAACTAGGTTTTAAAACCAAAACCACACAAGTTATGTCTGTCTTATCCCCAAATTCTGTCCCCTGCACATCGCATCAGTTTTCCTCAAAAACATTTCTTCCTACATATTAACTCAGGGTTTGCCCCCCAAATTCTCCCTAGCTGGTCCACTCCTGATCACTTCATTTCTACCTCAATATGTTCATTCTCTGCCCTACAGATCTTCCCAAGTTTTACCCCCAAAATTTTCTTGCCTACCCCCAGTGACTGTCTCAGTTTATGTGTGTTCACTGTCTCCCTCGAGATTTACTCCAGTTTTACTCCCAAAATTTTCCATACCTGTCCCCAATTTATTACCTCATTTTTACCTTAAAATATTTATTCTCAACCTTTAGATTATTTTGTTATTCCTCTACCTGTCCACTACTGATTCCCTCATTTTCCCTTCACTGTATTTTCTACCATGTAGCTTGTCTCATTATTTATCCCCTAATCCTCCATCTGTCTACTACTGATAATCTCATTTTTACCTCAAAATGTTCATTCTCTGCCCTACAGATTATTTAATATTCTTTTTGCCCCTCAAAATTTCCCCATCTGCCCACAACTCATTCCCTCACATTACCTCAGTATGTTCATGCTCTCCCCTAGAGATTATCTCAGATTTAGCCCCCAAATTCCCTACATGCTCAGTACTCATCACCTCATTTTCCTCTCAGTGTTCATTCTCTACTCTTGAGATTTTGTCAAGTTTTGGCTCCAAAATTTTCCTTACTTAAAAATGAGTACCTCATTTTTACTCCAATATATTCACTCTGTCCCTTACAGATTGCATTGAGTTTTACCCCCAAAATTTTCCTTCCTGTACAATACTGATTAGCTCTTTTCTATGCCAAAGATTTGCATTCTCTCCCCTAAACATCACCTCAGCTTTTCCCTCAAAAATGCCACCTTGCTCCCCTTGACATCCCCTCACATTTTCCTACACAAACAGTTCTTGTGTCCCCTCAACTGCCCCAGGTTTTCAGCTAAAAATGTCACCTCTGTCCCCTCTGAGTTACCCCAGGTTTTCCCTATTAGGAGCTGCAAGGAATTCAGGCAGGGCAAAGGACAGCAGGGAATTCTGTAAATTCCAAGGCAGAAAGAGAAGATCTACCAGCAAAGGGGAAAGGTTTCAGAAAACATTTCTGCAATTACTAATTAATAATTCTTTCCAATTCCCAGTGAGAAGAACATGAACTCACCACCACTGAGGCCTGGCAGTTCCCTGCAGCGAGAGCTCAGTGCACATCCACAGAGGCAATTCCAGCATCTAAAAGAAAGAA
>NW_005054416.1:1233768-1234628 GCF_000277835.1 Geospiza fortis | reverse complement strand
ACCACCCTTTGCCCTTGATTTTGGCTGGGTGACTCCTGAGCAGTGGGCACAGGTCCTGTCATTCATGCTGATGGGAGTGATGCTTTCTGGGGACATCAGCTGATTTCCAAAGTTCACTGCCTGCCCCATGCCTGATCTGCACAGGAGAAAACCTCTTGCATGAAGAGATTTTGCTCCATCTAATCCCATCTGCCCAGGCTGTTCCATGTGGATGTTGCCAGGCTGGGGCAGCACAGGCAGACACAGCTCTCAGCTCTCTCTGCTCCAAACACAGCTCTGGGCTCTTTGCAAACTCCTCTGCTGCGAGGTTTTCTCCAGGAGAACTCAAGGAATGGCTCACAGCAGGTGGAGATTAAATTATCACACAGGGAAGTAGAGGATAAATATTCCTGTAAGAGCCTTTGGGATCTGCTGGGCTGAACTGGGAAGGGGACACTCATTCCCTGCAGTGCCAATGCACAACAACCTCCAACACAAAGCACAGACTGTCAGGTGGGGTCTGAAAGCACCACTTGCACAAACCTCGTTGTTGTTCTTCCTTCCAGGCACTTCTGCAATCCAGCCCTGAAGCTGAGAAGCCCAGAAGCTCTGGAGTCTGTCTGCTCTGGAACAAAAGGATCCTCCCGGGGGTGAGGCACATTCCCAGCAAACGCTCCCAACAGGCACAGAGGCCCCACTGGAGCTCCTGTTGGGGCTGGGAAGGGCTGCCAGGAGGACACGGCCCCCAGGGGGGTGGCAGTGGCAGTGACAGCAGCAAATTGCCACGGTCTGATGGCACAGCAGAGAGACAAAGGCCAGCAATGGCCACGGGAGCTGCAGGTTCAGTTCTGCTCCCTGCGCTGCCACATCCGGCAGGGAAT
>NW_005054416.1:1220374-1232421 GCF_000277835.1 Geospiza fortis | reverse complement strand
TGAGGCAGCATCTCCTGGGCTCTCTGAAGCACAGCTCCAGGTCTGGGATTCCAGGAGCAGTGCAAACTCCCACTGTCCAATCCCTGGATTTGCCTCCTGCCAGCACTGGGCACCTTGGCCATGTTTGGCTCAAGTGCTCCAGTGCTGCTGCCTGGAGGGATTGGGAAAATGGGCATTAAACCCCTTCCCACAGGGCTGGCCTGAGCTCTGGCTGGGGAAAGCACTGGGCACCTCTGGCATTTCAATGAAATCAGTTTCCATCATTGTGAAGATACCCTGAATAAACCCAAGGCACATAAATAAACCTTTCTCCATAAGGACAGCCCCAGGGAATACACAGTCATTCCTATGCCTGGTCAAACAAACAGCAGCCAGATTTTGGGGAGAGACTCCAGACTCTTGTCTCCCTCCCTGGCTGTAAAACACTTCCAGAGGCTTTGGAGTTCACACAAGCTTGTCAGGATCTGGATATTTCATTTAAATTCCATTCATATACTAAGGGATTGGAAGTGTCCTAAAGGCACCTCCACTCACACTTTAAGCCCTCTGCCACAGATGAATTGGAATGTTCTTTTGTTAGGAACAGCCCACCTTCCTTAGGCATCTCCATGTGGGAGATAAAATAAATGTGGACAAGAGTTTGGAATGCAGCTTCCAAGTCAAGTTCCCCGCTAGGAAATGACTCCAACTCTAGGAAGCTACTGTGACACAGATCAGAGGAACATCTTGAAAAGAAACACACACCTTGCAGCAGCCAGAACAATCTCATTCCTGATTTTACCTGGTCTCCAGGTGCTCTGCCCGAGCTCCCACCAGCCGTTCCCATTCCCGGACAATCCTGGACAGCACCACGGAAAGTACTGACAATGTCCATGAGGCCGAGGAGTCAGACGCGTTCCCTGCTGCAGAATAGGAAAGCAAGAGTTTAGATGCGCTTTGCGGTGCTTTCCGAACCCAATTCGATGGCAGGAACATGCTCCCGCTCACGCAGACGCGGCCCCTTCCCCTTTTCCCCGCTCAGGGCCGGTGCCCGACCGCCCCAGGGGACTCCGCCTGCAGTGCCGGGCGCTCCCACACGGCGGCAGCACTGAGGCACAGCCGGGAATGCCCCCCCCGCCACCCCCCGGTATGACCGGACTGCGCATGCGCAATGCCGTGAGACTAATTCGGCTCCCAGCCCCTGGGTGCAGTACCGCGCTCCGCCCGCAGAGGGCAGCACGAGCGCGCCGCCCGCCGCGCTGAGCCCCGGCCGGAGCCGCTGGAAAAGGGGAATTTTGGGGGCATTAAAGAGGGAAATACCGCACCAGGACAGATCACCAGGAAATTGCAAGGCTTCCTCTTAGTGCTCCTCCAACCATTCGTGCATGGAAGTCCACGATTTTCCCGGTACCTGCTGGAAAAATGAAAATATTCCTCATCTTCTGAGTGTTCCCAGTCCAGGCTGAGCACTTGAGGAATAAATACCAGCTCCCCATGTCCCAGGAAGAGCTTGTCTAGGTGAAAGCCCTAGGAATAAGAGCCGGGCTTTTTCTCACCTCACTGTGCTCTAGATGTGATTCTTCATTTATCTTTTTATCTCTGATTTATAGCGATAAAAAGATAAATTCAGGCTCCGTCTTGCCGCTCACCAGGGAGAGATCAACAGCTCCTAAAATCCCACTCTGTGACAGATAGAATAAATAATCATTGATTTTTCTCCTGGATAACATTAATCATGGCTTGACAGAGTTACACCAGAGAGTAAACCGAGGGTAGGCACCGCAGGCTCCTGCCAAATGGATCCAAACCTGGAAATCATCGTTATTGGATAAACCTTGGCTGAAGGGCTGAGCCTCATCCCCAGAACCTGACATCCCGTTTCAGATGTCCCACAAGCCATGTGTCTGGTCTCCTGGTGCTGTAACGAGGATTTAGAGCTGCTTTTCATCATCCACAAGGAGATGCTGGAGGCGAGGGGACACCGGGACGGTGCTGGAGCTGTCACAGATAATGAAAATCGAGCGGTTTGGGGGCTGAGTCCTCCCCGCAGGCAGCCTGCACCTGCCTGGACCTGGAAATCTGCCCTGTCAGAAAACTGACGCCAATGTTTTGATTAATCCAAGTTCGGCCTCACTTTTTCTTACTCAACAAACCTTTGCTTGGTGGAAGGATGGGAGACACGGAATGGAAATGAATTCAGTTAAAAAGCAGGGATCACATTTCATCCCTGCTGAGAGGCTGGTGTGGAATATTCATCCCTGCCCTCCTGGGGTAAGGATCTCCATCGTGGCACCTGCTTTCCTGCTCAAATTCCCTAAGATCCTTGTGCAGGGCAGTAAAGCACCTTCCAACAGGCTGTACTAGGATTCACCAGGATCAGCCCATCCAGCCTGGCCTTGGACACTGCCAGGGATGCAGGGGCAGCCACAGCTCCTCTGGGCACCCTGTGTCACCACCCTCCCAGGGAAGGATTTCTTCCCTATACCCAATACAAACATACCTGGAGGAAGATTTTGGCTCCTCTCTCCTCCCAGCTGCAGCTGGAGCAGATTTTCATAGCTGTGACATCTCAGGTCGAATCAGATGGATCAACATGCTCAAGGTAGCCCAGAAGAGGATGTGCCACATCCCAGTGAGACCCACACACCGTGACACAGAATCCTGGGATGGTTTGGGAATTGGTTACTCTGGAAGCAGCTCCTTGAGAGGACACCTGCACTGATAAATAAACACAATTAGTTAAATAAAGTCAATCCGTTTCAAGAAGTTAAATGGAAACTTGAGGATTGATTTTCTACTTCTATATACATATATAACATATTTGTAATTTTTATTTTATATATTAACAAACATATAATTTCAAAATATTGATTTATGTTAATATATAAAGAAAATGGTTTTATATAATTCCTTAATATATATAAAGCATTATTTGTAAGAAATACATAATTATATATCTATAAATTTATCTCTTAGAATATGTAACTGATCTATAGGCATTGCAGGGAATTAAAAAGAATTGATGTAGGAAATCAAGGTTCAGAAGCTGGGAGACAGCCCAGGATTTGGAGAAGTGTTCCAACTGCAAACTGGGATAAAGGGAAAACCCTTCAGGAACTCTCCTGCTGCTGTAAATTGTTTTTACACTTCCTGGTGATGATTATAGTCTGAATTAAGCCCTTGAGGCTCAAATTGACTCTTCAGCCTGTGCCCAGAGCATGCCTGCTCTGAATAAATCCTGCATTTACCATGTGACTGTGTCACCCTGCCACCCTTCACCACCAGGCAGCAAGTGGAGAAATCCATGCCATTTTTCCATAAAAAAATGTTTTAAATAGATCAGATGAGTCAAAGCCCCCGGACACATTGTTGTCTCCATCAGGGGAACCTGTGGTGACTCATTCAAAGCCCACAAAGAGAGGGGATGAGTCCTGGGCTGAGATGACTCAAGTCTGAAACCTGGGAGCAGGAATAATCAGAAAACTGCGGCTGGGGTGGAAAATCAGCCTTGCCTGGGTGGAGAGAGACACACTGGAGAGGAGATGGTGCAGGCGGTTTGGACAACAGCAGGAGCTTTGGAGGCATGGAAGGAGCTGGGTGTGCCTGAATCCAGCACACAGAATAATGGAATCCTGGAACGGGCTGGGTTGGAAGGATCCTAAAGCTCATTTTGTTCCCCCCCTGCCATGAGCAGGGACACCTTCCACTCTCCCAGGCTGCTCCAAGCCCTGTCCAAGCTGGCCTTGGACATCTGTGCCAGGGCCAGAGAATTGTGGGTGCCCTGTCCCTGGAAGGGATGAGATTTTGCAGGGGGGAAGGGAGATGTTCTTATTTAGAGACAAAAAATACAATAACAAATACAATAACACCATGCCTTAATTTTCCACATTAATTAGCGTTGCATTAAATTGACAACAGGCACCGTTGAAGTGATTTCCAGTCAATTTGGGTCAATTAAAATGAGACCAGCATTCCTGATTGCAAGTTCATCCATGTGCAGCTTCAAGGGAAAACCACCCCCCTTGTAATCCAATTTATGACCATTCCCATCCAGCAAAAAGTTGTCCCAAACCCACTTAAAGTCCCACCCTTTAGTTAATGGCAGCTTGAGCCAAGATACTCACAGGTCCTTGAGCTGAAGTCCTCAAGCCCCATCAGTCTCACCAGAACTGTTCCATCCTCAAACGTGGCTGGAAGATTTTAACTTTCACAGCTTCCCCACATGAGCAGTTGCCAAAGGGTCCCTGAAGCACCTGAAAAGAGAATGAGCCTTCCCCAGAGGCCTTGGGATCCATGCTGGGGTTTTAGGGCTGGAATCCCCATGGCACATTGGAATGGGTGCCTGCAGAGACGGAGCAACGCCACTCACGTGCACAATGGTGTCAGCAGGAGTGAAACAAAACCAAATGGATGTGTTGGAGACTTGAGTTTGAAAGATTTTTTAAATTCTTCTCTATTTCTATATTACCTTTTAATTATACATAATTATATTTGTATAATATATCCTTTATTCATTATACATGGGAGGGGAAAAAACGCTAAGTAATGGACATATTAAAGGTAAATTATTGCTTTATCTTAGCACTTATCAATTTTCTTTAGTACTACACATTCCTTAGAGCAAATGGAACCTGGAATTGTTTGGATTGGAAGGGACCTTAAGGACCATCCAGTTCCATCCCCTGCCATGGGCATGGACACCTTTTACTAGACCAGGGTGCTCCAAGCTCTAGCCAAGGCAGCCTTGGACACTTCCAGGCTATAACTTTACCTGCTAAAATTCTCTTCCCCTTTTCTCAATCAGGGCTTTAAAAATTAAAGAAAAAAATTAAAACTTAATAAATAAAATAAATAAAGAGCCAGCTGCTGCTCAAGTTGCCCACTCTTACCTAACAGATACATGTGTTTCTGGTTCAGAAATGAGTATTGTCACTTCCTGCCTTCTCACTTCCCTCTTGGCCCCGCCATGCCGGCTGCTCACCTCTCCCTGCGAAACAGGGTCAATTCCTCTTCTCCCCTCACTGCCCCCCAAGCAGCTTTCACTTCCCCATTCCAGCTGAGTCAGAGGCTCATTGCAAGGAGTCATCTGACTGTGTGCCAACGCTCTTCTCCTGCTCCATCCTGGTGGCCACCACAACCTCCACGGCTCTGTCCAGCCTGTCCTGCTGTCCGGAGCAGTTATTCCCCGTGAGAAAGAGTCACTGCTTACCTTTTTTGACGTTTTTTCTGGCTCCCATTTGGGACCAAAAAGTTCATTTTGTAAAGCCATTTTGTACCACGTGCTTCAACACGGGTTCAGGAGCCCTACCTGCAGTCATCTTCACCGGCCAGAGAATCCTGGAATGGCTTGGACTGGAAAGGACCTTAAAGCTCATCCAGTTCCACCCAGGAGGTGCAGGAGCTGCAGATGAGCCCTGGTAGGTCCAATCCTGCCCAGGGCTGAGCCCCCTCCATCCTCCTGCCCGCTGTCAGCTCTGCCTCTCTCACACCTCCTCATCTGGCGCTCGATAGCGGCCCCGCAGCCAAGCCCGGCTGACAGCGGGAGATGGATGGGGCTGAGCCAGCCCCGCGGGGCACGGACACGTGTGGGGGATGTGGGGGAACCTGGGGAGGTGGAGCCTCCCCATTTCACATCAGTCCTGGCCCTGGTCCCAAATGCAGGAGCTGCCTAGGCTGCCCCACAGGGACACAGAGTCCCCCCCCTCTGTGTTACGATGTTCAAGTGCTGAACGCAAGGCTGGACAAAAGGCTGAGCCCCACTTGGGAGAAAATATCCAGCTCTGTGCAGAGCAGGGAGGGAGTTCAGGCCAGTGCTGCCATCACTGGAACATCAACAGGTACAGAAAGCCATCAGCACCCCCAGGACATCCCCTGGTCCTCCAGACCCTCTCCCAGAGCCTCAGCATCCCTCATCCCTCTAGAACACACTCCATGGTGTGCTATGAGACAGCATCCGTGGCCCCAGTGCAGTTTGGAGGGGAGTAGGAGGGGTCTGGAGCAATCCCTCTGCTTTTCCTGGTGTCTGCCCCATCCCAGCGTCTGTCACCTCCCACACAGAGCCCTCAGCCCTGCAGCGACTGCTTGTCCCCATCCATCTCCTGCTGTCACTGCAATGAGGGTGTCCCAGCACCAGGGCAAAGAATGGACCCACCTTGGGGGGGTTATGGGGAGGGGGAAGCTCGTTCCTCCCTCCGGAGCTGCAGAGGCTCTGCTGGAGCAGTAGATCTTTGCCAATGCCTCAACACCTCACCGTGGTTTTCAATATCAGGTGGTGACGGCCACGTACCGAGAGGGGCTTTGCCTGGGGGAGCCCCCACCTCCCCCTGCTCAGATCTGTGATATGAAGAGATGAGAAGACCCCAAGAAAGATGTCCCTGCCCAGCCCGGAGCATCCCAAGCCCTGTTTGGGGACTGGGGGTGCTCCCAGCGGTGCCACTGCTCACCTCCCGTCCATCATCACCGCGTCGAGGCGCGAAGGCAGGCTGGGCAAGGGGGCCGTGCTCCAGCCCCCTCGGGACCACCTCGGCTCCAGCCCCCGCCTCTCCATCCCCGAGCTGGGGCATAAAACCCCCGGCAGGCTGCAGGACACTGCAGAGCCAGCGCTGCACTGGGAGGGGGCTTTGGCAGGGTCCCACTGCCACCATGCCGGGGAACGGAGCCACGGACACCTCCTGCCCTGCCACCACACCCATGGCAGGTAAAACCCACCCAGGACCACATCCCCTGTACCCAGTGGTGGGGTCCTGCGGCGTTTTGGGGTGTGGGGGGATGGAGATAAAACCGCACTGTGGTGGGGGACAGGACACCCTGATCCTGCCACCATCTCCATGGAAGGAGGGTGTGATGGGGTGGCCCTGCATGGGCTCTGCTCCCCCCGACCAACATCCCTTCAACCCTCTGCAGCCTTCCTGGGGGGCCCGGCTGAGGGGTCTCCATGCACCCCCGGCCTCGGGTGGGCTGGCGAGGGGCCGGGGACCGGCGGCAAGAACCGGCACGTGTGCCACGCCGCGGCACGGCTGGAGATGGGCAGCCTCTGGGAGGAGTTCAACCGCCTGGGCACCGAGATGATCGTCACCAAGGCAGGCAGGTGGGAACCGGAGTGGCCTGGGGGGCTGCAAAGGTGGGGGTGGGCACCCCCTTCCCACCCCCCTCCCTGTGCAGGAGGATGTTCCCCACCTTTCAGGTGAAGCTTTCGGGGCTGGATCCATTGGCCGACTATGTCCTGCTCATGGATTTCATCCCGCTGGATGACAAGAGATACAGGTGGGAATGGGGCAATGGGGGCAGGGGATGAGATCAGGGGGTGCTGAGCCCCTCCCTGCCCTGCAGATACGCCTTCCACAGCTCATCCTGGCTGGTGCCCAGTGGATGCGGCAGATCGTGTCCTTCGACAAGCTCAAGCTGACCAACAACCTCCTGGATGACAACGGCCACGTGAGGACCCTGCTGCGGGCTGGGTGGTGGGGGAGACACAACACATCCCTGCCTGGGGGGCTCCTGCCACGTCCTCTTTCCCACCCCTAGATCATCCTCAACTCCATGCACCGCTACCAGCCCCGCTTCCACGTCGTCTTTGTGGACCCGCGGCGCGACAGCGAGCGCTTCGCCCACCAGAACTTCAAGTCCTTCAGCTTCCCTGAGACTCAGTTCATGGCAGTGACAGCCTACCAGAACCACCGGGTGAGCACCAGCCAGACGGAAACTGGGGCCCCTCCCAGGGATTCCCTGACCCCGCTCCTCTCCGCAGATCACACAGCTGAAGATTGCCAGCAACCCTTTTGCCAAGGGATTTCGGGACGGTGACCCCGAGCCATGGTAAGGCACGCCTGGACGCTGTCCCCACGCCATGGTGAGGATGTCACCTCCCTGAGCCCCCACGCCACGTCTCTTGCAGGTGTGGGGTGCCGGCAGGGTCCCTGCTGGGGGCCATGCCCCGCGCCCGGGCCACCCCGCTGCCCCCCCGTCCCGAGAAGCAGGAGAAAGGTAGGGGGGCTCAGCCAGCAGCACCCCCCAGTTTCCCCGAGCTCCCTGCACCCACCTTCCAGCCCCTCACCTGCCCCCCTGGTGTTTATGTGGGAGCCAAACCCCACACCCTGCCCTACCCCCTGCCCGCCTTCCCCCAGCTCAGCACCTACGGCCCCACCACAGCCCCCACCTTTGGCTACGGCCAGCAGTGACGGGGGGCACCCCCAAGCACCCCCTGCACCTCCTACCCAAGTAATGGCAATGCAGAGCTGGGGGGAGGCACAGGGATGGCTTTATTCACCACCAAGGAGGCTCCGGGGGTCCAGTGGGGGGGAATTTGGAGCACAGCCGATGTTCCAAGGCCCTGGAATCCCCTTGGCTTGGCTATTCCCAGGTGTCCGAGGTGAAGGCGAAGGGGCACAGCTTGTACCCGGCACCCACGTAGAACTTATTCTGGAACTCCACCCTGGCAAGGAGAGGGGATTGAGGAGTGCTCTGGGGGGCCTGTCACCCCCCCAGTCCCACCCAGGAACCCATCAGCTTTGGGGGCTCACCAATGCAGGCGCAGGGCGTGGAGGAAGGCAGAGAGCCCCTCCATCACCAGCAGGATGGCCACGGTCAGCACGGCGAAGGCGGCGAAGACGGGCACCAGCACCACACCGCCCACGTAGCTCAGCCCCACAAAGCCATTCCGCATCACCATGGTCCACAGGACCTCCGAGAGCTCTGGGAAAGGGGGGGACAAGAGCAGGAGCGGGGAGTGAGGGTCTGTCTGGCTCTGAGTGGGACAGGGGGGTACCAAGGGGACTCACGGGCATGTGCCAGGCTGAGCGCCCAGAGCCGCAGGTAGGACGCGGTGTTGGAGACACAGCCCAGGCAGTACTCGATGGTGTGGATCGCCTGATGCATGAAGATTTCGGCAAAGTCCAAGTGCTGCAGGGACAGAGGGGACGTGGGACATCAGCAGGGGGCATAGACACCCTCATCCCACCACCAAAGCCTGCCTGGATGCTCCTCACCTTGGCATCAGGGCTGTGCCCTCCGCTCTCCACATCCTCCATGGTGGCATTGACAGAGTTCCCAGCCTCCTGCCCCTCCAGCAGCGGCTCCTGCTCCCCTGTGGCCAGCGGCTGCACCAGGACAGCACTGACAGTGAGACCTCCTCATGATCCCCACAGAGCCCCCCACAGCCCCTGGCCTTACCGTCCTCGGGGCACCCTGCCAGCACCACCGGTACAGCGGCGTCCCCAGGAGCAGGACGGGCACTGACGCCAGCGCCAGCACCACCAGCACCATCTGCACTGGCACCTGGGGCACAAGGACAGCATTTTGGGATCTACCCCCACGCCTGACCCCTGCTCTCCCAGCCGAGGTGGGGGGTAGGTGCCTGCCAGGGCGGTGGGTGGTACCTGCCCCGGGTAGAGTGGGAGGTTCTCGGCATTGGAGGTGAAGAGGAACATGTCAATGAAGTGGATGAGGATGCTGGGGGCCACCATGGAATCAGCAGCACTGAACTTGATCCATTTGTAGAAGATGAGGAAGACCAGGTAGCCAAAAAGAGCCAGGAGGAAAATAATCTCTGGGAGGAACTCCAAGACCAGCCGGTGCCGCTGCTGGAAGTGCCTGGGTGGGAGGACATTGGCCGTGCTCAGCCTGTGCCTTCTCACCCACGCACACCCTCCGCACTCACCGAGGTGCAGGGGTGAGTGCAGGACCCCAGCTGCCACCCCACCCCACCCAGGTGAGTCCAATCCTGGTCCCCTTGGCATGACCAGAGCCCGTGGGTGCAGCCCAGGGACTCACACATGGTTGAAGACTCCCAGCACGACGCCGAAGCCCATGTGCACGATGCCCAGCACCACGGACATCTTCATCTTGAAGGAGTTGAGGAAGTTGAGGTGGTTGGTGGCCAAGCTCCAGATCTGTCACAAACAAGGTGGGTGAGACTCTGCACTGCCCCATAGAGGGTCCCACCTCGTTGTTATCCCCATGGGACACTCACTGGGTCGATCCCAAACGGATATGGCCCTTGGAAGACACCGGTGACATTGGGGTCCAGGGTGAGCGAGGGGTGGGTGGCGAGGTACGCAGAGCTGGGGGCAGAGCACGGGGTGTCAGTGCCAGCAGGGAGATGGGGACCCGGGCAGGGGGCACGGGGGTGGCACCCCACCTCCAGGAGGAGTGGTTGGCCATGGTGGCCACGCTCCAGGCAGAGGGGAAGATGACAGTGGCTTTGCTGAAGCACTCATTGTAGATGAAGCCGGTGTAGATGGAGAAGGCACCCATGAGCAAGATGAGGTAGCGCCCCTCAAAGAATGTCAGCCAGATCTAGGGGGGCAAACAGGGCTCCCATGTCCCACACCACCTCCCCTGCCCCACACCACTCCTTTCCCACAGCACCACCCTGACCCCGTCCTGAGCCACCAGCCCGATCCTGTATCATCCAACCCCATCCCACATCCCCAACATATCCCACCCCTCCCTCGTGCCCCCACCTCGTTGGTGCCCTGCCGCAGGCGGGGACTGTCCTCGTACAGCACCATCCAGAGCGCAAAGAGGAACATGAGCAGCCCGTGCCCCACGTCCCCAAACATGATGGCGAAGATGAAGGGGAAGGTGATGATGGCGTAGGGTGCTGTGGGACACAGGGACTGCGTTACACGAGGTGTCCCCTCTCAGCCCTGGGCTCAGGGGGTGCCAGGGGGCCTTACCAGGGTTCACCTCCTGGTAACTGGCCACCCCGTAGGCGTCCACGATGCTCTGGAAGCCGGCGGTGAACTTGTTGGTGCGGATGAGGGTGGGGGGGCTCTCCGAGGTGGGGACGCGCTGCACAAAGCACTCCACGCTGGAGCCGCTCTGGTACTGTGGGAACAGCACCCAGAACCTGATCCTGGCAACCCTGGCACTCCCTGCCCAGCACGTGGAGCCTGCTCCCGGCACCCAGCCCACAACACCCCCCATCCTGGCACCAGCCCCCAGCACCCGCAGCCTGCTCTTGGCACCCACCCCACAATCCCCTCCAGCCTGGCACATGCTCCACCATGATGAGGGGACATAGGGACACCAAGCAACCTCTGGCACAAAGACATGGGGACACTGAGCAACCCCACAAGAAGGACCTGGAGACACAGACCCCTGGCACGAGGACACGGTGACACCGACAAACCCTTGACATGAAAACATGGGACACCAAGAAACCCAGGCACAAGGACACGGGAACACAGAGCAACTCCTGACACAAGGACAACTGAGCAACCCCATAACAAGAACATGGATACCCTGAACAATCCCTGGTGCAAGGACACGGAGTCACTCACAGATCCCTGGCGCAGGGCATCCTGCACTTGGGTGAGGTCCCGCACGGGGCACCAGACCTCGGCGATGAGGCACTTCTTGGTGACATCGAAGCTGCACTGGTTGAGGACGAGGTAGATGGCCTTCATCTTCTGCACCTGCACGCGCCAGGTGGGCAGCACCTGTGCCACCTTGTCCAGCACCTCCGCCAGGTACTTCTCCGTCTCCTCCAGCGTCTGCGGGCACCTGTGTCAGGGATGGCAATCCAAGCGTGGCCCCCACATCCCCTCATGGCACCCAGCTCACCACGCTGAGCTCCTGGATCTGCCCATGCAGCCTGGTAATGGCCTCCGTCCTGCTGGCCTCACTCTCCGGGTACGCATACAGCTGGCAGTGGAAGCTGGGACAGAGGGACATTGCTGTGTCAGGGGTGTCAGGGCTGCCCAGCCTGGCCCCACAGCAGGGTCCAGAGTGGGTGTTACTAAATAAACCTCCCTGCAGGGGATACATGGCACTCACCAGTCCGAGATCTTGCGGATCTTCTGCCCGATCTGCTCGCCCCAGTAGGAGATGAGGAAGATGACCCAGGTGATGCTCTCGCCCTGGGGACAGCACAGCCCGTGTCACTCTGGTGTCCCAGTCCCCACAGCCATGCCAGCCCACCCCCAGGTGCTGCCTCACCGTGGCCAGGTCCTCCATTGGCTCGGGCATCTCCACGAAGGAGGCCACCAGGTACCCGCGGCAGGCGCGCCACAGCAGCCGCTCAAAGGCCGTCACTCGCCACGGGTGGATGACACCCGCCACCAAGC
>NW_005054416.1:1219078-1219952 GCF_000277835.1 Geospiza fortis | reverse complement strand
CCCCGCCCCCCGCCGCGGGCCCCGCAGCTCCTGCTGCAGGAAGGCTGGAGAACGGGGGGGACACGGTCAGACTGAGGGGCCGAGCCGGGCGTTCCCCTGAGAAGCCCCCCCAAAGTCAGCCCCCGGCCCGCCGGCACTCACTGAAGGTTTTCTCCATCTCCTCGCAGCGCCGCACCTCGCCCACGAAACGCCGCTGGAAGGGGCTCACTTTGGGGTTCAGCTGCGGGGGTACAGTCAAGGCATGGCCCCACATTGGATTGGGGGGTTCAGCACCCCGGGGAAACAGGCAGCCCAGGCACCAAACCTAGCCTGACCAACTTCCCGGTTCCCACGGCACCCTAGAACACCCACCCCAAACCCGAGCAGACCAAACACCAGACACAGAGCGCCCCAAACCCAGAGCACCCAGGCCCACCCAGCCGAAGCCCCTGCACCCCAGACACCCCAAGACGCCCCTCCAGCCCCTACTCACGTCTCTGAACTCCAGCAGCCCGCGCTCCCCCAGCTCGCTGATGCAGCTGTAGGCAGAAGCCGACTGCAGGAAGAGCTGGGCCAAGCAAACCTCCTCGCTGCGGAACAGGGACCCCATGGCCCCCCGGAGACGCCCGGTCCGGCCCGGGCTGCGGAGGCGTCAGGGCACACACCTGGGGATGGGACAGAACGGAACAGGAGGGAATGGGGTGGGATGAGAATGGGACACTGAGAGCTTCCTCAGGCGTGAGGGCGGGAAAGGGGAACAACAGGGCAGAGGTCGCCCCGCTGTCTCGGCGGCTGCGGAGACGGAACCGGGCTCAGGCACACGCGGCTGTGCCCAGCACCGGGCTGGCAAAGTACTTTCGAAACCCCCCCTTCCCCATTCAGCTGCTCTGAGTCA
>NW_005054416.1:1217031-1219036 GCF_000277835.1 Geospiza fortis | reverse complement strand
CGGCCCCGCTGCCCCCCGGGAAACCCGTTCCCCGGGACATACCGCACCCCGCACCGCCTAGGGAGCGGCCCCTCGGAGACAGGAGCCCCGCAACATCCCCCGAGGACGACGGAAATGGGAAACATTTCCCGGAGCCGGGCGGAGCCGGAAAACCGCCCGCGAGAATCAGCAGGACCCCCGCACCGGTGTGAGAGCGGACTGTTAGTAATTACTCCAAACAACCCCCATTTGTGCAGGAGCCAGCGTGCTTTGCTGGGGCCAGATTGACATCCTTGGAGAGAAGAGGTTTGGGGTGCTACTGCCCAATCTGCATAACGCAAAGGGGGTGAACTATCACTGCCTGCATCCTGCAAGGTGCAATCGTCCTTCTCGTCACGCTCTGGCCCTCCCTTGCACGGCTGGCTCAGTTCTAATGCTTCCCCTCCAGAAGAAGGAAGGCTGAACTGCGCCACTATGAGAGGCAGCTGAAAAGAGATCACTGAGCATCAAACACCCCCGGAGCACTCCCAGACCCATTTCTGAGACCTTTCACCAGAGGACTGAAACCTGGGCAATTCCCCCCGAGCCTGATTGCATTTTAACCCATCAGACTTTGTGTTTTGTGGGCTTCTTCCCCCACTGCTGACAGATCTAGACCATCACTTTGGCCAAGGGACAACTATTGCAACAATCAAGTCACAAGATCTGTCAGGGGTGATTTGTTTTTACCCTTATCTATCAGTTCTTTTTTTCTCTTTTCCCTTAAGACATTTCTTTAAAGTAACAATTTTTATGCTTTCATGTAGCTGTATTACTGTAGATAATAATGACCAAAACACCCACATACCTGCTTTCCATTGCCACCCAATTGTTCCAAAATAAACCCTGCACATACATACAAACACCAATCATTGAGAGTCCTTTCACTCTAATCTGCCCCTGTGTTACTCTCTCCTTCAAGGGACAAGTCCTAACAACTGGTAGCACTGGGATCTCCCTGCTGGGATCACCGAGACCCCCACACTGGTACCACTGTGAGATCACAGATTTGCCAGGCACCCCACGCTGGTACCCACACACCAGCACCACTGAGACACCCATCCAGTGTCTCCCCCATCCAGTACCGCCAGAGGGTCCCCCACTGCAGCCATCAGGACCTTCTGCTGGGATCACCTGGATCACAGGCATCACTGGGACCCTCACACCAGTACCACTGTGAACCCCCCTTGCCAGGATCACCAGGCCCCCCCACCCTGGCTGCCCTCAGAAGATGGAAATGACCCTCCCAGATTCCTAAATCCCCACAGCACTGTGCCTCCATCCTTACCTGCCCCCCTCCACCTCCCACACCCTTCCCTGCAAACCACCTCCTACCCCAGCATTGGTGCCAGCACCCCCAGAACCCACATCCTCCTCCCCAAAACACAACCCCACACCCAGGGGTGGGGTCCCCCCAGGGGTCAGGGGCTCTGACCCCAGCGCTGGAAAGGAAAAGACACAGAGTTATGGGAAGGGGCTGGCACCCACAGTGCCAGCAGAGGGGGAAAACCCCCAAAAGCTTTATTTGGGGGGTGGGTGGGGCCGTCACCGGTACAGGTAATCAGCCTGGATGTTGGCTGCGATCTCAGCTTCCCACTTGTCGCCGTTGTTGAGCAGCTTCTCCTTGTTGTAGAGCAGCTCCTCATGCGTCTCCGTCGAGAACTCGAAGTTGGGGCCCTGCCAGGGTGGGATGGGGTCACCCTTGGGGTCACCGTGGCGGGACAGGGGAGTCCGTGCAGTTCCCCCTGCAGGCCCCACTCACCTCCACGATGGCATCCACAGGACAGGCCTCCTGGCAGAACCCACAGTAGATGCACTTGGTCATGTCGATGTCGTAGCGCGTGGTGCGGCGGCTGCCATCGGCGCGGGGCTCGGCCTCGATGGTGATGGCCTGGCACGGGGACACCGTCATGGCTGGAGCCCCGGGTGAGGAGGAGGGGGAGGGGGGGGAGGAAGGCTCACCTGTGCCGGGCACACGGCCCCACAC
>NW_005054416.1:1215702-1216904 GCF_000277835.1 Geospiza fortis | reverse complement strand
AGGAGGAGGAGGAGGATGAGGAGGAAGTCTCACCTGTGCCGGGCACACGGCCTCACAGAGCTTGCAGGCGATGCAGCGCTCCTCCCCGGACGGGTACCGGCGCAGCGCGTGCTCCCCGCGGAACCGCGGGCTCAGCGGGCCCTTCTCAAACGGGTAATTGATGGTGGCTGGCTCACGGAAAAGGTAGCTCAGGGTCATGGCCAGGCCTACGGGGCAGAAACAGGGGTTATGGCATATTTGGGAAGGGGGGGGGGTCACCCCAAAAATGGGGAGGGTGAGTGGGGTCTCACCTCGGACGAGCTCAGTCCAGAGCAGGGTCTGGGCGGCGCGGTCGGTGATGGATCGCATGTCCATGGCCGGCTCCCGGATGTTGACGTACTCTGCGGGAAGAGGGGAGCTGTGCCCACCCTGCAGAGCCCTGGGGTGGGAGCTGAGCCCCCAGGGGGGTGGCATGGCTGTACTCACTGTAACAGTCCCTGGGGGTGCTGGTGCTGAGCGGGCGCAGGGAGCCCAGCGGGGCCAGGGGGCCTGGGGAGGGACAGGAGGGTCAGCAGGGACAGGATGGGGTTTGGGGGCTTCAGGAGGTTTGGGGACTCCCGGGCGGCCTCACCTGCACGGGCAGCCTGGTACAGCAGTCGCAGCGCTGCCATGGCCAGTCCTGGTGGGCAGAGGGAAACACAGCAACTACCAGTAAGGGACTGGGGTAGCCAGGGGCCCCCATGGGGGACACTGGCACCCTGATTCTCACCCCTCCACCCAAAGAGACCCAGACCCCCAGGCACTCCTGTCCCAACACTCCACAAAGGACTCCAAGTGCTTTTCCCTAGGGACCTAAGCATCCTGTTTCTTTTGCCAACCCCTCTCAAGGCACCCAGGCATCCTGTCGCTCCTTGCAGCCCCCTCTTGAGAGACCCAAGCGTATCCCCCAATATCTTGTCCACTCCCTAAAAGGGACCCAGCTGTTCCCCCAGGGGACCCGGGCATCCACCCCCCAGGGACACCCAGATGTCCCTTCCCCATCCCACCCCTAAGGATCCAGGGGCCCTGATGTCCTGCCCCCTCCAAGGGACCCACGTGTCCTCCCATCCCCGTCCCCATGCCTCCGCCCCGCACCCGCCTGAGCCCCCCCGCGGGACCGACCCTGTCTGTCACCCCCAAGTCCCCGCTCAGCTTGAGTGTGTCCCTTCGGAGAGGATGGCGGC
>NW_005054416.1:1215081-1215494 GCF_000277835.1 Geospiza fortis | reverse complement strand
GGTGGGAGGAGGGGCGTGTCCGAAGGGCGGGCGGAAGCGGAAGCGCGTGTGCATGGCGGAGTCGCGCGGTTGCGGTGCTGGCGCGGAGCCTCCCGCTCCTCCAGGGCTTCCCGAGCCTCCGGAGCTTTCCGTCGGTTTCTGGAGCAGCTCGGGCCACGGTTGCCGGACGGTCTCGAAGCTGGAGCGGCCCAGACACTTGGATTCACTACAAAGCCCGGCTCTGCCTCTGGCGGGCTCAGCGCTGGCCCCGACCCCTCAGCCCCGGCACAGTCCCTGGAGGCGGGCATCAGGGATGTTTCTCCTTCTCTATTAAACTGTCTTTATCTCAGCTGCCTCGTCCAGTTCTCTCCATCCGCCCACCCGGGGGAAATCCCCGTGGCATTCAGCCAGGGCAACCCACAGCCCAGCAGGAA
>NW_005054416.1:1202181-1215070 GCF_000277835.1 Geospiza fortis | reverse complement strand
TGGCACAAGCAGCCCCCCAAAATGGAGCAGCGTGGAGCGAAGGAAAATGGGATCATGGGGCAGGATAAACGGGAACATGGGGCAAAGGAAACTTGGGATCATGGAGCAGGAGAAACTGGGAACACGGGGCAAAGGACACTGATATCATGGGGCAAAGGAGACTGGGATCATAAAACAGGAGAAACCAGGATCATCCCAGCTCAAGGATTTAGGATCAGGGAGTTGTTGTGGACCTTCTCAAGGCAGAGTACACAATGAGGGGCACAGGAGACCCCTCTGCTCTGGTGGTAGCAGTGGAAATAAAGCCCCAAATAGCCAGAAAAGAGGGATATGGGACTGGAATGGAGGCAGATGTGGGGGACAAAGGACTCAGGGTGAGCAGGGGTGCAGGGAAGTGAAAGGGAAGCACACAGGATGTTGAGAAACACCTTTCATTGCACCTGAGCACCAGGACCAGCAGCAAGAGATGTCCTGAGTGGGCAGACCCCGAGTGGGATGTGGAGACCCTCAGAGCAGGGTGCAGTCACTCTTATGTGCCACCTTTAGAGTGGCCTGGATGAGCCCGAATTTCCTCTGGCTGTAGGGGGGGTAGCGCGGGGCGTTGAGGGACTCCCGGCCCATCCCGCGCTTCAGGCACCCCCGGAGGTGGGAGAAGGTGTCAAAGCTGAACTTCCCGTGGTGCGTTCCCAGGCCGCTGTTCCCTGCAATACACAGCACAGGACCCCGGTGGGCAGCTGGATCTGGCCATCCTTTGGGTCAAAGAACCCAGAATTAAGCTCCCAGCTCTGTGAAAGCAGCACCACTCCTTCATCCAGCTGCTTTCCAAGCCATGGATGAGCTTCCCAGGAATGTGACCCAAAGAGGACCACGAGGTGACCTAGTGCACGCCCAAGTGGATGTTTGGAGTGGGAAGATTAGGCTGGGAGGTGGAGAAATTCCCCAAAACTCTCTCATCAGTGGGTTTTACCATTTCAATTAACATGTTTAGCAACTGGATGGGTGTCACTGGTGAGGTGATGGCAGCAGCAAGATGCTCCCACCAGATGAGCTTCCCTACCACAGGAATACCCTCCAAAAGACATCCTATCCATGTTGGATCCTGCTGCAAGGGGGCAGGACTGCAGGGGTGGAGAGGCACAATGACCGAGGTGCCTTTGGCAAAGTGGGACCCAGCACCAGGGATAAATGTCAGGAGGTGGAAGCTGGCTGGCCAGGAACAAGGACAGGAAAGCCAGGCAGGCTGGCAAAAAATAACAAAATCCACACATGATCTGGTAACAGATGGGATAAAATGCCATGAGTCAGCCTGAGCCAGTCAGTCTTCCTGATAAAATGCTAATCATGGTTGGGGTGATGCGTTGGGTGCAGTTCCTCACACATCAGCAGGCTCAGGATAAAGGGAGGTCACTGATGCCTCCTGGCCAGCTGAGTGGGAAGAGAGGAAAAAAGGTGGAAAACAGGAGCTGGTAGTGGAGATCATCCCGTAAAAAGCAGGTGTCTCCATCATGGAATCCTAGAATAGTTTGGGTTGGAAAGGACCTTAAAGATTATCCAGTTCCACCCTCCTGCCATGGGCAGGAACACCTCAGACTAGACCGGGTTGCTTCAAGCTCTGATTCCCTGTGTGGTAGGCAAGACATTTCCATGGATCCAGGGAACACAGAGCTTGGGATGGGGAATATGGAGACAAGGAACCTCAGGGTGCTCCATGGGTGTTCAGCAGAGCCCAAGGTGAAGCAAAGGGCTTCTGAAGGAGAATTTCCCTATGGACTACTGAGTCATCTGGAGCTGAGAGTTCCTCCTGAGACCCTTCCTGACCATGGGAGGGATCACACCTGGCTCCCAATGGCCAGGATTGGGGATTTTGGACCTACCAATGCCTCCAAAGGGCAGTGAGGGCAGTGTCACATGCATTAGGGTGTCATTGCCACAGAAGCCTCCACTGCTTGTCCGTTCCAGGATCCGGTTCACCACCTGGGAGTGACACAAAGAAGATGGGACATGGATCTCGCACCCCATTCCACTACTTCCAAACACAATCCATACCCTCTAACTAGGGCGGTGTGCTGTAAGGGAAACACTTGGAGCACAAACATGGCTGGATACGGCTGCCAAGGAGCACAGGGCAGGTGTAGTCCTGGCTTGGCTCTACCTTGTCATCCGAGGAGAAAGCATAGACAGCCAAGGGCCGCTCCCAGCTGTTGATGAAGTCAATGGCTTCATCCACGTTGGTGATGATGATGATGGGCAGGATGGGCCCAAAGATCTCCTCCTGCATGACGGGGTCTGAGGGCAGCACATCTGCCAGCACTGTGGGAGCTGCAGAGAGGAAACCCGGACAGGATCAGCCAGGCACAGAGGTCGGAGATGGCACCTTGGTGATCCCCCAGGACACATCTCCTGTACAAAAGGCCACCTGGCCAAGCACCTGGTTCCCCTCATAATCTTTTCCAAACCTGGAATGTGCTCCGTGCAAGGATGCAGATGTGAGTGACCCCCAAACCTCACCGATGTAGCGCTCGGCCTCGTCCGTCTGTCCCCCGATGGCCACGCGCCCGCTGCCCAGCAGCGCCCGCAGGCGCTGGAACTGCTTGTCACTCACAATGCGGCCAAAATCCGGGGACTCTCGGGGGTTGGGGCCATAGAAATCATTGATGGCCTTTTGCAGGGCTGGGAGCAGCTTCTCCTGCATCTCCAAGGTGCAGAGCAGGTAGTCGGGCGCGATGCAGGTCTGCCCCGCATTGAAGAAGCGGCCCCAGGCCACGCGCCGCGCCACGTTGGTCACATCACAGGTGTCAGACACATAGCAGGGGTTCTTGCCCCCCAGCTCCAGTGTCACTGGTGTCAGGTGCTTGGCAGCAGCTGTCATCACGATCCGCCCCACCGGGGGGCTGCCTGCGGGCAGAGAAAACATGGATTGAGGTGGGAATCCCACCAGCCATCGCACGGCTCTGGGATGTGGCACTGGGTCCCACCAGACCTCAGATACACATCCCAGATCCTCCAACAGATCCTAGCACACCTCTCCAACCCAATCCCTGCCTTGTTCTCCAGGGATGTCTGGAGGGAACCCATCTTCCTCCTCACACAACATCCAGGCAGGGCTCTGCTCTGTCCCAGAGGACATACCAGTGAAGAAGATGTAGTCAAACTTGTTCTCCAGAAGCCTGGTGGTCTCCTGCACACCACCCGTCACCACAGCAAAGCAGTGCTGCAAGGAAATGAGAAAGGCCCCCTCTTGTCACCATCTGTCCCCACCAATAGCACCCTGGGAGGCTGGGACACTGGCTGGGCATGGAGGAAGGAAGTTGGGCAGTACATGAAACTGGAGATGGTGTGTGAGGCAGGCTCAGAGCACAGCTCTGTGTGTGCAGGGGTGCCCCAGCCACGCCACAGGGATGGGGAGAGTGTCCCACCTTGTCCAGGTAGCTGGGCAGCGCTTCTGCCACGAGTCTTTCTGTCTTCTTGGACACCTCAGAAGGTTTGACAATGACACAGTTCCCTGGGGAAGACAGGCAGTATGTTGGAGCTGTGACATGATGACAGCCAGCCCCTCTATGGACAAAGTGCCCTCACCAGTGCTCGGCACTGCCTCCAGGCCAGGGGACTGGAAGTTTGGGCTCACCAGCAGCGATGGCCCCGATGAGGGGCACCAGGAAGAGTTGGATGGGGTAATTCCAGGGCGCTATGATGAGCACCACCCCATAGGGGTCCTTGCGGATGAAGGCAGAGTCCAGCTGCATCGCCTGTGGGACACTCGCTACATCAGGTCCCACCCTGCACCACCATCCCACCCAGCTCTGCCTCCCATCCTCTCTCTCCTCTTCCCTCTCACCAGAATCCTGTCCACCTTCTCGTCCTTCATCCAGTGGGACAGGTTGTTGAGGGTCTCATGGAGCTCGTTCTTGCACACGAGGATCTCAGATAATTCGGTTTCAAAGGGTGCCTGCAGACACCAAGGATGCAACATGTGACCTTGGCATATCCTGCAGTTCTTATCCCAGTGCTCCATAGTGTTTTGCCCAGGATTTGGGGACTGGAGCCCTCTACATCCCATGCTGGATTCAAGTCCCTTAGGGCATTGAGCACCCCCTGTGTCTGCAACATGATGCTTTTAAGCACCGATTGCTTAAAAATAGGAAAAATTATGCAGATCCCATTCATCCAGACAACAGGAAGAATAGGGAGGGTGTCCAAAGGGACTAGGTTGGGGAAGAGAAGACAATGAGCCCTGTGTGGTATTAAGGCTCTGGCTGCAGAGCCAGGGGATCCCGGCTCAGGGAGTCACAGCCTGGGTGAGCCCCGTGGGAGGAAAGGGGGTGACATCAGGTGGGAAGTTCAGGGCAGGGAGCAGGGACAGAAATCTGGGATTAATTTGCCCAGGGAAGAGGGAAACTGAGGCTAGTGGGTGTGGGAATGGTTATCCAGTCAAGGGGCTCCCCACCACGCTCTCTGACTATGGAAGAGCATGGAAGGACTTTGGGGTATGGTGACAGTGACATGCTTCATCTCAGTCTCCCAAATCCAGAGGCTGCCAGCCTGAGAGAGAGCCCAGGCAGGGCTGGAGAACCCAGTGAGAGGAGGACAAAGCACCCCCAGCTGGGCTGTGGGAGCCCCTCAGCTCCTCTGGCCACCAAGCCCTCCTGTTCCTGTCCCCTCTCACCTTGCCCAAGTCAGAGGCAGTGGCATCCATAATCTGCTGCTTCTTGTCATCCAGGAAGCGTTCCAGAGCCTCCAGCTGGGCCACACGGTATTCCATGGGCCGAGTCTTCCCAGAGAGCCAGGATGCCCGCAGGTGGCTCACCAGCCTTGCAAAGGGGTTCCTGCTGTGGGGACAGGGGTGTTAGAGGGATGCCAGCCCCATTCCAGCTCCTCAGAGCTCCACATCATCCCAGCCCAGCATCCAGGTGCCACTTCAGGGACCCCTCCTGCCACCTGCCCCTCCACACTCTCACCTCACGGTGTCACCATCCACACCCTTGTTCCCACCATTGTCCTCGGGGGCTCTCTTGGCCTCGCTCTCAGGAGGCTGCGGGAAGACAGTTCCAGCCTCCATGCTCCCACAGGTGCAGTGTGGGATGGTCGCACTGGGGTTATCAACCACAACTTCCCTCTTCTCAGCTAACAGGGTGGCTGCCAGCTTCCTGTCCTGCCCTTTGGATGCCTGTCCTTCCCCTTGGCTGCCTGCCTTGCCACACCTCCCTTCCAGCTATAACTGCTTGGGGCGGGAAACGGCCCCTAACCCTCCCAGCACCCCCCAGACCAGAGGAGAGGGGCACAAAGAGAGGCTGGGAGAGAGTTTGATGCAAAGTCTTTACTACAGGCAGAGTTACACAGAGCAAAGAGCAACAGCGAGGAGGGAGAGAGGTTCATTCCAAAGGAAAAGTCCGTGTGAGGGGAGATGGGACTGATGAGAGCACTTCTCCACCAGAAAGAGAAGTCTGGACTAAGAAAAAGATTTTGGTCATTTCAGCTGTGTCCTGGAAAATGGTTTGGAGCAGAGGCCACAAGGGTGCAGGAGAGGATGTCCATCCTGGCTGTCTGACATGCTCCAGTGAGGCAAAGGATGCAGTGGGGAAGTTGGGAGCGTGATGAAGAGGGAGAGTGGGACAGTTCCAGTTCTTCCCGCTGACTCTGTGGCATCTTCAGAGCAGGGCATGGCAGCCTCAGAGCAGGGTGCAGGTGCCCCTGCGCTTCACCTCGAAGGCACTCGTGAGGAGCCCCAACTTCTGCTGGGTGTAGGGGGGGTAGCGCGGGGTGTTGAGCGTCTCCAGCCCCATGTTCCGGTGCAGGCAGCCACGGTGGAGGGAGAAGGTGTCAAAGGTGAACTTCCCATGGTATTTTCCCAGGCCACTGTTCCCTGGAACACACAGGACAGGTCCATGCTCAGGATGGGACTCTGCTCCTGATGATGCCTTCTCCAAGCATCAAAATGAGGGAGAAAGACACCTACAGGATTTCCTGAGCAGCACAGACACGGTGGAGGAATTCCATTTTTCCAGTGCCTCCTCCAGGTATATGGATGCTTAGTCCAGCCAATCTTACTGCAGCTCAGCAGTTTGAAGGCCCCAGCATCTCCTTTTTACCCACTTCCATTTACCTACACAAGCTTTGCTGGGTTCTGCAAGTCTTGATTTCACTCCATGATGCTCCACCGTATCTCCCCACGGTTGGAGCTGTTCGACCCTCTTCCTGGAACTCTAAAAGCCTGGAGCCACATTGGCAACACCAGTTCTCCCAGTTCCTGTGGCTGGTTTAACTGGAGGTTAAGTGACTTCTCGTGGAAGCTTTGGTGCCATCTCACCCCAATGACTTCAGCCCCTTCACCTGCTCTAAAGTGGCTTTACCTAATAATTGAAGGTGGTTGGTCTGAATCATCCCCAATTAAGATAAGTTATGGAACGGGAAGTACAAAAAATTGTTCCCTGAGCCACAGGCAGGTGAGGAATTAATTGTCTGGGTGTTTCATTATGTCTGACTCAGGTGCCAGCCCCGACAGAGATGCTGAGCAAGGGCAGCACCAAATGAAGGGACTTATCCCAGAAATATTTTGAAAAGAGATCAAGTCATACGGAAGTATTCTGGGAAGCAACATTCCTGTATTCCAGTATCCCTGGACTGTGCTGCACCCACAGCCCAGGGCTAAGCAGCCTCACTTTTCATCTGAGAAAGCAAAAATTGGTGCCTCTGGAGACCAAATATTTCTTCTTCTCCAAGGAGGATCTCCAAGATCCAGTAAGAGGTTCTCCAGATTTTCATAAACACTTTGTTCCTACTATTTTGTCCTAAAAGTTGGAAGGAAGGTACAACCTGGCTCCTGAGGGACATTAAGGGATCCAGCCCAGAACCACACTGGCTGCAGGAAGAAACTCTCATTCCTCACCATGGCTCAGGCCACAGATCACACCTGTCTCCCAATGGCCAGGACTGGGGATTCTGGACCTACCAACGCCTCCGAAGGGCAGCGAGGTCAGTGTCACATGCATCAGGGTGTCGTTGCCACAGAAGCCTCCGCTGCTCGTCCGCTCCAGGACCTGGTTCACTATCTGGGAGGGAGCAGGGAAGGTAGATGAGGGGCTTGCACTTGGCAAACATTACCCAGTTTACCCATCAGAGGTTCCCAGAGTGTCTGGGCTCTAAAGACCCTTCAGAGCACATCCTGGGGGTTGTGGAGGAGGTGCCTGACTTCCCTCCCCACTTTTTCTACTCTACAGACACACCTTGCTGTCGCAGGAGAAGGCGTAGAGGGCCAATGGCCGTGGCCGTGCATTGATGAAGTCAATGGCTTCATCCATGTTGGCGATGACGACGATGGGCAGGATGGGCCCAAAGACCTCCTCCTGCATGGCAGGGTCTGAGGGCAGCACATCTGCCAGCACTGTGGGAGCTGCAGAGAGGAAACCCGGACAGGATCAGCCAGGCACAGAGGATGGAGATGAAACCTCCCCTCAGGACCCATTTTTAAGCACCCCTAAAACTCTTTTCCCTCTAGAGCCTCCCCTCTGTATGCAGACCCCCGGAAACCCCCAATGTGCTCACCAAGATGTGAGTGACCCCCAAGCCTCACCGATGTAGCGCTCGGCCTCGTCCGTCTGTCCCCCGATGGCCACGCGCCCGCTGCCCAGCAGCGCCCGCAGGCGCTGGAACTGCTTGTCACTCACAATGCGGCCAAAATCCGGGGACTCTCGGGGGTTGGGGCCGAAAAACTCGGTGATGGCCTCACGCAGGGCGGGCATGAGCTTCTCCTGCATCTCCAAGGTGCAGAGCAGGTAGTCGGGCGCGATGCAGGTCTGCCCCGCATTGAAGAAGCGGCCCCAGGCCACGCGCCGCGCCACGTTGGTCACATCACAGGTGTCAGACACATAGCAGGGGTTCTTGCCCCCCAGCTCCAGTGTCACTGGTGTCAGGTGCTTGGCAGCAGCTGTCATCACGATCCGCCCCACCGGGGGGCTGCCTGCGGGCAGAGAAAACATGGATTGAGGTGGGAATCCCACCAGCCATCGCACGGCTCTGGGATGTGGCACTGGGTCCCACCAGACCTCAGATACACATCCCAGATCCTCCAACAGATCCTGGCACACATCCAGGAGGGCTCTGCTCTCTCCAATGGCATGTACCAGTGAAGAAGATGTAGTCAAACTTGTTCTCCAGCAGCCTGGTGGTCTCTGGCACGCCGCCGGTCACTACAGCAAAGCAGTCCTGCAAAGAAACAGAAAACATCCCCTTGTGTCACCATGTGTCCCCACCAACGGTATCCCAGGAAGCTGAGACATTGGCTGAGGATGGAGGGAGGAGGTTCTGCACATAGATGATATGTGGGGATGGTGGGTGTGAGGTAGGGCTGGGAACACCACGGTCTAGGAACAACAGGCAAGGACAAGAAGGGCTTCTCACACTGTCCAGGTAACAGCTCAGCGTTTCAGCAACAAGTCTCTCTGTGTTCTTGGAGATCTCTGAGGGTTTGATGATGGCACAGTTCCCTGAGGGAAGATCAACAGGACATCAGCACAGTGACATGGTGACAGCCACCCATTCTGGGGATGAGAATGGGCACTGGGCAGGCCAGGGGACTGGAAGTTTGGGCTCACCAGCAGCGATGGCCCCGATGAGGGGCACCAGGAAGAGGTGGATGGGGTAATTCCAGGGTGCTATGATGAGCACCACCCCATAGGGGTCCTTGCGGATGAAGGCAGAGTCCAGCTGCATCACCTTCGAGGAAGAACATGACCTCAGCACTGCCTTCCCCACCAGCAATCCCTCCCCACCACTTCCCTTTCCCCAGAGCTTCCTTCTTACCAGGTTCTTGTCCACGTGCTCATCCTTCATCCAGTTGCACAGGTTGTTGAGGGTGACATTGAGCTCATTCTTGCAGAGGAGGATCTCACTGAAGAAAGCCTCGAAGGATGGCTGGGGACAGACATCATGGAAGTGCCACCCCATCACTGACCCCATCATTGACCCTGCCACCCTAACACAGACCCCATTACCCCAACACCAACCCCATCACCCGAGGAGGCGTCTCTCCCCTCTTCCAAACATGAATAGCAGGAGGATCTCTTCAGCAGAAGTTTCTATCACCTCCTGTAACTCCTAGGGAACATCAGTGACCCAGAAATTTTATGAAAATAGTTACTTGGCCAGAAGGGAAAAAAAAACAACCAAAATTTAAAATTTTCATGCTAATTGTTAAATTCCTGAGCTCAGCATTGTGAACTGACAACAGAACCCCGAGCCAAAGCAATGTCACCAAAGCTCCTGAAGAGTTGGTCCTGGTGGAAGGCATCCTTCCCACTTGGATATTCAAGCTGGAAGCAAAGCCCCAACCTCCCTTCCACTGCCTGTGGACTAAAGCTGCACCTTTTAGTCTTAAATTTAGTCAAAGTCTTAAGACCTTGACTAAAGGGAAGTAATAAAAACCACAGCTTAATTAAACCCCTTGTGATGGAGAAGTGGGTCCTCTTGATAGTTGTGGAGCACAGATTGGGATCATATCATCCTTGTAGGAGAAGTGTGAAGACACCAGGAATAGCCCAGCAAGCTCAGTGGAGCCCCTTCATGACCTGGGGAGCAGGGGGAGCAAAGCTCCTGTGCTGTGACATCATATTTTGGACTCCTCCAACCCAAAACCACTCCCTGGATTGGAGTCTTCCTCCCATCTCCACACCACTTTGGAGTTGGGAAGGCTGGTTGCTGATTCCCAGGATCTTCCACCACCAAGAGACCTTCAGGTCCTCAAAAGGCAGCTGCCAGGAGGTGCAAGGAAGCAAGGGTTCAGGAAGCACAGGAAATAATGGAGTGAAGCAACGGGACCATTCTCAACCCAGGATGATGATGGCATCACCAGGATAAGGAAGATGATGGTTCATTAAGAATTTTGATGAGATACAAAGGTTGTGAGATAGGACATTAAGTCTGAGGTCATCCCAGTGCCACCAATCATGGGCACCAGAGAGGAACCGGCACCACTGGAGGTGAGACACCACCTCAGCTACGTAAGAGCAGGTGAAGTGTCCATCTAGCTATGAGGGCCCGGCTGCATAACCAGCTCATTACTGGACAACCGGATCTAATTAGGAGTAATTAGGAAAGATGATGGACACACTCAGAGCACTGATGCCTATCAAGGCCTGGCTGAAGGAGAAGGCCTCGCCTCCAACAAACAAGACAGGGAAAAACATCGCCAAGGGCATGGGCCACTTCACTGATGCCTAACAAAGAGGTGAGGATTCATGGAATCCTGGAATGGATTGGGTTGGAAGGGACCTTGAAGCTCACCCAATTCTGCCCCGTCATGGGCAGGGACACCTTACGCTAGCCCAGGTTGCTCCAAGCTCCATCCAACCTGGCCTTGAACACTTCCAGAGATGATGAGCTGTGACCACTAGAGTTATCCATAGTGTGGGTGCTCCCACTTCACCAGCAGATCATCCAGGAGCTCCTGGCATGCCACAATACCCCAAGCCATATCCAGAGCCCTGCCCATGCCACCGTGCCAGTGAAACCAGTCCCTTGGAGGCCCTGGGAGGAATGTGCAGTGCCAGCACATTGCACAATGCCAGTAATCCTGGGCGTGCCAGGCTGGCCAGGAGCACCCCAGGATGTGACCCTTGTGGAGGTCACGTGGACTCCCAGGATGCAGACCAGAGTATGAAACGCTTCCACTTGGCCAGTCACCGATAGGCCAGCAGGGCCTTTGCCTGGTTTCAGGGCACCAGGGATGGGATCAACAGCACAGTCCCTCCACTATCCCTGGATCTGCAGGGATCCAGCACTTAGAGATGCACCACCCTGGGAGCACAACAAGGGGGAATCAGGACCCCAAGGAAAGGACACCCCTGTGCCCAGACACTCACAAGGATACAACACCTGGACAAGGGAGTATGAAGGACATGAAAGATGTGATGCCAGTGGCCCCCAATTCCCAGCCCCTCTTACCTTGCCCATATCCAATTCAGTGGCTTCCAGAATCTCCTGCTTCTTGTCATCCAGGAAGCGTCCCAGAGCCTCCAGCTGTGCCACGCGATATTCCATGGGCCGAGTCTTCCCAGAGAGCCAGGATGCCCGCAGGTGGCTCACCAGCCCCGCATAGGGGTTCCCACTGCAGGGACGAGGGTGTTAGAGGGGACCCAGCTCCATTTTATCTCCCCAGAGCTTCATATCATCCCAGATCCATGTTATCCCATTCCAGCATCAAACTGGACCCCAGATTCCCTGGGGACAGCGCAGGGAGTCCGCACACATCTGTCTCCCTTGCTGCTGGGAGCAGCCAACACAGCACCATTCCCTGCAGATCCTGTCTTCTCCCTTGGGCTATGCTGGGACATGGTGGCTCACAGACCTCAGACTTTTCCCCCAGCACCAACCTGGGCCCCCATCGCCCTGGCACTGCCACAGCTTCCCCTGCCCACCTCCCTGTCTCCCTCCTGCCCCCAGCCTCTTGCTCTCACCACGGAGTGCTGCAGACCATTGGCACTGGCCCCTTCCCGATCCCGCTGCTTCCACTGCACCCAGCACCTTTCCCAGGATCTTTGCCAGGATCACTGCCCATGGTGCTGCCCTTGCCACAGCCCAGGAGCTGCTGCTTGGGGGGCTCGAGGGGCTGCTGCATGCCAAGCTGTTGGAAGGAGCTGCCAGTCTCCATGGAGAGCGTGGTGGCCCTGGGGAGAGAGAGACACTGCGTGGGTTATGCCAGGATGGAAGTGCTGGAGATGCCAGCTTGATCCCAAGAGGAGTCACCCGCAGCACCTTTGAAGAGCGGCTTGGTGCTTGGGGCCGTCCTGGTTGTGGGGTGACTCAGCCCAGAGCAGCTGCCAGAGGCCCTGGGAGATGCCTGGGATTCCCGGGATAATCACTATCCTCTGGACACTTACCTGCCCATGTTGCCCTGCTGATTTAGGGTCACCTATGGGGATCTCAGGGACAAGACACCCCCAAACTGGGGAGCAGAGCTGCAGCCCCCCATCTGTCACCCTCTCCCTCTCAATGCCCAGACACCCACCCTTCCTCGAGGGAACACCCCCTGTGCCCCACAGCCCCCACCAGCATGGAGGGTGTCAGAGCGGTGCCATGCAGGGAGTGCCAGTTTTGGGGACCCCGCAGTGCTTACCTGGGAGCTCGTGTGGAAGCTGGAGGAGCGCGAGGCCAGGCAGGCACTGCTGAGGCTCGGGATGGGGGGCCCTAAATGCTGTGGGGCTGGGCCCCATGGCCAGGGGCGGGAAGGATTGGGCCCCGCCTCCGTGGGGCTGGCAGTGGGGACAAGGTCTGGGATGGGACAGGATGGAATGGGACCTCCCCCTTGGGATGGTGGAACTCCCATGGCCACCTCACCACCACCATGAACCTTGACCCATTTGGACCCCACAGACACCCCTCATCCTGCTCCCATGACCACCCTGACCCATAGGGTTCCCACAGAGACCCCTCATCCTGCTCCCTTGGCCACCCTGATCCATGGGGGTCCCACAGACACCCCTCATCCTGCTCCCGTGACCACCCTGATCCATGGGGGTCCCACAGACACCCCTCATCCCGCTTCCCCAGGGTTCCATGATCAATAGACACCCGCCATGCTGCTACCATGACTACTCTGACCCATAGGGATCCCACCAACATCCCTCATCCTGTTTCCCAAGGGCTCCATGATCAATAGACTCCACTCATCCTGCTCCCAGGAAGGGCCCTTTGCCCGGGCACCTCAGGGTGGCTCCCATTGCCTGGGGGGGCCCTCAGGATGGGCGTTGCCCCTGCCCCACTGCCATGACCCTACTGAGGCTGTTCCATGTGTATCCCCCCGGTCCTGCAGAAACCAGCACCCTCCCAAGAGTCCCATCCCAAGAATCCCCCGCTACCGGCTGGGCCAGATCCTGCCCCGGCGATGTCAGTCACCCCG
>NW_005054416.1:1197865-1201861 GCF_000277835.1 Geospiza fortis | reverse complement strand
GGGGGTCCGGGAGCGGAGGGTCCGGGAACGGCCCCTTTAACCACCTCCGTCCCGCCCGTGCTAATCGAAAGAGGAAGAAGCTCCCGCCCCGCCCCGAGAAGCTCCGGCACTGGCAAGCAGAGCTGGGGTCGGTGTGACGGGGAGGGGGGGCTGTGAGAAGCCTGGGGGTGCTGAGCCCAGAGGTGCAGTTCCGGGCAGTGCAAAGCTGGGTAGGGGGCACGGGATTCAGGGGTGCAGGATCTGAAGATGCAGGGGTACAGAACACAGGGGTGCAACCATGAGTGCATGATCTGGGGGTGCAGAGCACAGAGGTTCAGGGCTTGGGGATGCCCTGTACATGGGTACACGGTGCTGGATGTAGGGGTGCAAGGGCTGGGGGTGCTGAGCATGAGGGTGCAGGGTCTGTGTGTGCAGGTCACATGGATGCAAAACTTGGGGTGCCAGCAGGGTCCCTTCCACCCTGACACCATCCAGGGCCCTCCAGAAGCACTAATGGAGAAGGACATCAACGGCTGCCAGGATGGGGCCAAGACAGAGCCAAGCACCAGGCTGGGCACCGAGGGGACGGAGACACAGGTGAGACCAGGGAAACATGTTGGGGGGAAGCAGGCATGTGGTGGCCATCCCCGAGGGGTGACAGCTGCAATCACCCACAGCTGGACGATTTTGTGGGTCCTCACCCTGACTACAATGAGGAGGAAGAAGAGCAGAAGTACTTTCGCCGCAAACGCCTCGGTGTCATCAAGAACGTGGTGGCTGCCAGCCTGGCTGGCACCCTCACTTACAGCGTCTACCTGGGTATGGGACCTCCCAGGGACCCCCAGAACAACTCGGGGTGTTCAGGGCATGGGGTGACCACCCCTGGACCCCCCCAGGTCTGCTGCAGATGCAGCTGATCCTTCACTATGACGAGACCTACCGGGAGGTGAAGTACAGCAATATCCGGTTGGAGGACATCGACCGCAAGGTGCTGATGGGCATCAACGTCACACCCGTGGCAGCGCTGCTCTACACACCCATCCTCATCAGGTACAGCCCCACCACGCTCCCGGCCAGCATGGCTCGCTGGCATGGCCACCCACACTTCCACTCCTTGCTCTGGCAGGTTCTTTGGCACCAAGTGGGCCATGTTCCTGGCGATTGGCATCTACGCCCTCTTCGTCTCCAGCAACTACTGGGAGCGCTACTACACGCTGGTGCCCTCTGCGGTGGCCATTGGCATGGTGATCGTGCCCCTCTGGGCCTCCATGGGCACCTACATCATGCGGTAGGCATCGGGGGGGTGGGTGGGGCGTGCATGGGGTGCTGGCTGACCTGCTGCCCCACGCAGGATGGCCCAGAAGTACTACGAGTACGTTAACTACAAGGAGGAGCAGGAGAAGGAGAGGCAACGAGCACCACGGGATGCCTGCAATGCCTACATCATCGTCTTCCAGACCATCTTCTACTCCTGCTTCCACGTGAGCCCCAGTGGGGTGGCTGGGATGGGCGGGGAACCACACCAGCAGCACTGAGCATGCACCCCTCTACATCCTGTAGTTGAGCTTCGTCTGCGCTCAGATGCCCATGGTCTTCTTCCTCAACAACTACCTCTACCAACTCAACCACACGCTCTTTGCAGTGAAGCATTGTGGTGAGGCTGCGTGTGGGGCGCAGGGCGGCACCGGGAGCCCCCCAGCTGGGATTAACCACGGCCTGTGCCCCACTGGCAGGGACCCTGAGCCACGGCACACTGCCTGGTTTCAACAAGACGGTGCTGCAGAGCCTTCCCCGCAGCGTCAACCTCATCATCGTGGAGAGCGCCTTGATGGCCGCCGCCTTCCTCGCCATGCTGGTGGTGAGTGCCGGGGCGGAAGGGGACAGGGATGGGCTGGACGATGGCAGGACCTCACCTGCTGGCACTCTGCAGGTGCTGGTGCTGTGCGGCGCAGCGTACCGGCCCATGGAGGAGATCGACATGCGCAGCATCGGCTGGGGCAACATCTTCCAGCTGCCCTTCAAGCACATGCGGGACTATCGCCTGCGGCACCTCTTCCCACTGTTCATCTACAGCGGCTTCGAGGTGCTCTTTGTCTGCACTGGATTTTCCCTGGTAGGATCTGTGACGGGGTGGGAGGTGACGGAGCGGGGACAGGTGACACTGAGCCGGTGCTCGCTGCAGAACTACGGCGTGTGTGCCCTCGGGCTGGAGAGGCTGGCGTATCTGCTCATGGCCTACGGCTTCTCCGCCTCGGTGTGCTCCAGCCTGGCCCTGTGCATGCTGCGCCTGCGCCGGCACATCCCGCTCCTGGCTGGAGCCCTCATCCATGCTGTGCTCCTGGTGACACTCTTCTGCTGGGCGCCGGAGCCCCGGTGCCTGGCACAGGCACCGCTGCTCTACAGCATTGCCGTGCTCTGGGGCACGGGCAGCGCCCTCAACAAGACTGGAATCAGCAGTGAGTAGTGGGAAGGTCCTAAAACAGCCTCTGTTGTCCCCAAAACGCCTTGGTGGTCCCCAAAATAGCCTGGGTTGTCCCAGCTTTTTCCACACATCCGCTCCTCATGTCCCCCGGCACCATGAGTTTGTGGTCTCAGTCCTCGGTTCCACGGGACAGAGTCACTGTGACTGTCCCCCATGCCAAGGGGACACGGCACAGGAAGGGGACACTGATTCCAGTCTCTGGCACAGTCCTCCTGGGGATGCTGTACAAGAAAAAGGAGCGCCAAGACTTCATCTTCACCATCTACCACTGGTGGCAGGCCCTGGCTATCTTCACCGTCTACCTGTGGTCGGGGCTGCCCATGAAGGTAAATCCCAGATATGCCCCAGCCCACTCTGAGAGATTCCAGGCTTTTTGGGGACAGGCTCCCACACCAATCCCAAAATTCCGTGTGCCTCAGGCCAAGCTGTCCATCATGCTGCTGACGCTGGTGGTGGCGGTGGGGACATACCTGTGGATGGAGCAGAAGGTGGCGTGGAACATGGAAGTCCGGCTGCCCCGCATCCCACGCCCACGCCACAAAACACGTGGATACCGCTACCTGGAGGACAACTCGGATGAGACTGGCTCTGACGGTGACGGGGACAAGGAGGATGATGACAGGCACCCAACTGAGGCCACCACAGAGGACGAGCTGCCAAAAGAGGACAGGGAGCTGCTGGGATAGAGACAGCCTGTTCTGGGCCCCATCCTGCTCTTGGTACCTGAGGGGGTTCTACAGCTCCCCCTGGGTGGGCCCAAAATTCTGCAAACCCCCTCAGGTCAGGCTTGCAGCCCCCTGAGCTAAGCCTAAAGCCCCCAGGCAGCCCAAATCCACCCACATTGGCTGACAGACCCCCACACCAGCCCATGGATCCCCTAGGTCAGGTCCAGAGCCTCCAGATTGATCTACAGCACCCAAATTGTGGTACAGCCCCCAGGCAGGCCCATAGCCCCTCAAATTATGATGTAGTTGCTCAGGTCAGACCTGCAGGCCCCCATGCCAGCCCCCACACACAAATCCACAGCCCCTCATACAAGGCTCACGCCCCCCAGGCAGACCCACAGCTCCCTCAAATTTGGCCAAATCCCCCCTACCCCCAGGTGAGGCCCATAGACCCCTGAGCAGATGCACAAACCCTCTAGCAAGGCTTGCAGCCCCCCACAATGTCCTGCAGACCCCAGGCAGACCCCAAGCCCTCCCCTATTAGCCATTAGCATCCAGACCCCGCGGGGCTACCCTGGAGCCCCCAGGCAGATTGACCCCCTCTGGATCCCAGAGCCCTCCAGACCAGACCCACATGCGCCCCAGGCAGACCCTGCAGCCCCTCCTGGGTCGTCACGGAGCCCTTCAAGCTCAGCCTGCAGCACCCCAGGCCGGTCCCGCAGCCTTCCCGACCTATCCCATCCCCATTTTCCTTCAATAAACCCCCTCCCTTCGTGCCCTTGGCCCTCACCTCCTCCATCCTCCGGCCGCGCACCCTCACCGTCCCCTCCCCGAAGCGGAGACTACAGCTCCCGGCGTGCCACGCGCTGC
>NW_005054416.1:1197441-1197765 GCF_000277835.1 Geospiza fortis | reverse complement strand
CCTTCCCCCCCCCCGACTTCCGCGCATGCGCGGTGCGGGCTGTTGTTGTGGCGGCGCGGCCCGGCCCGCGGCTTCACCCGGGCGGGAGCGATGAGCGACAACGATGACATCGAGGTGGAGAGCGACGTGAGTTGGGCCCCCAGCCCCAGGACAATCCCTGGGATAACCCCCCGTGGCTCTTCCCTACCTTAGGAGCTCTGGGAATGGGGTAATGTTTGGTTTGTGTGTGTTCTTCCTTCATATGGCGGCGCCCCCCCCCACCATCTTCTTCCTCTTCCTCCTCGCCTGGGTCGGGGCTCCTCAGGAGGAGCAGCCGAGGTTTCA
>NW_005054416.1:1195575-1196837 GCF_000277835.1 Geospiza fortis | reverse complement strand
GGGGGGTGGGGGGGTTGTGGGTGGTTGGGTGGGGGGGCAGGGGAGGAGGTGACATGGGGAGGAGGTGACCGTGTTCCAGGGGCAAAGTGCTGTACCCCCGGCCCCGGGGCCCGGAGCTGCCCCGGCAGCAGGAAGCTGGGGAAACCGAAAGCACCGGGAGCCGCCTCCTTCCCACGCCCTAGCGGCCCAGCCGGAGGTGTCACAGCCACGGAGCCGCCCTGGAGGCTCAGCTGAGCTCCCACAGCGATTCCCAGAGGGAATTTTGGGGGTGCAGGTGGTGGCCTCCTCCCGGTGCCACCCCTATCCCCCCCATCTCAGGCCGACAAACGGGCTCATCACAACGCGCTGGAGCGCAAGCGCAGGGACCACATCAAGGATAGCTTCCACAGCCTGCGGGACTCTGTGCCCTCGCTCCAAGGAGAGAAGGTGAGTTTATGGAGCGTGCTGGGGGCACGGACAGCACCCACCTGTGGTCCAGGCTTCTCAATTTGGGACAATCACAAGGCTCTCTTGTGCCACGGGAGTCCCCAGTGAGGACCAGAGCCAGGGTGGGATGAGGCAGGTAAAATTCCAGTTTTCCCCCCTGGACTAGGTCTTTATCTTGCCTCTGGCTTTTCCCACTATTGCAACAGGCATCCCGGGCCCAAATCCTGGACAAAGCCACAGAGTACATCCAGTACATGCGCCGGAAAAACCACACACACCAGCAGGACATCGACGACCTCAAGCGGCAGAATGCGCTGCTGGAGCAGCAAGGTGGTAGCTGAGATCTGGCTGGAGATGAGGTCTGGCAGGGCCTGAGATCCAGGAGCTGGGGCCTGGCAGGCTTTGGGAGCCAGGATCTGGCGTCCAGTAGAATTTGGGATCTAAGATCCAGTGGGAGCTGGGGTTGGCAGGAGATATGATCCATCATCATCCAGGATGTGGTGGAAGCCAATATCCACTGGGAGTTGGGATCTGGTGGAAGCTGAGGTCTGGCAGGACCAGAGTTTGGCAGGGTGCAGAATTCAGTGGGAGCTGGGGTCTGGCAGGATCTGGGGTCCGGAAGTTTGGGATCCTGTGGGAGCTGGGGCCTGTCAGGAGGTGGGCTGCAGGCAGGGCCAGGCCCAGGGGTGACACAGTGCTGTCCCTCACAGTGCGTGCGCTGGAGAAGGCCCGAGCCAGCGCCCAGCTCCAGGCCAGCTATCCCGCGGACAACAGCCTCTACACCAACCCCAAGGGCAGTGCCATCTCCGCCTTCGACGGTGGCTCCGACTCCCGCT
>NW_005054416.1:1190373-1195510 GCF_000277835.1 Geospiza fortis | reverse complement strand
GGCCCCTTCCCCGCACCCACCGCGCCGGCCCCGGGGGGAGCCGGCCAGGCCGAGCAGAAAGACTTGGGGGGGTCAGGGAGACTCCCCCGCCAACTCCCCTCCGCTAGCCACCCCCCTCCCCTTCCCTCCTGGTTTTATAGGAGCATTTCTATTTATACCCGGGGACCAGTGCAGTCCAGAACGGGGAGGAGCCAGGCAGCCCCCCCCAAAAAAGGAGCAAGCACTGGGGGGGGATCTCCCTATTTATTTTCTCCGTGTGCAACTCCACCTGCCTGAGTCGGCGGAGCACAGAGCCAGGCTTGGGGGCTCCTTCCCCACTCCTCTTCCTTCCCTCCCTTGACCCTTCCCAATCTCCGTGGCATTTTCCAAACTCCAGTGACCCGTCCCTGCCCCGTAGGTGCCCCTTTTCCCCCCATTTTGATGCCATTCCATGGATCTAAGGTATGTTGTACATACTGCCCAGAGTTGTCTTGCAAGTTAAGGCTTCCCTTTACTATAAGACTATAAATAATAAACAAAAAAAGCCAAAATTCCACTTATTTTATCCTCCCCCGTGGTTACCGTGTGTTCTTGGAATGGGGGAAGTTGGTGCCACCGGATCCAGACGTGGCATCACTTCCTGCCCCGCATCCCCGGGGCCACCAGCACACGGCGGGTGTGACTTCTGGTTTATTGATGCCAAAAAGCTCTGCCAGAGCCCGTGTCCCACCTGGGCTCCAGCCAGGATGGCAGCAGAACACCCGGCCTGGAGCAGGCTGGATTTTGGTATTGCTAGCACCCTGAGCACCGTGCTCTGCCTGGCCAGGCCGCCGTGGGGATGGGATGGGATGGGCTGTGCCGTGCCGCTTGCTCCCGGGGCTCGGCACCCCGAGCCAGCAGCAGGACCCCCCTACTGGGCAGCGGATGCTGGATCCAGGCTGGGCACGGGATACTGCAGGAAGTGCATCACCGCCCTCGCCACCTTCTCCGGGGCAATGTTGTAGACAGGGTGCGTGGCCTGCTGTGGGAGAGAGAGGGATGGAGGATGTTAATCACGGAGTCCTGGAATGGTTTGGGTGGGAAAGCACCTTAAGGATCACCTAGTCCAACCCACTGCACATAGGGAATCTCTACCATCCCAGGTTGCTCCAAGCCTGGTCCAACCTGGCTTTGGACACTTCTAGAGATGGGGCAGCCACAGCTTCTCTGGGCAGCCTGTGCCAAGGCCTCAGCACCCTCACAGGGAAGAATTTCCCATCTAAAATTCCCCATATCCCATCTAAAATTCCCCTTTCCAGTTTGGAGCCCTTCCCCCTTGTCCTGTCACTCCAAGCCCTTGCCCAAAGCCTGACTCCAGCTCCCTTGAAGCTCTTTAGGCCCTTGAAGCAGCTCTAAGTTCTCCCTGAAGCCTTCTCTTCTCCAGGCTGAACCCCAACTCTTTTCACTGCTATTGGATCTGCCTTTTCCAGTGCTGTGGAGCGCTGGAAGCTCATCCCTGCCCTCCCCAGCAATGCCTAGCACTTACCAGGCAATTCTCAGGGATACCCAGGACCACTTCATTGTGGAGATCTCCACTTCCAAAGTGCTGTGCAATGGCCAACCCACTCAGGCAGTAGCAGGTGTGGTAGAAATCCCGGGATCTGCATGCAAAGAGATACTGAGGGATGCTGAGGGGGCATCTGGGCATCCCTGGTGCCAGGCAGCCCTGTGTTTCCCCCCGCACTCACTTTCCTGGCTTATCCAGCAGCCCACCGGCTGGGCACTGGCAGCACAGGAGAATGTATTCCTGCAGTGCCAGCTGGTCGAACATCCAGTGTGCCATGCTCAGCGCTGGATCTCCTGGAAGGGAAACCCAGAGGAGAAACACCACAAAAGGTGTCAAATCCCTCCAGATGCCATTCTGGGGACAGAGGAAGGCTGTGGCAACTCACCCCTGGCATGGAGTGCCCGATGGAGCAGGGGCAGGAGTCCAGCTTGCCAAAAGGAGTAGCACCCATCCACCAGCTTGTTGCAGCGGCCCTGGAATCCGCCCTCAAAGCGCATCTGCCGCCCAGTCACCCAGTGCTGCGGGGCAATGGGAACCAGTGTGGGACCAAAGCTCCCCAGCAGGATGAGAGCCCCGGTATCCCAGAGAGGGGTCACTCACCAGCAGGCTCCGGAGGTTCCTGCTTGAGGATGACCAGCGCGGCCACGCCGCAGAAAGTGTAGCCGCCATGGGCCTCCATGCCCGGCACGCCACCCATCCCACCCTCCCAGTTCTGGCACCTGTGGGAGCAGGGTCAGGATGGCAGGGATGCCAGGAATGTCATCCCCTGTCCCTCACCTGTCCCCAGATCTCACCTGGCAATCCACTCGGCCGTCCCAGCAAAGAGTGCAGGTGTCAGGATGTTGGTCAGTGAGGCCACTGAGGCGGCGCAGTAGGCGCTCCTGTGGGAAAAGGGTGCCCAGAGATTCAGGAGACAGGTGCTCAGGGATGTGGCACTGGAACCCCAAAGTGGCATCAGCTCCCTAAAATTACACTGGCTCCCCAAAATGGCACAAAGTCCCTGATCCAGCACTGGCTCCCTGCAACAGCGCCCTGCCATGGCAGTAGCTCGTGTCACTGGTCCCCTGCCATGGCACCAGCACCCCAAAACAGCATTGGCTCCCCAAAACTACACCTCCCCATGGCACTGGCTCCCCACCACAGTACCAGCTCCCCCGAACAGCACTGGTACTCCAGTGTGGCACCAGCCACTCCCCAAAACACCATCAGCTCCCCAAAACACAACTGGGTCCCCAAACCTGCACCCTGCCATGGCACTGGCTTCTCAGAATGACACTAGCTCCCAACATTTGCTCCCCAAAAGTAGCACTGATTGCCCAAAACTGTACCCCAAATTAGCAGTGGCTCCCACCATAGCACCAGCTCCCCAAAATGATACTGGCTCCCAAACATCACCAGCTCCCAGCACCAAATCCCCAGAATGGCACCAGCTCCCCACCACAGCATCTGCTTCCAGCACTGGCTCCCCAAAATGCCCAGGCCCTCCCTCCAAAACAGCCTCCCCACGCAGCCCTCACTCACCTGACATCCACCTCTCCACCCACGTGCATGAGGAAGGAGCCATCCGGCTGCTTCAGCGAGTACAGGTATTCCAAGAGCTTCTTCCTGCAGGAGCCAGGGGCTGTGAGAGGGGGGACACGCAGCCCAGTTCCCACCCAGCTCCTCCCGGCCCCCAGACCTGTCGATGACACCGAAGGCCTCCTCGGTGCCGATGATGCAGAGCGCGTTGACGGCGGCGTAGGTGGGGGCGAGGTGGGGGTGCTGGCCGGGACCACCCCCAAATCCACCCTGGGGGCTCTGGCACCGCTTCAGGAATTGGCAGACACTGCGGGAAGGTGGGGAAGGGGCTCAGCGCCACCTGTGTCACCCCGCTGGGGCGATGCATCCCCTCCCAGCCTCGTGAATCCCCCCGATAACAAACAGCCTATATCCTTTGAAACCCTGCTAAGGATACTCAACACTGTTCTGGAAGTCTGTAATAAACCACTTAGATTACCTTAGAACTACTGAACAGCAAAAAAAAACCCCAAAACAACAACAAAAGCCCCAAACCCCCCAAACTAAACAATACAACAAAGAAATTCTTGTGTGTGTGACTGGTGGCTGCCATCTGGCATCCAGTGGGGATTCGGGCTCACTGTGGGCATAGCCCATCTGCTCTCCTTGGCCCTGAGCCTCCAGCATGGTCCTGGAGAGCAGGAGCTGCTGTGGCACAGAGCCCTCAGCAGGAGCAGAGCTGAGGAGTGAGGAGACAGCCAGGAGTGAGGAGACAGCCAGGAGAGCCCCGAGAGCATCACTGGGATGAGTGTGGGTCCACCCTGGGGCTTGCAAACCCCGGGCAACAAACAGCCCTGGTGACAGCCCCAGGGCGAGGGGATCCCCCAGGCAGTGGCTCCAGGTGGCACATCCGGCATTCCCGGTACCTCATAGGCTTCAGTGAGCTGCCGGAGACCCCTCTTCAGGTAATGGAAGTGCTTCTCTCGCTGCAGGACGTACCTGGAATACAGAGAGAACAGGATGAGCAGGCAGGGTGGCCTGAAAAAGCAGGGGGACAGAGGCAGGAGGGGCAGAATCCTTCTGCAGCACCCACTGGGGTCAATGGGTCTTTTGGAATGGGAGTTATTTATGGTTATTGGGAGTTTTGATACTCACTGTGAGGAGTGATGGTTTGTCTTGTAGGCATCATAGACCTCCTGCACGATGTCCTCCACTTTGGACTTGTCAGGAAAAATGGGAATAAAGACTATGGTGAGCTCTGGGAAGAGGCTCCACACATCCCAAACATGATTCCCACTAAGCCCTGCAACTTCTGCCCCATCCCAGGGGTTTATGTGTTTCACAGCCCTGTCTCACTCAGTAAAACCAAAGTAAGAATTCCCAGGAGCTTTGTTCCCCAAATTATGCCAGAATCCAGCACCATCCTGTGCTGCTTCACAAATCCAGCTTGAGTTTGGTTCAGCGCAAGACTGTCATAGAAAACATGCTCCTCCTGCTCATGCTGGGATAACTGGGGACTTGGACACTCTAAGCCACGGTAATCCTCAAGGAAATACCCCGGGATCAGCCTCAGGGGTGAGGAGGGGCTGCACGGGGACCTGCATTCATGGCACTGTGTCCTGCCAGGGCACAATTGAGCAAGAAGAACCCCACGGATTGGGAAACCCGGAGTCACTTTTTACCCCGTCCCAGCACCCAGGGGAGCTGCCAGGGGCTGGGTCAGGATAGAGGGACAGAGGGGAGAGTCTGGCTGTCCCAGAACTCCTCACTCTCCCCCAGCTGCTGCTGGGGAACGTGTCCCGCGGAAGCTGCCGGGGCTGGCGGGCAGCAGCACAGCCGTGCCCCCAAAACACTGGTCACTGCTGGGCTGTTGTCACAGGGGGTGTGGGGACAGTAGTTGCGTGGGGATACCGGGATCGGGATCATTCAATCCCATGGCACTCCTGAGCCCCGTCCCAGAGCAGCCCAAAGCCCAGCCCCAGCACAGCCCGGCACCCTAAACCCCATTCCCTGGCACCCCAAAGCCCAGCCCCAACACAGCCCGGCACCCTAAACCCCATTCCCTGGCACCCCAAAGCCCAGCCGCACGGCAGCCTGGCACCCCACACCCCACCG
>NW_005054416.1:1188916-1190283 GCF_000277835.1 Geospiza fortis | reverse complement strand
GGCCGCGCTCCTGGCCACGCCCACCACACACGGTCATGCCCCTCCCGGGGCTGGCCACACCCCTTCGTTCTTGGGCACGCCCAACCCTTACGCGCGTGCGCAGAGGAGCCATCCCGGGGCCGCTGCGTCATCGTGATGTGACGTCATTTATTGCATCATCATAGAACCCACGGGTTGGGTTGATAAGAACCTTAAAACCCATCCAGTGCCACCCTATGCCGTGAGTAGAGACACCTTCCACCAGACCAGGTTGCTCCAAGCCTTGTCCAGCCTGGCCTTGGACACTTCCAAGGATGGGGCTGCCACAGCTTCTCTGGGAAATCCACTCCAGTGCCTCAGCACCCTCACTTTAAAGAATTTCTTCCTAATATCCAATCGACACCTCCCCTTTTCCACTTTGAAGACATTCCCCCTTGTCCTGTCATTCCATGGCCTCATCCCAAGTCCCTTTCCACCTCTCTTGGAGCCCCTGTAGGAACTGGAAAGGGCTCTAACTCTCACTGGAGCCTTCTCTTCTCCATGCCGAGCACTCTCAGCTCTCCCAGCCTGTTCTTAGCCCTTGGAGGATTTCTGTGGCCTCCTCTGGACATGCTCCAGCAGCTCCCTGTCCTTCCTGTGACAAGGACCCCAGGGCTGGACACAGTGCTCCATGCGGGGTTTCACTTGAGTGGGACAGAGGAGGACAATCCCCCCTCACCTGTTGCCCATGCTGCCAGCGACACAGCCCAGGACATGGGTGGCTTTCCAGGGCTGCCAGCACACCTTGTCAGGTCATATCCAACCTCTCATCCCCCCAGATTCCTCTCATCTGGGCTGCTCTCCATCCCATCACCTGCATCCTGCACTTATCTCGGGAGTTGTCCTGACCCACGTGCCAGCCCTGTCCTTGGCCTTGTTTACCCTCACAAGTTCCCACGGGAACCTTGTCCCTGGACAGGACAACCTGGACAACCCACCTTCATCCAGGTCCTGCTGGGCGCCATCCCATCCTTCCTAAGTGTCAGCAGTTCCTCTGGTGCAGCTCTGTGTCACCGCAGTGTCCCCTGCTGCACCCCTTTGTCCCGTTCCCAATGGCCCCAGAGCAATCCCGGGCACATCCCTGGTGCTCCCAGATCCCCCAGAGTCCCCGCTGCTCCCCCTGGTACATCCCCTGTCCCCCACCTCCGGTTTTCCAGAGCATCCCCAACATATCCTACGGTGCATTCCTGGCTCCATCCCCCCGTTCTCCCCAGCTCTCCTCCCAGTCCATCCCCCGCGTCGCCGCCCAATTCCCCACAGCATCTCCCGGTGCATCCCCGGTGTCCCCTCCCCGCTCCCCGGTGCGTCCCCCGGTCCATCCCCGGTGTCGCCCCCCTCGTTTCCCCTCC
>NW_005054416.1:1186104-1188706 GCF_000277835.1 Geospiza fortis | reverse complement strand
AGCCCCGGGGAACCGGGCAGCCGGGAAGACTGGGAGCCGCAGCACCGTGGAAACGGGAAGCCAGAGAACCGGGAGCACCGGGGAAACGGGGAGCCGCGGCACCGGGGAAACGTGAAACCGGGAGCATCAAGGAATCGGGAGCAATGGGGAGGCGCAGCACCGGGTAACCGGGAGCACTGGGAGCCGCATTACCGGGGAAAAGGGAAACCGGGGAACTGGGGAGCCGTGGGCACCAGGAAACCGTGAGTACCGGGGAGCCGCAGCACCGGGGAAACGGGAAAATGGGCAACCGGGGAGCGGGAAAACCGTGGGAACTGGAGAACTGGGAGATGCAGCAACCGAGAAACGGGAACCCAGGGAACAGGAAAACCGTAGGCATCGGGGAACCCGGGCTGCCGAGGAACTGCCGGGAAACCACAGGATCGGGGAAACGGGAAACCAGGGCACCAGGGAGTCGTGGGAACCGGGGAGTGGTGGGCACGGGAAAACCGTGGGCACTGGAGAGCTGCAACACTAGGAACATGGGGAAACAGGTAACCAGAGAGCGGGAAAACCGGGCACCAGGGAAAGGGAAAACTGTGGGCGCGGGGGAACCAGGAGCATCGGGAGTCGCAGCACCGGGGAACCGGGAAGAAATGGGCATCGGGAAACAGTAAAACTGTGGGCATCCACAAGCCGGGACCACCGGGAAGCTGCAGCATAGGGAAACTGGGAAACCGGGGGCTCTGGAATGCCGCGGCTCGAGGGAACCGGGAGCATCAGGGAGCCAGGAAATCCTGGATGTGGGAGAGCAGGGAGGACCAGGCACCTCCGGCACAGGGGAACTGGGAGCAGCAGGCAGCCGGGAACTGAGAGCATTGGGCAGCCACAGCACCGAGAAGCCGTAGCGCTGGGGAACTGGGAGAACTGGACAGCCACAGCACCAGGGAACTGGGAGCACCCGGATCAGCACCTGGCACCGGGGCCTCCTGCAAGGCCTGGCACTGGGTGTGGGGACCAGCACCAGGCCATGGTGGAGCATGGGTGGGTCAGGAGGGCTGAGGGGACCAGAAGGCTCCCAGTGACAGCATCACCTGCAAAGGGAAACACCAGGACACCCCACCCCATTCCAATCCCAGGTGTCGACTTCAAGATGAAGACCATCGAGGTGGATGGGATCAAGGTGCGGATACAGATCTGGTGAGTGGCAGCACTGGATCCCAGGGGCAAGAGGGAAGAAATTTCGGGGGGTGCAAGTCCTGCTGCCCCTGCCAAGGTAAGGGCTGAGCCCTGCCAAGCTCATGCCATGGGTGGTGGCACTGACTTGCTGTCGCTGGGCAGGGACACAGCTGGCCAGGAGCGGTACCAGACCATCACCAAGCAGTACTACCGGCGGGCTCAGGTATGGGGGCTCCCCGTCCTGGTATGCAGGAGAGGGGAAACTGAGGCACAATTTTGGGGTATCAACAGCCGCCCCCCATCCCCTGCAGGGCATTTTCCTGGTGTACGACATCAGCAGTGAGCGCTCCTACCAGCACATCGTGAAGTGGGCCAGCGACGTGGATGAGGTGGGGGTTCACGAGGGGAGGTCTGGGGGTTCCCCAGCCGTGTGTGGGGGGGGTCCTTACACTGTTCCCCTGCCCAGTACGCACCCGATGGCGTCCAGAAAAGCCTCATCGGGAACAAGGCGGACGAGGAGCACAAGAGGCAAGTGCCCAAAGAGCAAGGGCTGCAGGTGAGCGGGGGCTGCTGTGTGCCCCCCCCCCCCAGGGGGCAGGACCCCTCCTGCACCCCCAGCCTGGCCAGCCTCTCCCTGAGCCCCCTCTGCACTCGGGACCCCAACAGCCCTCCTGCAGCCCTACCTCTGTCTGGGACCCCCAAGCCTCCCCAGTCCCTCCCGGCATGACCAGGGAACCCTCATCCTCTTGCAGTCTGTACCCAGGCAGCCCAAAACCAGCTCCCCCAGTGTCCAGGAACCCTCTTCCCCTCCATCTCTGCAGTGGCTGTGCATCCCCAAAGCTCCCTCTTCCCCACTTGCAAAATGTTCAGAGACCCCTAACCTCTCCCTGTGCTTCCAGCATGGTCTCCTGTACCCCTGAAGCACACAGTGACCTCCTTGGTGTCCCCCTTGGGACCTCTTGACCCCCAAAGCACCCAGTGCACCCTACAATCCCAGCATGGCCCAACCCTCCACAAGCCCCCCCTGCATTCCACATGGACCCCAACAACCTTCCTCCAGCCTTACCCATATCCAGGGACACCCAAACATCCCTACCTGTATCCAGTGACCCCCCCCACGCTCCTGCATTTTGGATCCAGGGACCACTGATCTCCCCCTGCAGCTCCAGAGCATCCAGGAAACCCCTTTACTGCCCAGTGCTACCCCAGGGTGTCCAACAACCCTCAACCCCTCCCAGTATCCTTCCCAGTGACCTCTGAACCCCAAAGCATCCAGCACCCCTCCCAGGGCCCCCTGCACCCACCACCCAACCCAGGTGTGCCCCTATGCCAGCCTCCCCCGCAACTCTCCTGTCTGTCCATGCCCGGCTGTTCACGTTCCAGTGAGGGGGGGCAGGGGTATTGAATCCCCCCTCCCCCCAAATCACGCTACCCCCACCCCGTC
>NW_005054416.1:1182082-1185858 GCF_000277835.1 Geospiza fortis | reverse complement strand
CCCCTCCTCCCCAGGCTGTGTCAGGGGGCATGGTAGGGGCAGGATTGAGGCAGCCCCCACAGAGTGGGGAGCGACACGGGACACTTCCCACTGTTCCAGGGACAGGGAGCGTGGCAAGGGGGGGTCCCCATCCTGGCACCTGTGCCCTCCTTGGCTCACGGGTAGGGTGGGGGCTGTCCAGGCACTGTGTGCCCACCCTGTGCCCGTGGGACCCCCGGTTTTACACAGTGGTTTGCAGAATAAAGGTGATGCTGGAGGGGCTGGTGGTCCGTGTGCTCCAGGGGGGCTGTGGGCAGGATGCCATGGTGGCAGGCACAGCCCGGGCATGGACACTCGAGCGGTGATCAATAATTGAGGGTGATCTGGGGCTGCCAGCATGGTGTCCCCTTTCCAGGCTGGGCACAGGGACATGGGGCATGGTGCCCATGGAGTGCCATGGCCACCACAATGGCCTGCCAGGCTACCAGCTCAGCCTCAGCTGTGGGAACAGGGTTGGAAAACTTGGTGGTGGCACTGGGATGAGCCAGCAGTGGAATGGTGGCGGACTGGGATGCGTGGTTACTGGGATGATGGTGGGCACTAAGATAGTGGAACCTACTGGGATCTAGGTGGACACCAGGATGCTGCCAGGCACTGGGATGGGCACCCAGTGACAACAGTGGGCACCATAGCAGATAGGCCCAAGGGTGGAGCTGGTACTTGGACCAGTGGGCCCCAGGACTGGTGGGCACTGGGATGGGCAGCACAGGAAGCCCCAGAGGTGATGCCATGGCAGCACCAGGCAAGGAAGAATACCGGGACACTTGTCCCCTCCTCCTCTCCCCCACAGAGCCCCAGCTCCCAGATTCCTGTTATTCCCTGACTCCCGTTATTCCCCAACTCTCACCGTCGTTCCCAACCCTCGGGAACATGCTGTGCCAGGCTGGGAGCATCCCACATCCCGCAGGCAGCAGGATGAGCAGCCGCAGCGCGCCGTGCCATGAATTATTGAGGCAGGTAGAGCATCGCCTTGGCCCCATGCCACCTTTCTCCTTCCATGGGTGGGACAAGCAGCTCAGGTTTCTCCTGAGCCACGGCGGGGCCTGGAGACCTTTGGACCATGACGTGAGCACCAGGAAGCCCTTAAGAGGCGGCGCAGGGCACAGGGCACAAGCAGCCGCACGCCTGCAGCCATGACCGTCCCCATCGCCAAGTCCTTCTATGACCTGAGCGCCACCTCCTTGCAGGGGGAAAAAGTGGATTTTGGTGTTTTCCGGGGCCGCGTGGTCCTGATCGAGAACGTGGCTTCACTCTGAGGCACCACGGTGCGGGATTACACCCAGCTCAACCAGCTCCAAGCCCGCTACCCCCGGCGGCTGGTCGTACTGGGCTTCCCCTGTAACCAGTTTGGATACCAGGTAAGTCCTATGGGCCAGGAGGCAGGGGGTGAGGAGCTGGGAAACACAGGGCTCTGGATTTCTCCTTCCCCGACACAGGAGAACGGCACCAACGAGGAGATACTCAACACCCTGAAGCACGTGCGGCCCGGGGGTGGCTTCGAGCCCAACTTCACCCTGTTCCAGAAGTGCCAGGTGAACGGGAGTGACACCCATCCCGTGTTCGCCTACCTCAAGGCTCACCTGCCCGCACCGGCCGACGAGCCTGCACACCTGATGGCCGAGCCCCGCTTTGTCGTCTGGAGCCCTGTGCGGCGCTCCGATATCACCTGGAATTTTGAGAAGTTCCTGGTGGGGCCTGAGGGGGAACCGTTCCGGCGCTACAGCCCCCGTGTGCCCACAGCCCAGCTGGAGCCCGACATCCAGCGTCTCCTCAAGCTGGCCAAGTAATCCTAGCTCCAGTGTGATCCTGGCTCTGGTGCAATCCTGGCTCTGATGTCACCCCAGGATGGCCCCAGCTCTCCGCAGAGTGACAGCCCCCTCTGAAACCTCCACAAGGAGGGGGCTTGATGGGGGCAGAGGGTTGGAGCCACCGGGGTGGCGTGGGCTGGTAGCAATAAATGAGCCGCAGGGAGCGTGCCTGGATCCACGTGGTTTTTGGGAGTGTAAATGGATCCGTGAGGTTTTTGGAAACGTGGTTTTTGGGGGCTCTTGGGGGGGAACAGGAAGGAGGACACAGCCCAGAAAGGCTGGATCTAGGAAATGGAGGCTCAGGGATAGGTGGGTGCCAGGCTGACTGCACCCAGTTCCCCATGGGTGTTGCTGGGGCCAGGTGCCAAGAGCAACACTTCACCCACCCCAGGGCAGTGATTTCCCACACCCAGCCTTCCCGCCTCAGGAATAGGGAATTCCCAGCAGGGCAGGGCCAGGTTCCAAGCACCAGGGCAGGGCGAAGTGACCCCACACCAACTCCGTGGGAAGTGAAAATTATCCAAGTTCTTTCTCTGCAGGGTTTAGGAAGGCTCTGGGAGAGTGCAGTGGACTCTCCAGGGCTGGGAAGGGCCAAGGAGGAATTCCACAGGCTCCTGGGATGGAAAAAGTCTCCTGCCTCAGCCCCCAACACCCTTCACCAACTCCAGGGGGTGAAGCCCACTCCCAAAATACTCCTGCCTGTGCCACCGAGCTGTCACACGTCACATTTATTACCCCACATACGAGGGTTCCTTAGGCAGGATGGGTTGGGAATCCCTTTGGATCCTGTTTTGGGGACCCCTTTATGTCTTCAGCACACAGGAGCTTGGACTGTGGCACTGCATCCCATCCTTGCAGTCAGGGTCAGAGCCAAAAGGCTCCAGAAACATGGGAGCATCTGGTGTTGGGTGTTCCCTGCATCCAGGCTGGAAGTTTGGAGGAGCAAATCATGTCAGGGACTGTGTGGTCCCCAGAAATACAGTGCCAGGGATCCAAGGATCTCCCAGAGCTCCTGGAAGCTCATCCTGAGATAGACATGGGGATCAGAACAGCGGGGTCATCTGGCGAGGGTCATCAGGCAGGATGCTGATGGAATCCTCAGCACGGCCACAGAGCAGGCACAGCATGGTATATTCCTGGGGGAAGGAAAAGGGGGGGCTGGAAAAAGGGGAGCTGCCACAGCCCTGCTCCCCTACAGGGAAACTTGAGCCAGATCTGGTACCTGATCCCCGATTGCAATCAGAGCCAGGGGATCTCATTTCCAGCCCCACCGGCTCCCCTGAGCCCTTTTTCCAGCCCTTTGCTGCATAGGAGATGTGCCAGGAATGAGGAATGGGGGTCACAGCCCCCTCCCATCACCCATATTCCCATGCCAGGTTAGCTGCGCTTCCCCCACAAGGCACGGATTGGTGCTGGCGGGACTCCAGGTAGCCCTGAACACAGGGATGGGGCTCTGAATCCTTCAAGGCTCTGTCCCAGGGAAGGTGGGAATCAGCCCGTGGAAGGGTGGGTGTGGAATTCCAGAGACAGAGTTGGGAAGGGCTTTTGGGGGACAAGAGACAAACCTGGTAGTCATCCACCACACTGAAGGTGTACTCATGGCGTGCGATCAGGTGGTGGCAGTTCTTGCACAGGTCTGTGGGGCAGGGGACAGTGGGGTGAGAGGACATGGACACCATGCCGGGGGTATCCCCCCAGTCCCAATCTCTTGGGACAAGCCCCAATCCTCCATGCTTGCCCTCATTCCCAGGCCATAGATACCCCTGTCCTTAAAACATCAAGCCCCCAAAATTCCTTCCACAGCAACTCACCCCCCGTTAATACCCATCAGCAGCTCCCTGATACTCCCTCTAAAACCTGAGACCTCCACCCTGGGCATCCACCATTCCCACTCTCAGGGACCGCCCCCCCCTCCCGCCCCCTGTGCGT
>NW_005054416.1:1180540-1181156 GCF_000277835.1 Geospiza fortis | reverse complement strand
CGGGCACCCAGGGCTAGTGGGGGACACCTGGAGCTACCTGGGTGCACCCAGTGCTGGTGGAGGACACCTAGAGAGACCTGGGGAGCACCCGGGGCTAGCGAAGGGCACCTAGGGCTAGCTGGGAGCTGCCTGGCATTAGCCGGGAGCTATCCAGGGCTAGTGGGAGACCCCGGGAAGACCTGCGAGGTACCCAGGGCTAGTGGGAGACACTCAAGACTAACTGGGGGACATTCAGGGCCAACTGTGGGGTGTTGGAAGTCGGCCGGGGGACACTCTGGATTAGTGGGAAACACCCAGGGCCAGGTGTGGGGTGCCTGTGACTAGCTGGGGGGCATCCAGGGATAGTGGGGGACACCCAGGGGTGATTGTAGGGCGGCTTGGGTTTGTTGGGGGGCATCCAGGGCTAGCCGGGGACTGCTGGGCTAGATGGAGGACACCACGGACTAGTTGGGGGACATCCAGAGCTGGTGGGGGTCACCCAGGACAAATTAAGGGGTGCCCGGGAGGAGCTGGAGGACGCAGAGGTCTAACTAGGGGGTGCCTGGGACGAGCTGGGGAACTCACAGGGCTGGTGGAGAACACCTAGGGCTAGCTGAGGGGTGCCTGGGACTAGCTG
>NW_005054416.1:1178510-1180016 GCF_000277835.1 Geospiza fortis | reverse complement strand
AACACCGGGCGCGGTACCGGGGGGGGACGGGGGGCACGGAAGAAAGTTTGGTGGCGAGGGTGAAGAGCCCTACGGGGAGCCTGAGCCCCCTTTTCGCCCGCGGCGGGGGGTCTGCTGTCACCCCGCGTCCCTCGGGGCTGCTCTCGGGAAGGACGGGGCGGGCGAGTGGCGGTGACTTTCTAGGGACACCCTGTGGACAGCCCGGGGACAGTGTGGGGACACCCTGGGGACACTTTTCCTGGGGTGCCAACCCCTGGAGGGCTCCCCACACTAGTCCTTGGTGCTCCCAGCACTGTTGGGACACGGTGGAAAAGCCGAGTCCTGAGGGTCTCGGTGGGACACATCACCCAACCCACTTCATCCCCCAGTTTTTAGCAACTGGGCAAACTGGAGGGTTACTGGGAAGGGGTTTCGGGGTGCCATGCCCTTGGTCCCCCTTGTCCCGGTGCCAGGAGGATGCTCAAGGGTAGGTGTTGGGCTGGGGGAATTCTTACCCTCACCCCAATAACCCAGGGCTCCCCCAGGCCTGATTTCCCAGCTTTTCCCTTTATAAATCTCCAGCTCCCAAACCAGGGGATTGGGGTGCCCTGGAAGACGGTGGCAAGCACAGGAGACTCAGAAAACCCTGCCGGGTGCCAGCATGGCCCCCCACGGAGTATTTTATAGCTATCGTGTGTTTTTGGGGCACTGTCTCGTGGTTTTGGGGTGTAGGGGGCAGCTCCCAAGAAGGGAGCGGGGCTCAGCTAGCACCGTGCGCAGGGGAGGCCTATTTATAGCCAAAAATGTCTGTGGAGTGTCAGCACGTGTGCGTGTCACCGGCTTGGGTGACATGGGACAGTCCTGGCACGGCCGGCATGTGGCCCTGGGGAAGCCCAAATTCTCCTGGCGGGTGGGAGTGTGGCTGGGGAGCCCTGGCCGGGGCAGGGCAGCGCTGCCGGAGGAGCTATGCCGTGCCTTTCCATGCCCAGGTGCCCCGTGCTGTGCCGCGTGGCCGTGCCGAGAGGGACCATCTGCTCCCGGGCCTGGCCCCGCGCCTGGCAGGCAGGGGGCTGCTGGGGGGCTGAGGGGATGCCCCCTGGCTCCTGCCCCTTCCCAGCCGGAGCAGGGCTGCTTGTGGACATGGGGGAGATGCCAAATCCAAGTGTTTTGGTGAAGTGGAGCAATGGGGACACACCAGGCTCTGGGTGGCAGTGATGGGTCAGAATTTTGGGGTGTTTTGGGCGATTCTGATGAGTTTCTGTGCACTGGAAATGGGCTTGCTGGCAGCATGCTGTGGCTGTGAGGAATGAGCCAGGGAATGGGTTTGAGGGTGCCATAAGTGCCAGGTGCCAACCGCTGCCCTGGCCGCCCTTGGGGTGTGGGGGGACATTCCCTATGCCCGGCGGGGGGACCGTGGTGGTGGCACGTTGCCAGCCCCTCACCGGGAAGTGCTGATTCACCGAGGCGAGCCGCTGGCCGGGGAAGGCGACGCTGCCCGGGCCACGGCCGCAGGATGCCGGCGGCGAG
>NW_005054416.1:1173157-1178451 GCF_000277835.1 Geospiza fortis | reverse complement strand
TGGCGCGGCTGCGCGGGCCCCGGCCGCAGGATGCTGGCGGCGAGGCCGGCATGCTGGCATTCCCAGCTTTCCGCACGCTGAGCGGCAGGAATGACAATTCCCGGGTGGCGGGTGCTGGTGGCGGCGTGGCTGTGGCAGGGAGGGATGCTCGGAAGGCGCCGGTGTGGCGGAGGGAGATTTAAAGGGTGGGTGAGCACCCGCGCTCGGAATGCTCCCATGGGCCTGATGTGGCTCCCCTCCGCGTCATCTCCTCCTCCTCCTCCCCCTCTTCCTCCTCCTCCTCCTCTTTCTCCTCCTTGGATGCTCGCAGCCATGGCCTCACTGCCGTGTTGTCGGGGGCACAGTCAGACCTGGTCTCTCCTGCAGAGACCAGACACAACTTAGCACACCCAAACTGCTGGGAGTCCCTGAAGTTTTGGGGACAAAATCCCCAGATTTGGTCTCCCACAAGGCTTTCCTGCCAGGGTGAGCTGGGTGCTCTGGCAGAGGCATGGAGTCATGGCATGAGGGGCTGCCCTCCTGCCTGCTCTGGTACACATCTGCATGGCCCTGCACCCACGCGAGTGCCTGTCGTGTGTGTCCCATGCACGCTCTGGTGTGTTCCTGCATGTCCTTGCTTAGGCGTACAAACTCTGGCACATTTCTACTTGTCCTTGTTCACCTGTGCACGCTCTGGCACGTCCCTGTGTGTCCTTGCTCACAGGCGCACTCTGTCACACTTCTGTATGCCCTCGTTCACATGTGGATGCTGTGACAAGTCCCTGCGTGTCCTGGCTCACAGGTACACACCCTGCCACCCTTCTCCATGCCCTTCCTCGCACTTGCACACTCTGGTGTGCTCCTGAGTGTCCTTGCTATGCTGCCCACACTCCTGCACGCTCCTCCACGTCCTTGCACGCTCCCGGTGCCTCCAGGTCCAAGCCAAGGCCCTGCCTGTGGTGCCCTGATTAGGGTGCGGAGTTGGGGTGTGGCACAGCCTGGGCCGCCCCGATAACCCTGCCAGGGGGGACATGGGGGATGCCCGGGGCATCCAAGGGGGACCTGGGGGCCCACGGGTTGTCACAGCTCACGGGGACAGCAGGGATTTGGGGCACACGGGGTTCCCCCTGGCACTCACTACTGAGGGCTCTGTGCAGCTCTGGGTTGCAGGAGAGGTCCTGGATCTGCTGCTGGCTGTGGGGAGCCCCAGCCCATCTCCTCGCACCCCTCAGGGGCCCCAGCAGCCACCCACAGCTGCTCAGAGGCATTTTTAGATACCAGCCACGTCCTATCTGTGTCTCAAATGTCCCCGGGGGTGGGTGCCCCCCCCTGCCGGCAGCTGTCACCCACTTTCTGCCACCAGTGCTGCTGGAGCCCCTGTGTGGTGCAGGGGTCGGGGTGGGAGTGAGCAGCAGCCCCTTCCCTGGGGGCATCCAACGATTGGGGGGACACCTCTGGGGACCTGGGCTGGGGTTTCAGCTGGGCAGAGGGACCGGGGTGGGGACTCAGCACCGTAAATAGCCATTAGCACAGCTCGGCAGGGCTCAGCACGGTGGTCCTGGAGAGGGCAGCTGCCAGGTGCCCCCCCAACACCTGGGTGGGGCGAGGCTAAATCCCTCTGAGCAGCTTATCCCGAGGCTCTGAGCCGCAAATCCGCACGTGCCGCAGGGCCAGTGAGCCACCGTGGCCGCACTGATGCTCATGGTCCTGCTGTCCCCCAGGGGCCTCTCACCGGTAGCCGACGGCCACCGGGCCGGGGCACACTGGGACCATGACCTCGGCCAATGACTATGAGCAGCTGGAGCTGCAGCAGCAGTACAGCCGCATCAATGTCCGCTGGGACGCGTCCGACGATGAGCTGGACAATGACAACAGCTCCGCGCGGCTCTTCGAGCGCTCCCGCATCAAAGCCCTGGCAGGTGGGTGGCAGGTCCCCTCAGTCCCACCTGGGTTGTCCCCACTGTCGGTGACCCCACGCCTGCTGTTCCTCCAGACGAGCGGGAGGCTGTGCAGAAGAAAACCTTCACCAAGTGGGTGAACTCACACCTGGCTCGTGTCACCTGCCGCATCTCAGACCTCTACATGGACCTCCGGGATGGACGGGTGCTCATCAAGCTGCTGGAAGTGCTGTCAGGAGAACTTCTGGTAGGAATCCCATCCAGCTGGAGACCCTGGGACCTGTGGCCTGCCATGGCACTCTACACCATTTTTCTTGGTGTTGGCCAGGGGTGGGGTGGCAGCATGGGTGTGGGGGTGTCCCTGGGCAGGGCTTGGGGTACCTGGTGTGGGAGGGAGGGTGCTGAGCACTGTCACGCCCCAGCCCAAGCCCACCAAGGGCCGGATGCGGATCCACTGCCTGGAGAATGTGGACAAGGCGCTGCAGTTCCTGAAAGAGCAGCGGGTGCACCTGGAGAACATGGGCTCCCATGATATCGTGGACGGCAACCACCGCCTTGTCCTTGGCCTCATCTGGACCATCATCCTACGCTTCCAGGTGAGGTCAGGTGGTTTGGTGCATCCCTCTGCTCCACACCTCATTCCCAGGTGGGAGTCACCCTCCATGGAACTGCTGTTCCAACCCCAGAATGTCCTTTTGCCCCCAGATCCAGGACATCATCGTGGAGACGCAGGAGGGCCGGGAGACACGCTCTGCCAGGGATGCACTGCTGCTCTGGTGCCAGATGAAGACAGCAGGGTAGGTGGTGGGATCCCCACGTGACTGTGTCAGGGTCTGTGAGTATCTGTACAGTGACAGTGACACCCTGTCCCCATGGCAGGTACCCCCATGTGAACGTTACCAACTTCACCTCGAGCTGGAAGGACGGGCTGGCCTTCAATGCACTCATCCACAGGCACAGGTAGGTGGCACAGCAGCAGGCACTGGGGTAGCAGGGGCACCGAGAGGTGTCCCACAGGTGTGTCACTGCTGTCTTGTGCCCTCTGTCCCCAGGCCTGAGCTGGTTGACTTCCAAAACCTCACCAAATCCAATGCCCGGCACAACCTGGAGCATGCGTTCAGCGTGGCAGAGCGGCACCTGGGCATCACCCCTCTCCTCGACCCTGAAGGTGAGGCAATTGCTGCCAGTCCCCCTGCCTCAGTTTCCCCTGGGACATTCCCAGGTTCCTCAGCCTGGAGCACAGAGAAGTTCCCAATACATGGAAGGAGGGCCTGGGTGGGCACAGGAGGGACCTCATGAGGCTGTGGTAACCTGTGAAGTGGGTCAGGAGTGACACCTCTCACTCACACCGGGCAGATGTGTTCACGGAGAACCCCGATGAGAAATCCATCATCACCTATGTGGTGGCCTTCTACCACTACTTCTCCAAGATGAAGGTGCTGGAGGTGGAGGGACGGCGCCTGGGCAAGGTAGGGAATGGCACTCAGGTGGCTGGGAGTGTTCTCTTGGGGTGCCAGCCCCTCATGCTCACCCCTGGTCCTGCTGCAGGTCATCGAGCATGCCAAGGAGACGGAGCGGATGATCGAGGGCTATGGGGGGCTGGCGTCCGACCTGCTCACCTGGATTGAGCAGACCATCGCCTCCCTCAACAGCCGCAGCTTTGCCAACACACTGGCTGGGGTGCAGCACCAGCTGCAAGCCTTCAGCACCTACCGCACCGTGGAGAAGCCCCCCAAGTAAGAGCCCCCTGCTCCCCATGCCCGCCCGGTGGTGTGGAGCACCCAAGGGTGCCCAACACTGATCTGTCTCTGGGGCAGGTTTCAGGAGAAGGGCAACCTGGAGGTGCTGCTCTTCACCATCCAGTCGCGGATGAGGGCCAACAACCAGCGTGTCTACACCCCACATGAGGGGCGCCTGGTCTCTGACATCAACCGGGTATGGGCCCTGTCTGCGGTGGCAGCTGGGGGCTGTCTCCTGGGGTCGAGTCAGGTCCATCTCCTGGGGGAAATGGAACTCCTCTCCAGGGGCAGATTGGGTCCATCCCCAAGCAGTTCAGGTCCTTGGGCAGGCTGGGATGGGTGCCAGAGCAGATTGAGTCCATCTCCTGAGGCAGTTCAGGTCCATCCCAGGCCATGCTGAATCCATACTGGGACAGGACTGATCCATTCCATGGCAGGCTGTGTTCCTCCACCCGGGGGTCACCAGCAGAACAAGACACGGGTGGGTGGGAGGATGTGTGATATGGGGGATGTGCCACCTGTGCAGTGCCGCCTTCCCCCAGGCCTGGGAGCAGCTGGAGAAAGCAGAGCATGAGCGGGAGCTGGCGCTGCGCAATGAGCTGATCCGTCAGGAGAAGCTGGAGCAGCTGGCACGGCGCTTTGACCGCAAAGCAGCCATGCGGGAGGCCTGGCTGAGCGAGAACCAGCGTCTGGTGGCCCAGGTAAGGAGCGGGACCACCCACCCTAGGGACCCCCGCCCTGGGAAGCTCACCAGAGCCTCACCACGGGCTCTGTGCCGGGCAGGACAACTTTGGGCAGGACCTGGCAGCGGTGGAGGCGGCCAAGAAGAAGCACGAGGCCATCGAGACAGACACGGCTGCCTACAGGGAGCGGGTGCAGGCCATCGAGGCAGTGGCCAAGGAACTGGAGCTGGAGGGCTACCATGACATCCAGCGCATCAATGGGCGGAAGGACAACATCCTGCGGCTCTGGGAGCAGCTCCTGGAGCTGCTGGCTGCCCAGCTCCAGCGCCTGGAGATGAACCTCACCCTGCAGCACCTCTTCCAGGAGATGCTCCATTGCATCGACTGGATGGATGAGGTCAAGGTGAGCTGTGGGCATTGGGTGTCGCAATGGGTGAGGTGTCTTTGTCCCACCAGGTGTTGATGGGAGTTCACTGGGGAGGGAGATGAGATGTTGGGGTGCTGGTGCTGAGTTTTGGGTGTCAGTGGGTAATGACTGAGGCTTTCCTGCAGGTGAAACTGGCATCTCCTGAATCTGGGAAGCACCTTCTGGAAGCAGAGGAGCTGCTGCAGACCCACCGTCTGCTGGAGGCTGACATGGCTGTACAGGCAGAGAAGACCCGGGCCATCAGTGCTGCCGCCCTCCGCTTTGCTGACGCTGAGGGTAGGTGTGCCAGGACACCCCTGCCTCCCTGGCAGCACGGCCAAGGGAAAGCAGGACACTACTGACGAACGCCCACCCTGCTCCCTGCCCAGGCTATCGTCCCTGTGACCCCAAAGTCATCCGCGACCGTGTGAGCCACCTGGAGATGTGCCGGCGAGAGCTGCAGGTACTGGCGGCGCGGAGGAGAGCCTTGCTAGAGCAATCCCGCTCCCTCTGGACCTGCCTGTGGGAGCTAGACGAGGCAGAGAGCTGGATCAAGGAGCAGGAGCAGCTCTACTCCTCCCTGGACTTC
>NW_005054416.1:1170333-1171644 GCF_000277835.1 Geospiza fortis | reverse complement strand
CTCGGAAGCGCTTCCTCACCCAGTGCCGCAACTTCCAGGAGTTCCTTCGTGACACCAAGCAGGCGGAGATCCTCCTCACCAAGCAGGTGGGTGCTCAAGCGATGTCCTTTGGGGCTCATGGGCACCCCAAAAACGGGTGATCATGTGCTGATCCCTTGCTGTGCCCCTCAGGAGTACACACTGTCCCACCTGGAGCTGCCCTCCACGCTGGAGGGCTCGGCTGCTGCCCTGCACCGCTTCCAGAACTTTCGTGCTGGTGTGGAGAGCAATGCCAAGAAGGTCCCAGAGGTGGTGGTTGGTGGCACCAAGCTGGTGGCTGAGGAGAACATCTTTGCTGAGAAGATCTCTGAGAAGTGCCGAACTCTCCAGGAGAGGTGAGTCTGGCACAGGGCCAGTGGATGGGTGGGCAGTGTGTGGGCAGTGGGGCTGATGCTGCACATCCATGGTTCCCTGCCAGGCATGGAGCTGTCATGGACAAGGTGGAGGAGGCAGCAGGTTTGATGCAGGACAACCATGACCTACAGACCTTCCTGCAGAGCTGCCGTGAGGTAGGAATACAGCATCGCTGGTGGCATCCTTTGGGGGTCCCCACTGGCTGAGCACTGACACCCCTCTCTTCAGTTTGATGCCTGGGTGGATGAGAAGATGCTGATGGCTCAGGATGTCTCCTATGGAGAAGCCCGTGGTCTCCACAGCAAGTGGCAGAAGCACCAGGCGTTCATGGCTGAGCTGGCACCCAACCAGAGCTGGCTGGAGAAGATTGAGGCGGTGGGTGCCAGCACCGTGATCGGAGAGGGGGAACGGAGTTGGGGAAGAGGCTGGAGCATAAGGAATTGCTGAGGGAGCTGGGAGGCTTGGCCTGGGGAAAAGGAGGCTCGGGAGGGACCTTCTTGCTCTCTACAACTCCTTGATGGGAGGGTGCAGCCAGTTGGGGGTTGGCCTCTTCTCCCAGGAAATAAGGGAAAGGATGAGAGGAAACGGCCTCAAGTTGCACCAGGGAAGGTTTTGATTGGGTATCAGGGAAAATTTCTTCAGGGAAAGGGTTGTGCAGTCCTGGCACATTCTGCCCGTAGTGGTGGTAGAATCCCCATGCCCGGAGGGATTTAAAAGCTGTGTGGACATGGCACTGGGGGACATGGGTTAGTGGTGGCCTTAGCATTTCTGGGGGAATGGTTGGACTCGTTGTCCTGAGAGGTTCCATGACTCTGGAATGCTCCCAGCCTGCTGCATGGGTGAGATGTCCCCGTGCCGCAGTGACCATCCCTCTCTGTGCTGCTGCCGCAGGAGGGGACGGAGCTGGCCGGGCGCAAG
>NW_005054416.1:1168181-1170210 GCF_000277835.1 Geospiza fortis | reverse complement strand
CAGCTGTTCGAGGCCGAGCGCGCGGCGCTGTACGCCCGGAGCTATGGGGAGCTGGAGAGCTGGCTGGGGCGGGCGCAGGAGGAGCTGCGCCATGCTGAGAAGGTCAAGGACCTCACCGCCACCAACCTGCTGCTGAAGAGGTTGACGGTGGGTACTGGCACCTCACACGGTCCTTTGGGAAGGGGCGGGAGGTCCAAGGCGATGGAGTTTGTTCCCAAATGGGACTGGGGTTCTCCGTCTTGGCTCAGATCCCTAACTCACGTAGATTTGCCCCACCAGAGACTGGAAGAGCAAGTGAGAACATGGATGAAGGAGCTGGAGGAACTGGGGTGGCAGGGCACCCCTGGTACAGGGGATGTGCCAGATACCACCAGGCAGGAGCAGATGCTCCGGCAGCGAGTCCTTGAGCTGCTGGGCGGGGGGTATCCATGGGTGCTGCAGGGGGCTCAGTGGGTGCTCCTTCCCACAGGTGTGGGTGCAGGAGCGGCTTTCCCTGGTGAGATCAACGGACCACGGCACCGACCTCGCGAGTGTGCAGCGCCTGACCAAGAGGAATGAGGTGAGCCTGGGCTCTGCAGCAACAGCCACCTTCCCGGGTGGTCCCTCAGGATCCATCCCATGGGTGACTCTCACTGTGACTTCCGTCCTGCTGGCAGACACTGCAGAAGGAGCTGGCGGGCCATGCCCCCCGCCTGGGCGAGGTGCTGAGCCGGGGAGAGGCAGTGGGGAGCGGTGAGGAGCCAGGCCCAGAGCTGGCGGCACAGGCGCAGGAGCTGCGGGCACTGTGGGAGACGCTGCAGGAGGAGGCGGCTGCCCGGCACCGGCGCCTGCGGGAGGCTGAAGAGGCCCAGCAGTACTACCTGGACGCTGATGAGGCCGAGGCCTGGGTCAGCGAGCAGGAGCTCTTCATGGGACCCGAGGAGAAACCAAAGGTGAGGAGTGATTCCATGTGGTGCTCCATGTTTGGGGGGTCTGTGCTGCACTGAGCCGTGCCTTGCTGGGATATCCAGTGTTGACCCAGGTGGTGCCACACTGTTCTGTTGAACATCATCCACATGTGACACACTGTGGTGGGCCCTGCTCTTATATGTCGTTCCCATGCCATTACACAGCATCCATCCCATAACATGCCATGCCCCTCTGAGCTCACCATTGCTCCCTGTGGCATCAGACGGAGCCAGGGCATTCCCGTAGGGCAGGCACTGAGTCTAGACCCTAGTCCCTGTCCCCCAAACATGCCAGGTGCTGATGGCACCGATGTTTTCTGTGCCATAGGATGAGGAGAGCTGCTTGATGATGCTGAAGAGACATGTCCGGCAGCTGCGCTCCATCGAGGACTACGGACAAACCATCAAGGAGCTGGCGGGGAGGGCGCAGCAGCTGCTCTCTGCCGGCCACCCCGAGGGGTAGGTGCTACGCCACGTGTCCCCTGTCCTTTGGGGCAATCCTGTGCCCTCAGCACCATGTGGGTGGGGGGGTTTGGCTGGAGCTCTGGCAGTGTCAGCTGCTCCAGGTGAGCAGGGAGGTGGTGGGAGAGGGATATGGGGAGCACAAAGCGGGTCCTTCACCCCCAACCCCCCCGGATGTCAACACGGGTGGGTCGGGGACATTTTTTCTTGGGTGAGAACTGGGTGTCTGTGTGCCGGGGCCACGCAGGGAGCAGATCATCCGGCTGCAGGGCCAGGTGGACAAGCACTACGCGGGGCTGAAGGAGGCGGCCGAGGAGCGCCGCCGGCGCCTGGAGAACATGTCCCACCTCTTCCAGCTGAAGCGGGAGGTGGAAGAGCTGGAGCAGTGGATTGCTGAGCGCGATGTGGTTGCTTCCTCCCCGGAGATGGGGCAGGACCTGGACCACGTCATGGTGAGAATGATGCCATGGATATGGCAGTACTGGCGGGTGGCTTGACGGGGTGATTTGACTCTTCTCTTCCCTCCACGCAGCTCCTGCGAGAGAAGTTTCGTGAGTTCGCGCGGGAGACAGGGAGCGTGGGGCAGGAGCGTGTGGACCGGGTGAACCTGACCATTGAGG
>NW_005054416.1:1167191-1167820 GCF_000277835.1 Geospiza fortis | reverse complement strand
CACCCAAAGCCGTTCTGTGGTTCGTGCAGGTGCAGCAGTTTCGGGAGACAGCAGCACGCCTGCAGACCGCCTATGCTGGGGAGAAGGCAGCTGGAATCCAGGAGAAGGAGCAGGAGGTGTCCCGAGCACTGCAGGAGCTGCTGGAAGCGTGCAGCGGGCGTCGGGCACGGCTGACGGACACAGCTGACAAACACCGCTTCTTCAGCATGGCACGGGATCTGCTCTCCTGGATGGAGAGCACTGTCAGGCAGATTGAGACACAGGAGAAACCCAGGTACGGATGGACCCAGCAGGCACCTGGGATGGGGCATGGAACCGATGGCACCACTGACCCTGGTGCCTCTGTGTCCTTAGGGATGTCTCCTCGGTGGAGCTGCTGATGAAATACCACCAGGGAATTAAGGCTGAGGTGGATGCTCGAGGCAAGAACTTTACTGACTGCATCGAGCTGGGCAAGAAGCTGCTGCAGCGCAAGCACCAGGATTCACCAGAGGTGAGGGAATCAGGGATGAGTGGTGGTGGGGGTGATGCCATCTGAGCCACTCCCTAACAGCATCCCCTCCCAGATCAAGGCGAAGCTGGTGGAGCTGGTGGACAAGAGGAAAGCCATGATGGAGACGTGGGAGCAG
>NW_005054416.1:1161766-1166905 GCF_000277835.1 Geospiza fortis | reverse complement strand
TGGGGGGGTTGGGCTGGAGCTCTGGCAGTGTCAGCTGCTCCAGTTGAGCAGGGAGGTGGTCGGAGAGGGATATGGGGAGCACAAAGCGGGTCCTTCACCCCCAACCCCCCCGGATGTCAACACGGGTGGGTCGGGGACATTTTTTCTTGGGTGAGAACTGGGTGTCTGTGTGCCGGGGCCACGCAGGGAGCAGATCATCCGGCTGCAGGGCCAGGTGGACAAGCACTACGCGGGGCTGAAGGAGGCGGCCGAGGAGCGCCGCCGGCGCCTGGAGAACATGTCCCACCTCTTCCAGCTGAAGCGGGAGGTGGAAGAGCTGGAGCAGTGGATTGCTGAGCGCGATGTGGTTGCTTCCTCCCCGGAGATGGGGCAGGACCTGGACCACGTCATGGTGAGAATGATGCCATGGATATGGCAGTACTGGCGGGTGGCTTGACGGGGTGATTTTTCTCTTCTCTTCCCTCCACGCAGCTCCTGCGAGAGAAGTTTCGTGAGTTCGCGCGGGAGACAGGGAGCGTGGGGCAGGAGCGTGTGGACCGGGTGAACCTGACCATTGAGGACCTCATTGACGCGGGGCACATCGAGGCAGCCACCATAGCTGAGTGGAAGGATGGGCTGAACGAGAGCTGGGCTGACCTTCTGGAGCTGATTGACACCCGCATGCAGCTCCTCGCGGCCTCCCATGACCTCCATAAATACTTCTACGACGGTGCTGAGCTGCTGGCCCTCATTGCCACCCGGCGCCAGGAACTGCCCCAGGATCTGGGCGAGGATGCTGGCACGGTGGAGGCTTTTCACCGCATGCACAATGCCTTTGAGAGGGACCTTCAGCTGCTGGAGGCACAGGTGAGGCTCCAACCTGACGTGGATGCCAGCACTCAGCATTCTCTGTGGTCTTGTGGAAGGTGTCGCTACCCATGGTGGGAGGCTGGGCTCAATGGTTCTTGAGGTCCCTTCCAACCCAAGCCGTTCTGTGGTTCGTGCAGGTGCAGCAGTTTCGGGAGACAGCAGCACGCCTGCAGACCGCCTATGCTGGGGAGAAGGCAGCTGGAATCCAGGAGAAGGAGCAGGAGGTGTCCCGAGCACTGCAGGAGCTGCTGGAAGCGTGCAGCGGGCGTCGGGCACGGCTGACGGACACAGCTGACAAACACCGCTTCTTCAGCATGGCACGGGATCTGCTCTCCTGGATGGAGAGCACTGTCAGGCAGATTGAGACACAGGAGAAACCCAGGTACGGATGGACCCAGCAGGCACCTGGGATGGGGCATGGAACCGATGGCACCACTGACCCTGGTGCCTCTGTGTCCTTAGGGATGTCTCCTCGGTGGAGCTGCTGATGAAATACCACCAGGGAATTAAGGCTGAGGTGGATGCTCGAGGCAAGAACTTTACTGACTGCATCGAGCTGGGCAAGAAGCTGCTGCAGCGCAAGCACCAGGATTCACCAGAGGTGAGGGAATCAGGGATGAGTGGTGGTGGGGGTGATGCCATCTGAGCCACTCCCTAACAGCATCCCCTCCCAGATCAAGGCGAAGCTGGTGGAGCTGGTGGACAAGAGGAAAGCCATGATGGAGACGTGGGAGCAGCGCTGGGAGCGGCTGCGGCTGTGTGAGTGCGCTGGGGTGCCGGGGAGGAGTGCGGCAGTGCTGGGAGCAGCAAGGGGGGTGGTCCAGGGGCTGAGCACTGCCCATCCCTCCCACAGTGCTGGAGGTGTGCCAGTTCTCCCGCGACGCCTCGGTGGCCGAGTCATGGCTCATGGCTCAGGAGCCCTACCTGGCCAGCAGCGACTACGGGCAGACGGTGGATGCGGTGGAGAAGCTGCTGAAGCGACATGAGGCTTTTGAGAAGTCCTCTGCCACCTGGGAGGAGCGCATTGCCGCCCTCAGGAAGCTGACCACGGTGAGAAAGGCTCGGGATGAGGCCTCTGCCTGCCCTGGCGCAGTCTCCCCACCATCTCTTACCACCTCCACTCTTTGCCTGGCAGCTGGAGCTCCTTGGCGGGCGGTCTCTGCGTGAGGCGCTGGTGCGGGACGGGACGACGCGCTCCGAAGCTCCCGACTACTGCCTGGATCTGGATGGGGAGCTGGAGGCCGGGTAAGGGATGCCACCATCATTCCATGTGACCAGGGACACTGTTTCCACATCCCTCTTCTCAAACCATTAAGGATGTTTTGTAGCATTAAGGGGCTTTTTAGCAATTTGCCTTTTCCAAGCAATAAATTGATGCTGATGAAGAGGAGAGATGAAGGTCAAGCCTCACCCTGACAGGGCTTTCATCCCTCAGGGGGGACAGGAGAGCAGCAGCCAGCCCCATCCCTATGGGATCATGTCTAGGATGGGGATGCTGACTGGCTGTCTCACTCTGCAGGTCGGAGGAGGAAGAGGAGGAGAAGAAGGATGTGAGCACACAGGACACTTCACTGCCCACTACAGATGGACCAGAGCCGGTCAGTTCTTGAGTTTAGCTTTTACCTTCCCTGATGACCAAAAAGTGTCCCTGCATGCAAAATGTTGTCCCTGCATGCAAAAAGGTGTCCCTGCATGCAAAATGTGTCCCTGCATGCAAAAAGATGTCCCTGCATGTCCCACAGCTCCTGGCACCCCCTGTGACCATGACCTCACTGTGTTGACAGATCCCTGCATTCCCAACCCTCACCTTGTCCTTGCCTTGTGTTGAATAAATGTTGAATGACCCCAAAAAGGCCGGGTGGGCAGAGGGCTACTTCAGGTCCCCTTTACCCCAACTCCTGGAGTGACATTGGGGGTGGCACCCATGGTATATGTGTGTGTCTGGGATCCGTGCAGCAGCTAGAGTTGGAGTGTCTGCCCTGGGGCCACCGTGTCACCCCAAGGGACATCATTGCTGTACGGGACGTCAGCACCCTGCGAGGCATTGTCACCCTGTGGGACATCACTGGAACCATGCAGGACATCAGCACCCTGCAGGGAATTTGCACCCTGTGGGTCATTATCACCCTGTGGAGCATCATCACCTCGAGAGACACAGTCACCGTATGGAGCATTGTCACCCCATGGGGCACTGTCACCCTGTGGGGCATCGTCACCCTGTGGGACATTGTCACTCTACACGGCATCAGTACCCTGTGGGGCATCATTACACCCTGCAGCACTGTCACCCTGTGAGGCAGGCATCGTTGCCCACAGGGCATTGTCACCATGTGCCAGCCCCTGTGCTCGCTGCCAGCTCTCTGCTCCTCCCAAGTGCTCTGCCTGTGCAGGGACACGATGGCTCTCTGTGGCTCTGCCTGCTTGGGGAGAGGAACCTCTCCTTCTGCCTCTTCTGCCTGCCTGGGGACATGGGCATCTCCTGGCTTCTCAGGGACCAGATCACTCTCCCCTGTCCAGGGACAGGATCCTTGAATGCCTACACAGGAACAAGCTCATTTGTGCCTGATCAGGGATGTGGGGATCTTCTGGCTGGTCGCTTGGGGACACGGCCATTTTCATCAGCCTGGGGACAGTAGCCCTCTCTGCTTACTGCCAGCCTACTCAGGGACATGGGCATCCTTTTGCTCCTTGGGGACAGAAACCCCTTCTGCCTGCTTGGGAACATGGGCATCTCCTGGCTCCTTGGAGCAAGATCATTTCTGCCAGCACAGGGACATGCGCATCTTCTGGCTGCTCAGGAACAGGATCCTCTCTGCCTGCTTGGGGACATGGCCACTTTCAACTGCTTGGGGACAGGAGTGCTCTCTGCTTACTGCTAGTCTGCTCGGGAACATGGCCATCTTCTGGGTCCTTGGGGACCAGATCACTTTCCCCTGCGTGGGGACAGGATCCTTGAGAACCTACTTGGGGACAAGAACATTTCTGCTGGCTCGGGAAAATGGGCATCTCCTTGGGGACAGGGTCCTGCTCTGCATTCTGGGGGACATGGGAATCTTCTGGCTCCTTGGGGACAGGGTGGTCTTTGCCTGCTCAGGAACACAGACACTCTTCCCTGCTTGGGGACAGAAGCCCCCTCTACCTGGGACATCTCCTGCCGCCCCGGGAACAAGATCACATTCGCCTGCTTGGGGACAAGACCACTGCCTGCCTGGGGACATGGGCATCTCCTGGATCCTTGGGGACAGGGGGCCTGACCAAGCCCCTCCTGTGGCACCCAGCTGGATAGGTGTCCCCTTCGTCAGGCACCACTGATGCCTTGAGATAACGGCACTGATGCCACGGCCCCCAACCTGACCTCTCACTGTCCCCATGTCCCCTGGGCTAGCGACAACACTGAGGTGGCTCCCAGGACTGCTCATCTAGCTTGGTTCAACCTCATCACCCCAAATCTGAGGAGACACTGGCACCAAGACTGGGGACTGCCAGGGCTGGCCCATGTCCCAGCCTCTCACTGGGATCCTCCCAGCAGCCACCGGTTTTTGTGTACTGAAGCTGGTGGCTTCACTGGCACTGCTGAGGGTCCCAGCTGATTGCTGGGGTCTTCCCAGTACCCACCAGTTCCCACATACTGGAGCTGGTGGGGTCACTGGCACTGAGATCTGGGGGTCCTAGGGCTGGATCATGTCCCAGCTGCTCACTGGGGTCCTCCCAGCAGCCACCAATTCCTGCACACTGGAGCTGGACACATGGACACACACACACACACACATTGACACCACACTGAGTGCCAGGGCTGGACCATGTCCCAGATGCTCACTGGGGTCTCCCTAATAGCCATCAGTTCCCACACACTGCATCTTGTGGGGTCACTGGCACTGCATGGAGGGTCCCAGGGCTGGAATCACTGCAGGATTCCAGACACTGAGTGGGGGATCACATCTGGGATGGGGATGCTGAGCCATCCTCCCAGCAGTCACCACTTCCCACCTATCAGAACTGGTGGGGTCATTGGCATCCACCCACTCACTGGGGTCCTCCCAGTAGACACCAGTTCCCACATTTTGGAGCTGGTGATGTCACTGGTACAGAGACCTGGGGGTGACCCCCCACCCCCAGACCACCAGACTGAGGTCTATGACCCACTGGTGACAGCAACCCGTGTGCCCAGTGCCACCACGGGAGGGCACAACACCTTGCCGCGGGTCTGTCAGGGGTGGTGGGTGGGTGACACTGCGGCATAACCGTGCTGTTGCCTTGCAACAGCTGGCACCGAGGACAGGTGACGAGGAG
>NW_005054416.1:1160851-1161735 GCF_000277835.1 Geospiza fortis | reverse complement strand
CGGGAGGCGCCCACCAACCGCGCATCCAACCGGTAGGCACGGCAGCGGCGGCGGCCAGCGCGGTGTCCCCGGCAGGGCGGTGTCCCCAGGGTGACACGGTGCTGGTGCAGGTCATGGAGCACACGGTACTGCGTCCTGCGGGGCGGCCAGCTCGCCTTCTTCAAGGACGCCAAGAGCCGTGCGCTGGGGCTGCCGTGCCAGGGCGAGGAGCCCCTGGGGCTGTGGGACGCCCGCTGCGAGGTGCCCACGGGCTACAAGAAGAAGAAACACGTCTTCAAGCTCAGGTGAGGGTGCAGCTCCTTGTGGGGTGGCACAGTGGGCATGCGTGGCACTGGTGTCTGTGCTCTGTCCCTAGGCTCAGCAATGGCAGCGAGTGGCTTTTCCATGGCAAGGATGAGGTGAGGGGTGGCCTGGGGGGACATGGGATGGCTAGCGGAACCCAGGGGGCACAGGGTGGCTGGGGGATGTGGTGGTGGTCAGCAGTGCCCAAGGGGACATGGGTGGTCAGGGAGGTCCAGAGGGACACAGGTTGTTCTCAGGGAGACACCAGTGGTGCCCAGGGGTATATGGGGTGGCTGTAGCTGTCACGGGGATGGAGTGGTGGCCAGCAGTGACTGGGGTACACAGGGATGGCCAGGGGATGTAGTCAGCAGTGGCCAGCAGTGCTCAGAGAGGCAGGGGATGGCCAGGGGTGCCATGAGGACACAGTGAGGGGCTGGCAGTGCCCAAGGGGACATGGGTGCCTGCAGAAGACTTGGAGTAACTGGCATCACTCGGGGGGCCCTGGGTTTGGCTGGGACTCTGTTGGGGGACCAGGGAAGACCCCCCTGACCACCCCCCGTGCCCACAGGAGGAGCTGCAGGCCTGGCTGCAGGGGCTGAGCG
>NW_005054416.1:1159467-1160102 GCF_000277835.1 Geospiza fortis | reverse complement strand
CAGAGGAACTTTGGGTTCAGTTTGGGGTTTTTTTCTAATAAAGATGTGAAAGCAAGTGGAGTGCAGTGCTGGGTGCCTGCAGAGCATGGGGCATCGCTGGTACTTGTAGTGGGAGGTTCTTGGGGCACCCCAGGTCCTGTGGGCAGAGAGAACCGGGGGTATCCCTTGTCCAGAGCAGGTTGGAAGTTCCCAGGATGCTCCTTCTGCCAGGTGGGTTGGGGGAGTCCATGGGGTGCCTCTTTTCCTGAGGGCTGGGGGGCCCATTCTCCTGGACAAGCTGGGGGTCCATGGGGTGCTCCTTCTTTCAAGAGGGCTGAGGGTCTACGGGGGTGCCCCTTCTCCTGGGCAGATTGGAAGTTCCCAAAGGGTTCCTTCTTCCAAACAGCCTGGGGGGCCATGGGTGCCCCTTTTTCCAGGCAGGTTGAGGATCCATGGGGTGACCCTTCTTCCACCTAGACTTGAGGTCCATGTGGTGCCCCTTCTCCCAGGAAGGTTGTGTGTCCATGGGGTGCTCCTTTCGTTGGAGTCCACAGGACACCACTTGTACCCGTTCCTGCCCCTAGCTGGCAGCGTCGAGGGTCTGAAACTTCTGGCGCAGGTCCCTGACGAGGCCGTGGCGCAGCGGCTCGGGGCTG
>NW_005054416.1:1154244-1158358 GCF_000277835.1 Geospiza fortis | reverse complement strand
GGGAAAGGTCGCTGCGGCCACCGAACCGCTCAGCGATGACGCTGGCCTGGTCCAGCACTGAGGGTGGCAGGATGCTGGCGGCTCCTTCCCCCTCCTCCTCCTCCTCCTCCTCGCTGCTCAACACCTGCAAATCCTCCGCAGCATGCTCCGGTTCCCTGTCCACGCTGGGCAGTGCCAGGGTCCCCACCAGGGACGGGGATCTGGGGACCTTGGGGTGCTCCCCAGCACTGCTGTTAGGGGTGTGGGTGCTGGGTCCCTGGGCACTCCCGGGTGGGGGCCGGGGGGTCGCACTGACCTTCTCACAGCTCCCTGGCCCCCAGCTGCTCGGACGCTTGGGTCCCTCCAGCACCCATGGGTGTTCCCCAGCCTGGGCAAGACAAATGTGGGGAGTCATGAGCTGGGGGGGTCACCCAGATGCTCCGAGCAGGTTAAATCCCAGCCAAGCCATGAGGCCCTGGAAGGGGGCACTGAGAGCAACATGGAGTGCCCTGGGCTGGAGTGGGATGTCCTGGTAGTGAGGCAGGGCACCGCAGGAGTAATGTGGGAGCGCCCCAAAAGCAATTTGGGGTGCTCTGCATGCCCTCCCTGGGGTTTGAAGGGCTGGTGTAGGTACCTGCTCCTCCTGGGGCTCCAACAGTAGATCCCTGGATCCTGGCAGCTCCTCCTGGCAGTCCTTGCCCAAAGCCTCCTCTTCCTCCTCCTCCTCTTCCTCTGCCACCATGCCCTCAACCGCTGCCCAGGTTGTGGGGGGCTGGTGTGGTTCCCCCATTTCCAGGAGCGCCCCGTCACTGCCGGTGTTCTGTGTGGGAGTGAGCGCCAGGCTCAGCGCCCTGTGCCAGGGCTGGCAGCACTGGGCACCCCAACCCACCACACCCGGCCTTACCTTCAGCCCTGCCAGCCAGGAGAGAGAAAAGCAGAGATTAGTGGAGGGAGCACCCAAAATTCCCCACCCCTCTGCCTGCCACACCAGTGCTGTGGTCGTGCCTGCTCACCTTGCTCACCCAGGTGCCACAGGTTGTGCTTGGTGGGCTCTGGGGGGAGTGGAGATGACAGTGGCATCACCCCCGTGTCCCCCAACTCATCAGCACCCCGAGCCCCCTGATCCCGTCTGTTGTCCACACCCGACTGCCTGCGCCCCCCGTGTCCCTGCAGCCGCTCCAGCAGCGTCTCCGTGTGCCCCTGGTGCTGGAAGGGCTCTGTGGGAACAGGGACAAGGCACCATCAGCACCCAGTGCCACCCTCCCTACAGCCATTGGTGCCACCCAGCCACAGCTGGGCCCTGAAGAGGTGACAGAGGGGTAGCATGGTGGGAACACACGGGACAGGAGGGACACTGGTGACACGTGGCTCTCACCAGACTGCCGGCGTCCCTGGAGTGGCTCAGTGGCAGCATCACCCAGGGGCTGGCAGGACCAGCTCTTCTTCAGGCGCTCAGGGCTGCAGCGGGGCAGGCGTGGGGGATCTGTGGGGACAGGGAGTGACACCAGGGAAAATGGAGGGGGGTAGGAGTAGGGCAGAGAGGGAATGATAGGGCACTGGCGGCACTTACAGAACAGGTCCATCTCCAGGATGGCTTCCTTAGCCTGGATGGAGGGAGGATGGAGAGAAATGGGGCAAAGGTGGGGTACAGCTGCCCCCCCTTGCTGTGCCACGAGGTCCCTGGTGTCACTGAGGTGCCCACCCCACCAACCTCACCTTTTGGGGGATGGTGGCATGGTGATTCTCCAGGATGAGCCGCTTGATGTGGTGAGTCCACACGCGCTTCTCCTCCACGCTCTTGGCCTGCGGGGCACAGGGAGGGCAGTGGAGGGCAGTGGGGTGGGGCAGGGGGTCCCAGGGTGTCCCCAGGGTGCCCCCCAACCCCATGCCCCCCTACCTGCAGGCAGTGCTGCTGCTTGCCGTGCTTGTAGTGTGCCAGACTGAAGCACAGTGAGTCCCGTGTGCTCTCAATCAGCATCAGCGAGGAGCACTGCCGGGAGAGGCATCAGCATCCCTGGAAATTCCCACCCCAGCACCCACCGGGGTCCCTGGCACTCATTGGGCTCCCCTGTTCCCAGCATTCCCCAGTTCCCCCAACCCCAGCACTCACTGGGGTTCCTGGCACCCACCCTGTCCCTCCATCCCTGGCATTCAGTGGGCTCCCTCCCCAATGTCACCCTCACAGTCTCCCATCCTCATCCCGCACCGGGATGTGGCTCTTGTAGACATAGTGGTCCCCACGGCGCTTGGTGATCAGCAGGGCCTTGTCGAAGAGGAAGAGGGCACGGTCATGGCGCACCCGCTGTGTCCGAAATGTTCCCTCCAGCACCAGCTCCCCGTAGCTCGTCAGGTCCGGCCCCTTCCAGCCCAGCAGCAGTGACTGGATCTCCTGCACAGACACAGGGGCATCAGCACCCCTGCCACAGTGCCCATCTCATGTCACCTGGTGCCACCCACCCCCCCCTGTGGTGTCACTCTGGTGTCCCCCGGTGCCCACCTGCTGGCGGATGGCGTGCTCGTGCTTGCGCTTCATGTCATTGATGTACCAGGCCACGCAGGTCATGGTGTCGATGGCCTCCAGCACCAGCTCGTAGTCGTCCCCCGCCTTGTGCTCGAAGTGCCTGGCGATCTCCTGGGCACAGCACATGGCATCAGGACATGGGAATGTGCCGTGCCAGGTGCCTGGACTGCTCCAGGCACCCAAGCCATGTCCCTGTGCCACCCCTGGTAGCCAGGCTAGGCCAGATGCCCACAGCCCCTCCCTTGTGTCCCCCCAGGCTGTGCCAGGTGCCCACGCCACAGCAGGTGCCCACATTGTGCCATGCTGGGTACTAGGTGCTCACCTGGAGCAGCAGGTGGTACTTGAGGATCCTCTGCACAGGCTTAAGCAAGTAGGCCCCGAGGGGCAGTGCGTGGCGCAGCCGCTCCTGGCATTCCCGCAGGAACCGTGCCTGGACCTTGCTCCTCATGCACTCAGTCAGTGCCGCCACCGAGCTGCGGGCAGGGAGGGGGCTCAGATCCCTGCACAACCTTGCCCACCCGTGTGCCCCCTGCCCACCTCCCTGCTCACCCAGCTGTGCCCCCAACCCACCTGGGGTAGTTGTTGCAGTACTGGGTGTAGATGGCAAATTCCTGGCTCTGCAGGTAAGGGAAACACAGTGAGAGCCTGGTACGACCACATGTCCCCCCTGGTGTCCCCACAAGGCTCCCTGTGCCCTTACCCGGGTGACAAAGCACACGGCCACAGCCACGGGGTCACCGGCGCAGCTCTCCAGGTTTTGCAGGAGGGTGCTGGGGGGCACAGAGAGGACAGGGTGACCACAGCCCCCCACACACCCACGGGACAGGGTCGCACCCTTGTCACCTCCCAGTGGCACCTGCTCCCCCACCTGCTGAGCTCGTAGATGTCCTCGATGTTCCCGAAGAGCGCGCTGACCTGCTCCGGTCGCAGCACCGGCTCGTCCGCGTCAATGATCTTGCCCAGGTAACCCTGCCAGGCACCCACGGTGGCACCATTGCACCCCTAGACCCCACACTGTGTCTAGGGGGTGTGCCCCCGTGGGCCCCCTGGCACCCACCTCCACGATGCTGCGCAGGTCCCGGGCGTAGGTGCGCTCTGACTCCACAATCTCCTGCACCACGCGGTCCAGGTAGCTGGGCTTGGCCCCAGGACTCCCAAAAGCTGCCAGGGGGTGCCCACCGCGGGCACCAGGCCACCCCCCCGGGGATGCGTTGTTGTTGGTGTTATGGAGCCCCTCGGCCCACGGCTCGGTCCTGGTGCCGGGCAGATCCTCCATGGCACAGCCGGGCTCCGGGCTCAGGGCAGGGCGCTGCGGGCATGCGGGCCCCGGCATCCCGGCATCCCCCGGCACCAGTGGGGCACACGGCGGCTCTGGGGGGAGATTGGTGGGGTAGGGGGTGCAGAGAGCCCCCAAAGATGGGTGGTGTGTGGCACCAAGGGAGTTCACGTTGACGACGAGTCCTGATGGCCAAACCCTCTATGCCAAGGGGTGCTGGCATCCCCCGACCCCAAAAGTCCCTGGGTACGGAGTGTCTGCACAGCCCACCAATGCTGAGATTTGGGAGTCCTCCCCCTCCTCATCCCAGGCCCGGGGACCGCGCTGGGACCGGGTGG
>NW_005054416.1:1151036-1151788 GCF_000277835.1 Geospiza fortis | reverse complement strand
CGGCCTTGGGAATGGGGACTCCCGGGAGTGGGAGCGGGACAACACCGCACCGAGCCCGGGCGTGACCGCGGGGCACGGTCCGGTACTGTCCCGGTCCCGGTCCGGTCCGGTCCAAGCGCGGATCCGGTACAGTCTTGGTACAGTCCTGACACGGTCCCGGCACCGTCCAGGTGTGGTCCAGATACTGGGCTGGTACAGGAGCTATCCAGAGATGGCTCAGGTACTGTCCCGGCACGGTCCCGGTACTGTTCTGGTACAGAGCCAGGCGTGCTTCTGGCGTGGTCCCGGTACTGTCCCGGCACAGTCCCGAGGCGGTCCCGGACGCTCCTGATCCTATCTCGGGATGCACCGAGCATGGCGGACCCGCAGCCACCGCGTCACCCGTGGGGTCACTTCCCAGGCGACATGGGCACCCGAAGGGGTCCCAGCCCCAGCTATGGGCACCCCCCATTCCTGCCCGAGGGGACATAGACGGGGACATGGACAGCCATGGCCACCAGGCACGGGGTGGATGCAGGGCACTCCTTGTTGCCAAGGCGGGATGGGTGCCCGCGGGTGAAGCCTGGTCCCAGCGCCTCTCCATCCCACCTCAGCCGCTTCCATGAGTGATGCACGGCCCTGGCACTGCCGTGACACTTGAGTCCCCAAATCCAACTGTGTGGCGAATCCAACTGGGCTCCAACCCCCCCCAGTAAAGCTGGGGCCCAGCTGGAGCCCCCGGCCCCTCACGGCACCTGCCACCAGCATGGGCC
>NW_005054416.1:1150403-1151026 GCF_000277835.1 Geospiza fortis | reverse complement strand
GGCGCCTGGTGCGCCGGCCCTGGATCTGCTCAAAGGCCGGATTGTTCCGAGCGGAGCGGGAGCCTGGCCAGGCCCAGCGCTGGTGCTGGCACTGTGTGGTGTTGTGGGGGGACATGTGGCATCCATGGGATGGTGGGGTCCCCACAGCCCTCACCAGTATGGGAACAAGTGCTCTGCCAGTGCCTGGGTCCAGTGTGCTGGACATGGCCGGGAAGGCGGCTGTGGCTGCTTCCCTGGGATGAGGTATGGGCACCGGTGGGTGTTGGGAGCTGCCAGGGTGGGTGCTGCTGAGGGCACACGCCCCCACTAAACCAGACCTCCTGTCCTGTTCCCCAGTGTCCTGCCCCTAATTTCATAGATCCTCCTCAAACCCCTTCCCTAAATCCCCGTTTATCTTCTCCCCATTTCCCCTCTCCCTGCAGCCTCTCCCCTTCCCCTCTCCCTGTAGCCCCTCCCCACACCTTCTCCCCCTTCTCCTCTCCCCATAGTCTCCTTCCCACATCTCCATGCCGGATCCCTCTCCTCAGACCGTCTCTCCACCCTCCCGCCCCGAGTCCTCCCCTCTCCTCCTCTCTCCTCCCTTCCTCTCCCTCTCGTCCCCTGTCCCCCCGCCCGCCAGGGGG
>NW_005054416.1:1142560-1150231 GCF_000277835.1 Geospiza fortis | reverse complement strand
CGGCGGCTTCTGCTACCAAGAGAGCGCGCAGCTCGGGGCCGCCACCAGGAATCGCTGGGTGCGATGGTGAGTGCACGCCCCCGTCCGCCTTGCCTCGCTTAGACCCTCCTCATCCACATCTCTCCTTTCTCACCCTTCTGACACCCTCCTGTCCCTCAGATCCTCCTCATCCTCGTCTCTGCCCTCTCAGACCTTCCTCATGCTCAGGTGTGCCCCTCTGTTCCCGCAGGAGCACGTCGGGGGACACGGTGGAGCTGGTGGAGGAGTCCCTGGACGTGAACCTGCTGGACAACGCCGTGCGGCTGCGGATCCAGGGCTGCCCGTTCCTGCCGGGCGGGATCCACCTGTGCGAGGTGCAGAGTCACCTGGTGGTGCTGCTGCTCACGGCGCAGACCGTGCACCGCCTGCTGCTCCCGCACCCCGCCCGCCTCTACCGCAGCGTGAGTGCCGGGAATGCCGCCGGGAGCCGGGGCAGGGGACCCTGTCAGCACAGGGAGGGCTTGGGAAGGGGTAGGTGACCCAAAATACATCGGGAACAAGAAGAAAAGTGGAGGTTTGGGGAATTTCGCCGTGTTTGCTCAGGAACTGGCTGGGTGTCCAGCCTATGTCATGACACTGGAGTTGCTGCTGGGAATGAGCCTCAGCTTTTCCAGAGCCCTTCCTGGATAGACTGTCTTTTTTTCCCTCAGCTGAAAAGGCTACAGGCTGGTTTTGACTGGGTTGGGATCTGTATTTCATGTGGCAGATGGATTCTAGGCAGGGTTTATATCACATTTACCATCATTCCCTGGATGTGGGTTGTAACTGGATGGTTTCTAAAGTCTCTTCTGACTGAAACCATTGCAGGATTCTGTGATTCTCCCCATTGGCTCTTTTCCTCTTGTCCCTGCTTCTTAGCAGGATTCTCTCCTCTCTTGGAGAGCTTCTCTCTGCTTTTAGAGCTCTGGAGAGCTTTCTCAAGGGATGACCCTGTGCTGTGGCAGAGCTGCTCTTCCTGGGATGTGTCACCAGCAGTTTTCTCTGAGCTATGCCAGGGATTTTTTACTGGAAAAATCATTTCTATCAAGGAGACAGTTGCCATTCCATCAATGTCTGGTGGGGTTTTTTTTCCCTGTGCCTTAGGTACATGTGCTCAGGATTTGATGTTTTATTGAATCCTCTAGGATCATGGAGTCCAGCACTGCCAAGGCCACCCATGTCCGCAAGCACCACATCCACACAGGATGGGAATCCCACCACTGGAGCCTGTTCCAGTGCCTGATAACCCTTTCCACGAAGGAATTGTCCCTGATATCCAACCTAAACCTCCTCTGGCACAACTTGAGGCTGTTTTCTCCCGTTTCCCCACAGGAGCTGATAACGGAGAGCCAAGTGCAGTCCGTGTTTACAGATATCAGCAAGATCCACATCAGGGATCCCTCCAATTACTACGTGATTCCCAGCGTGCCAGGGCTGGCTCCCAACTCTGTGGCCTCTGCAGCCTGGCTGAGCAGCGAAGGGGAGGCTCTGTTTGCCCTTCCCTCTGCCTCAGGAGGGATCTTTGTCCTTAAACTGCCTCCTCCCGATGCTCCTGGTAAGGATTGGGCACTACAATCCCTCTCCCATCTTGGAATTTCATTTGATCTTCATTTTTGATTTTCCTTTTGTTTTTGAAGGAAGTGTTTCTGTCGTGGAGTTGAAGCAGAGCTCGGTGGTGCAGCGTTTCCTCACGGGCTGGATGCCAACTGCCATCAGGTAAGTTCCTGGGGACGGATAAACTGAGCTAATTCTGGCTTTTGGATCCCCTCACCTGGAATTTTTAGCTTGAGTCACACAGGCACCTATAAATACTCCACCCAAAAAAGTTAACGGGGTCACAGGAGCTATCAGAATACGGAAGTTGGGAGTGGAATGCTGGATTAGCAGGGTCCTGCTGTTTCATGTGGCTGTGAATATGTTCTCTAGTAATTGGCCTTCAAGGATTTGCCCAGGATGTGGCTCGCAGCCAGCATGGATTAGGGATTACTCTGCCCTGGTGCTTAGGAGCCAGGCGTGTTCCTGACGAGCAGAGGTTACGTGGGCATCACACGGATGCTCCGTGGTGGGTTGGGATCTTTAGGGTGGCTTAGGGGGCAGAGCTGAGTCCTAGAGTGTTTTTCTTGGAAGTGGGAGTGAGTCCTTTGATGCCCTGAGGGACTTTGACCATTGTGGGGGGTCTGCCCCCAGTGGATGGATTGGAGGGATCCCGTAGGATGGATCCTGCCCGGGGTCTAGCAGGATCCATCTTCACAGATTGCTTTCCTCAGTTTGCTGCTGTTTAAGGTTTACTTTTTTACTGTTTATTTGTTTACTTTTTGGGTATGGAATCTGGAAAATATGAAAGCTAAAATTTAAGGCATCATTTGGGACTGTCAGGATCCTTGCTCATGGCTTCTTGGATCCTTGTCGGGTGGCAGGATCTGTGCTGGGGCCTGCTTGGATCCTTTTTTCCCTCTGGATCCTTCACCTGTGTTTTGCAAGTACCAGGCTGGGGATGGGGAAGTGGGAATCTGCTTCAGTTCCACCAAAGTAAGTGAAGAACTGGGTGTCACTGGTGTGGTGGGATCCTCTGCTCTGTGGATGCTGAAACATTCCCTTCTCCTGATCTCACCTAGCGTTATTTGGATTTAAGCACTATGGAGGAAGCCCACTGCCTTGGATATGTGCACTTGCCATGATTTTAGAATCATGAAATCCTGGAACAGTTTGAGTTGGAAGGGGCCTTAAAGCTCATCCAGTCCCACCCCCTGCCTAGGGCAGGGACACCTTCCACTAGACCAGTGTCCAGGCTGAGTTTGGACATTTCCAGGATTGGAGAATTTTCTTTGAAGGTGTTGATGTAACCTCTGGTTTTCCAGAGGTGATGGTGGCCCCTCGGATGTGCCCGTCAGCCTCTCGGTGCACTGCCTGGATCACGATGCCTTCCTCTTCGCCCTCTGCCAGGACCATAAGCTCCGGATGTGGTCCTACAAGGTGAGCAGAACCTGGGGTTGGGGGAGCAAAATGAAGCCCAAGGAATCACAGGTGAGTGCTTGGCATGGATCTGTCTCCCTTTAAATTGTGGCTGTGGCTTCTCCACTCTGGGATTTGGGACAATACGTGAGAACAGTTGTGGTGTGTGTTTGTAGCAGTGTCTGTGAAGCGAGGGGTTTCCTGTCCAGCCTCATTCCTGTAGGTACACAGGTTGTGGGAATTGGGAGTGGGGCTGTGCCTGAGCCTCTTCCCCAATGGGCTGCAGCTGTGAGAAGCAGGTGAGCAGTGTTGGAGGTGATGAGCCATGGAGTGCTGAGGTGTTACTGACCAATCACTAAAGGGAACAGAGGGCTCACAGGTGCAGTGCATGAGCAATAAGGGGTATGAAAGGTTGGGCTGAAGGACAAGAAGGGCAGAGGCCTGCAGCCTTCTGAGGTGAGATGATGTTGCTCTGTATGGGCAGACTCTTGAATCCTTCTGATGTGGTAGGGTGATGCTCTGGATGGGTTGAAGCCTCCTGATACTGTATGGTGATGTTCTGTGTGTAGTGGCCCTCTCAACTGCAGCCTGTGCTGTGGTGTATGTTGTGACCTATGGTGACCCTGACGTGACTCAGGATTGGGCTGTAGGGTGAGGTACAGCCTGAGACAGAGCCCAAACTAGTGGTGAGAGCAGCAGGAGAAGCTGCCTGGTCCAGACCAGAGTGATTTTTGACTGTACCTTGGGTACAGCTGAGCTGCAGAGGACATAATGGGAAATAACTTACCAAGTGAAGAACACAGGGTTTTATCTACATGGAAAGCTTTGTGGAAAAGAGAAGGAATTGAGACTACTGATTATGCCCTTTGTAGAGTTTTACCATGGGCAAAGTCATAAGATTTTAAGACTGATGCAAGTACTGCATTTAGTGTTTGCAAAGAAGTTAGGAAAAGACTGTGGGACAGAGCTGACAACATGCAAGCTGGGAGATGTGGCACACCTCCAGCTATTCACAGTGCGGAGCTTCTTGTCTTCCCCTTGCAAGAATATCAACAAGGTGATACTATGGGATACAAATGCCCAAATTTCTATATCTTGAAAGGATCTCCAACAATCACCTGTCTTAGAGGGCAGTGGACAAGCCCCCCCCCCAGTTTGCCTGGTGTCCTGTACAGCATCAGAAGAAGATATGGGCAGAAGCAATATTGAGCTGAAAGGGGTTGAATAAGCCAAGCTGTACTCCACATCAGGTGACTACTGAATTCCATTGTAAACTGGGATGTTTGAAAGACCCAAGTACTCCTAACTACAGTGTGTGGAGGGGACACTGGAATACCCATGGTGCACACTGGGAAGGAACTGCTCCCTGGATAGGAGCACTATGGAAAAAAGCAATAGTCAGTTGCAGTCATCCAGCCAGTTGAGCCCTTACTGTCGCTCAGGGGACCCTGCTGTCTTTGAATACAACCACTGCTACCAGCAGGTTTCCCAGAGGGAGAAATTCAGAGTACAGTGCCTGGATGGAGTGATTCCATATCCTCTGTGTGAATAATCATCCTTGTTTGGGTTAATGGAAGTGGCATGAGGGAGCTCAGCTGTGGAAATGACAAAGTCCTCAACCAACCTGGTGACTTGAGCTCAACTTTTCCTGGTGTTTCCCATTTTGCTGTGCTTTGTTTGCAGCTTAGGCAATGTTCTGCCTTGGTATTTGTTCTTGTTTTTATTACTGGATGGTTGTCTTTGCATATTATCCCCGTTAGATCTAGTTTTGCAAATGTATTTACATTGTATGCAGACAAAGGGTTGTGCTTGCATTTTATCCATTCTACACTGATCTCACTGTTATTTTATTAACAATTGTAAAAGGATTATAACTTGGAATTATATAGCTGTATAATTATTGATATTGTTAAAAGTTGTATAGCTATTGGGGAATTGTATAGCTCTTGATTTTGTTGATATCTTGGTATTTGGCCTTTGGCATATTCTTGTATGTTGCTATTGATATTGTCAATATTCCGTAAATGTAAGTATAAGCATTTTAATAATATGCAAGTTTAGAGAGTGAATCAAGGTCAATACAGGGATGAATTCTAGAGTTGGTGGAACCCACAAAAGAGATACTTGTACCATGTTTACTATTTCTTCTGCAAGGGTAGGGAAAAAGTAGACATAGCATTTATTCAAAAGAAAAAAAAAAGGGAATTGTAGGCACTCAGTTTGTGGGAATTGGGAGTGGGGCTGTGCCTGAGCCTCATCCCTAATTGGCTACAGCTGTGAAAAGCAGGTGAGCAGCGTTGGAGGTGATGAGCCATGGCGTGCTGAGGTGTTACTGACCAATCACCAAAGGGAACAGAGGGCTCACAGGTGCAGTGCATCAACAGGAGGGGTATGAAATGTTGGGCTAAAGAACAAGAAGGGCAGAGGCTTGCAGCCTTCTGAGGTGAGATGATGTTGCTCTGTATGGGCAGACACTGAAGCCCTCTGATGTGGTTCAGGTGTTACTGTGTATGGGTTGAAACCTTCTGATATTGGATGGTGATACTGTGTATCATCATACAATGTATGTGTGGCCATCTCAACTGCAACATACACATTCCTGGGATAAGGGTTGTTTCCAGACCTACTGTAGCGTTTGGGAAGGAAGGCAGGAGCGCTTTGAGGCCCAAGGAGCCATCCCAAATGGATTTTCTCCTGCTTTCAGCAATAATGAAAGTGTCTTTGTCAATAGGAAGTTAATAAAAGCCTCTTGCTCCAGATATTGAGTGCCAGAGCTAATGGAGCAGCACGGTGCTTTCACGGCTCAGTGGCACTGGAATGTGCTGTGGGAGGGAGGGGAAGCTTTCTCCTACATGCCTGGGCTCTGGCAGCCTGTGGGATTGATGGGCAGGGGGCCCAGGTGAGCTGGGAGAAGCCGAGGAGTGGTTTAGGTAAGTGTATGGAGCCATAATTCACATCTGTTGTGCAAAGTGCTGGGCAGATGTTGTCTGGAAGGGGGAAGGAGAGGAGCAGTTTCTCAATCCAGAGTATTTCCTAAGCTGCTCTCCTGTTACTCTTGTTGTTTGCAGGATCAGATGTGCCTGATGGTGGCGGATCTGCTGGAGTTCATGCCGGTCAGCAGGGACCTGCGGCTGGCGGCCGGCACCGGGCACCGCCTGCGCCTGGCCTTCTCCCAGTCCCTGGGCCTCTACCTGGGAGTCTACATGCACGCTCCCAAGCGAGGGCAGGTATGGAGCCACGGGCTCTACAGGCTCTGGGAAGAGGAGTCATTCCCCTAGGACTTGGGTTTGGAAGGCAAGAAATAGGGAAGAGCTTCACGTGTGACCCTCTTGAGGGATCGGTGGTTTCTAAATAAACATTCCCCCCCCCCTCACAGCATTGGGGGATATGTGTGCCCGAGCTCTGGGAGTGGAATTCCCTGTGTGACTAAGCTGATCCATGAGCGCTGCTTCACTTGTTTACCTCCTGCTCTGAAAGCGTGGATGTGCCGTGGGAAAAGGAAAGGTCCAAAAGGAGCTAAAAGCATGGAAGTGCTGGTGGTGTGTTTACACCAGGCTCCTGGGAGCATGTGGATGCTTCTACAACTTGGGGAGAACTTTTTGTGGAGAAGGATAAATTTAGCAGGAGGGGAAGGACTGCACAAACTAGGCTCATCTGTTGGACAGCTTATTCCTTTCTCCAGGGAATTCCCACACAGAACAAGAGTGTGTAACATGAGTCCTGCTGTCCCACGAGTGCTCTGCTCTGGGAAGAACATGCAGAGCTGGGCCTGCAGCTGAGAAATTGGGGTTTTCCCACCTTAGTCCCCTTCTTCTCCCACATGTTGTGGTCACTGGTAGTGCTGGGTGTGGTGGTCTTACAGTTTTTCAAGTTTAGTGTTTGGAAAGACTTTGGAGTCCTTCAGGTCCAGGCAGGGCTGAGTGTCCTTGGGGAGAAGGGTGAAGCCAGGATTTCTGTGCAGAGGGTCCAGTGATGTGCTCAGCTCACCCTTCTTGTCCTCTAGGTTCTGTTACCCCTAGCACCAGGTAGGGAGATGGACTGGAATGATGATATTCCATGGGATGTGTTGGTTTAGTCCTTCAGGAAATAATTTATGAGGTGTGTTTGTAGTTTTGTGTCTTCCAGCTGGTGAGCACTGAGAGCAACCGCTACAGCCTTGACCACATTTCCTCCCTGTTCTCCTCACAGGTGAGAGCTGGGGCCTGGCCCCCAGGAGGAAGAGTCCTGGACTTTGGGATTTAAATCACAGAGTCACAGAATGGTTGGGTTGGAAGGAACCCCTTAAAGCTCCTCTTGTTGTTCCAATCTCCTGCTGTGGGCAGAGACACCTTCCACTAGACCAGGTTGCTCCAAGCCCTGTCCAACCTGGCCTTGAACACTTTCAGGGATGGGGTAGCCACAGCCTCAGCACCCTCACAGGGAACAATTGCTTCCAATATCCCATCTGAATCTCCTCTTCCTCAGTTTGGAGCTGTTCCCCCCTGTCCTGTCACTCCAAGCCCTTGTCAAAATTCCCCACTTGTCTTTCTTATAGCTTTCCTTCAGGTACTGGAAGGGGCAATTAGTTCACCCCAAAGCCTTCTCTTTTCCAGACTGAACAATTCCCAAAGCCTGTTAAATTCCACAGGGGAATGTTTTGCTGTTGTTAAGTACCCACCTTTCTCTGCTGTATTCTAATTTGGGGATAAGAAAGGAAATTGG
>NW_005054416.1:1141953-1142513 GCF_000277835.1 Geospiza fortis | reverse complement strand
CTTTCCCTCTTTCCTAGGAGACTCTCGTTGACTTTGCCTTAACCTCGGCCGAGATCTGGGCACTGTGGCACAACGAGGAGAACCAAACTGTTGTGAAATACATCAACTTTGAGCAGTGAGTTTTGGGCATGGATCACTGGGATAACTGCAGGAAAATCCTGACAGAGCTCCTCAACTTAGAGATTTATACTCAAGGTGCTGGAACATGGAAAATGTAAAAATCCAGGCAGCAGGATTGCTGAAAGTGGAGTTTAAATGTGGCAGAGGGAGTGCTGTGCTTCCCTATAGCTACTTCAAAACAACCAGGTGGTCCCTTCCAGGAAAAAACATGTTCTGTGGAGATGGTGATGGGAAAGGATCATCCCTGAGTATAAAGCTGAGAGGATGGCTTGGTGCAGAGCCAGGGAGTTGAAGAATGGATGAAAAATGCTGTGAGTGTGCAAATTTTAGAAGACGCTACTAGTCAGTCTGAGAGTTGCTTGTGAGTTCGTGAGATGGGGAGAATGTTGAATTAAATGAAGGATTCCAACATGTTCCATCAGTTTATGGCAAGGAATGCC
>NW_005054416.1:1123330-1141941 GCF_000277835.1 Geospiza fortis | reverse complement strand
CTCTCCTGCCAAAATCTGTCCCTTGTCACTGCACAAACCTCCTTTTCCACACCCAGAAGGCTGTTTTTGCTGATGAAAGCCACAGGTTTGGTTCAGGTGGATGCCAAGTTGATTCCAGGTTTGTTTCCTTGCAGGAATGTTGCGGGCCAGTGGAACCAGGTGTTTGTGCAGCCACTCCCTGAGGAGGAGGTGACAGTCCGGCAGGATCAGGATCCCAGGGTGAGTCAGCTGTAGAACAGCACCAAAAACAACGAGGTCACTCAGGAGAGAGAATGGGAATAAACAAAGGCAGGAGTGTGCAGGAAGCCATTTTTGATCCCAGGCTGGAGTAGGGTGTGGATAGAAATGCAGATCCAGGGGATGATGTTGATAATGGGAGGGAAGACCAGAAACAGCAGCTTAAGTGTTCTCCTCATCCTTGAGCTTCCTGAAGTCACGATCTTTTTGCAGGAAATCTACTTGGAATATCTCTTCATGCCAGGCCGGTTCACTAATGCAGCTATCCAGAAGGCTTTGCAGGTAAGTGAGAGGGGAATTTGGGATGCTCTCTGTTCTCATCATCTTCCTGGCCCTTTAGATGTGAGGCAGCAGGATTCCTTGGAGCTCTTGCCAGGCCTGTTTTCATGGGGAATCCCTGGAGTGAGTTGGTAGCTGCTGGGCTGTGCTGCAGCTGCTGTGTGCCCACAGCTGGAGACGGAACCTGGAATCCAGATAATTGGTTTTTTCCCCCTTGGATAGCACAGCAAGTTGATGAGCTTGTTTTTCATTCCTGCCGATGTAGCGAGGAGAATGGGGACTCAGCGCCCTGTGGTGCTGTTTGTCAGGATGTGTCATGGAATTACTAAGGTCAGAAAAGCTCTCTGAGATGGTGGAATCTGACAGTTCCCTCCAGCACTGCCAAGACCACCACTAACCCATCTCCCCAAATGCCATATCACCGGGATTTTAAATCTCTTGAGGTGTGGTGGTTGCACACTGCCACACATTCATGTATCCCAAATTTAGCGTCCAGACCTTTTTTTTAACACTTCCATCCCACAAAGTGCTGGCTGATGCTCTTGTCCTGCTTTACCTCACTGAGTGCTGCTTGAACCTTTGCTGAGACTTTTATTTTGCCTTAAAATCCAAGTTTCTTGTGCTGCTTTGCAGATCTTTTCTCAAGGAACTGAGCGGCACATGGATCTGACGTGGGATGAGTTAAGGAAAGAGGTCACCTTAGCTGTGGAAAATGAGGTGAGATGGATTTTCCTTCCAGGATATTGTGTTGTACGTGGTATCATGATATTTTAGATTCCAGGTGACCCTGCACCTCAGTTTATCCTTTTTTTCTCCAAAGGGAATGATGTAACTTTTCAAAAAGTACAAGTCTTCATCCTTCCTGCCTGGGATTTCCTTTCCCTCTTGTTTTTTTGGAATCCTGGCTGTTCTGCCTCTGCTCCCTGTATGCACTTTGGTCACCCATCACATGGTGCCCAGACCACCACCTTGCAGAGCAGTTGCTCATCATTTTGGAAGAGAATCCAAAATAGAGGGATTATCTTCCAAATAATCCAAATAATAATTATTAGGAGACCTACCTGAGAGATCCCTCAGTTCTTTTTGGGTCTGAATTCCCTTGTTTTATCCTGCTCTTATTTTACTTGGCATTTCCTGATTCCCTTGTTTTGCCCCCACCAGTTCCAGGGCAGTGTGACAGAATGCGAGTGCTCCCCAGAGGAGTTCTGGCAGCTGCAGGTGGAATTCTGGTCCAAGTTCTATGCCTGCTGCCTGCAGTACCAGGAAGCTCTTTCCCGGCCTCTGGCCTTGCACCTGAACCCCTACACCAGCATGGTGTGCCTGCTAAAGAAGGTGAGGCTGGGTGGTGGTGAGATTCCCTGAACAAGTTTCTCCAGAAGATTTGGGAAGCTCAAGGACTTTCTCCTCACCTTTCAGGGCTCCATGTCCTTCCTTGTGCCCTGCTCCTTGGTTGATCATCTCTATCTCCTCTCCAATGAGCACCTCCTGACTGAGGATGATGCTGCCATCTTTGAAGGTGAGAATACATGGAGTTTCTTCCCTCCTGTCAGAGATGTGGGAGCTTCCATAGAGATCCCTTGAAGAACTCCTGATCTTGCATGGAGATAGTTGGGTTTTTTTTTGGTTTTGCAGGGGTACTTATTTTGTGAAATTTGCCATCATGCTCACACCAGCAATTAGAAAATAGTGTCAAGGCTGCCAGTAGAGTAATGGAATTGTTTGGGTTGGGTGAAATTCTTCCCTGTGAGGGTGGGGATGCCCTGGCACAGGTGCCCAGAGAAGCTGTGGCTGCCCCATCCTTGGGAGTGTCCAGTGCCAGGTTGGACAGGGTTTGGAGCAGTCTGGGATAGTGGAAAGTGTCCCTGCCCATGGCAGGGGGTGGGACTGGATGGGCTTTAAGGTCCATTGCAACCCAAATCATTCCAGGGTTTATGAAATGTTTTCACATCAGCTGTGGAGAGGGGCCGTGCTGTTCCTTGTCTCCAGGAAGTGAATGCCAGAGTATGGAAAACATGTCATTAATATTGTCACCACAGTGCCCTCTGTGCTTTGCTGGCCCTGAAATGCCGTTTCACTAAGAAAAAGGCAATGGAAAATGTTACCTAAGCTCCACTTTCATGCTTGAGTGATTTTTATATATTTTTATAAAGTGGGATCGTCATCTGTTTGGTTGAGCTTGTTGTGGAGCAGAGGGAAGGAAAGCTGGGGCCTGAGCTGGATTGGGAGCCTCAGCAGGAGCCCCAGCAGTTCCTTCCCTGGCTGTTTTAAACAGTCACGGTCTCAAAAAATGGGATTTAATTTAAAATCTGACCCATAAAAGATTGCAGAGCTGAGCTGAGCCATTTTCTTCAGGATATATTTTTTTGCACTGCTTATTTTCTTTCAACCTGTGGCTGGAAAAAATCCCTTGGAGGGAATTTAATTTTTTTATTGTTGCATCATTTTTTATTTTCTGAATAATAAAGCCCAAATCTTTCCCTTGTTGACTCCTGAGCTTTAATTCAGCCTCATTGTTATTGGGGAAGGTTTGGCATAGGGAACTGGGACCTGTCTGCTGTTACTGGTGATAGGAGCTGAACTAACTGGCTTTTGCATGGTCTTCCCACCTTCCCTTGGAAATCTCTTGGAAAATACACAGTTAGATTCTTTCATTGCAGATTTGGAGATGTCTCGTGATGTTGTCTGTCTTGTCCAGTGCCTTCGCCTGATTGGAGAATCAATTTCTATGGAAATGGCATTCATCATGGAAATGGCTTGCTCCCGCCTCCAGCCTCCAGAAAAGGCTGCAGAGCAGATCCTGGAGGACTTGATAGCTAATGACACGTAAGGAGATGTGTTTTCCAGAAGCTTCTCAGAGTGGCTGAGCTGGGATTGTCCAGAGCTGTCCCTGCCTGTCATCCAAGGGCGTTTGAGATGTGTGGGCTCCTTGCCCTGTGCTGCAGGAGGCTTTTCCAGGCATGGGGGACCAGGGCTTGGAGTTGTTAGCAGGGTCTTCTTTCCACAACCCGGAGAGCAGAAAAGGCACAAATTCCCTTTAGGTGTGAAAAGAGGTGCCTGGAGACAGAAGGGAGAGGTCAGAGCCTTGGTCAAACCTTGTGGTCCTGTGCGGTTCCTGTGCTAACAGTAATTGTTTCCTTGTGGAATGCCAGCTATCTGGCTGTTATTTCCTGGTAGCCTGAGGGAGTGGAATAAATAGACTGGTTCCTGCAGGCGCTGTAATAAAACTCACAAGCTAGCCAAAGATTCCAGTTAGGAATGTCCAGGCTGATCAGATACTGATCCTCACTGGAAGGGAGTGTAAGGGAGCCCTCTTCAGTTGGAACCTCAGCTTGCTGTTCATCATGATGATGAGGATCTTTTTGATGTTGCAGGGAAAATGTGATGGAGGATATCCACAGCAAACTGCAGGAGATCAGGAACCCCATCCATGCCATTGGATTGCTCATCCGAGAGATGGACTACGAGACAGACACTGACATGGAAAGAGGTGAAAGCACTTCACCAGCTTCTGGGAAACGCTAGGAAGTGTCCTTTATCCTGGGAATGGTTCCTGCCTGTGTGGCTCCTGCCTCAGCTGGGTGGTTTTCCCCTCAGCTCCTCACCTGGCGCTGCGCATGAGCCTGTCCCAGCTGTTCGGCAGCAGCACCGCGGCGCACGTGGTGTGCGGGGGGGTGGCCAAGATCTGCACCGTCCGCTTCCTCCTCTGCCGGGACCTGCTCATCCTCCAGCAGCTCCTGCTGCGCCTCGGGGATCCCGTGAGTACAGCTCCTGGCGCTTGGGAGTCCTGTGGGCTTCTGGTGCAGGGCGGAGCTCTGTCTCTTCCCACAAGGCTGTTGGAATAGCCCGAGGCTTGGGCAGGTCCTGCTCTCTCCTCCAGCTCCTTTTGTCTTCCTGAGCAAAGCAGCCTAATTCCCTTTATTCCTCTGTGAACATCCAGGAAGCAGGAAGCCAAGCTGTATTTGTGGGAGAAGGGCATGGATTCCAGCCTCCTGTGTGAATGAGCACACATGCAGCTCTTCCAGCTGTCCCCTGTCCCTCTCCCAGCAGTGATGGCAGCTCTGTTCTTTGGCAGCATGCTCCAATGTTGCAGTTTCATCCCCTTGGAAGCTGCTCCAGCCAGAGCAAACAATCCCCACGAGAGTAGCTGTGTTTGGAATGGTGGGATGGACTGGTCTGGGTCTGTTTCACCAGGCCTGAGGCCACGTGAGGCAAGGTGCTGCTGCTTTGGATGGACACAGCGACACAGAACAAGTCCCCAGACAAGGACAGCCTTGTTTAAACCAATATTATTTGCTTAGAAATAGCCAGGAGTTTCCTGGTTGAAAATAAATCCCTTTTTCCTGGGTGGGGTTATCCTGGTAGCATTTAAGGTGCATTGCAAGGTGCCCTCTGGAGCAGGGCTCTCCCAGACCATGAGGCATGTGACCTGCTGCTTTCCCACCTTGATGTACCTGTGTCCTTCAAAAGCTCAGATTGTTTCATCTGCTGTGACTCTTTGCTGGAGCTTATGGAGACCCTGAGGTGATCTCTGCAGCAAAGCCATGATTTCAGTCTCAGGGACAACAATCCTGGAATGCTTTGGATTGGAAGGAACCTTAAAGACTGTTTAATTCCAAGCCCCTCACATGGGCAGGGGCACTTGCACTAGGCCAGGTTTCTCCAAACACCTTCCAATCTGATCTTGAACACTTCCAGAAGGGGGTCAAGAGTCCTGCTGGTTCCCTGGGAGGGCTGAGTTCCTGCCATGCTGTTGAGCACCTTGCTGTTTGCAGAAGGGACAAGCTGGGCCTGACACAAACTTCTCTGGTTGCCCTTGCCCTGCTGTTGCTTCAAGTGTGCCAAGCTCTGGGCTTTCCTTGCAGATGGTTTTGGGAGGGGGACAGCTCTTCCAGTCCCAGCAGGACTTGCTGCACCGCACCTCTCCCCTGCTGCTGTCCTACTTCCTGATCCGGTGGGCGAGCCAGCGCCTGGCCTCTGACGTCCCTGTGGACACGCTGTGAGTCTCTACCTGACCTGGCTTTGGGTCCTCCTTAATCCACCTGAAATGCCCTTCCTGGCGTGGAAAGCAGGTGGTTGCTGTGGGAATATCACTCCAGGAGCACTGGGGAGGGTTTTTTTCCCTTCCATGTTCTGAGCTGACTCTGCCTTGTGCTAAATCTGCCCTGTGAGGCCTCGCTGTTCTGTGCTCTGTAGGAGTTGAACAATGAGCACAGTTAGAGCGGGAGGCGTTTTGTTGTCTCTTCACTGATGGCTCCTTTCTTCCCTAGGGAATCTAATCTGCAGCATCTCTCCGTGTTGGAGTTAGCAGACACCACGGCTCTGACACCACACAAACTGGGTAAGGTGTCCACGGATCATCAACTCTCCCTTTCTGTTATTTAAGCCTGACTCTGCCACCTAAGGGAAGTGCTTTATGCAGGGAGCTAATGGACTGTGTGGTTGAATGACCCTGCTTTAAGTGGGGATGTTTGTCAGGCTGTCCACAAAAAAAAAAATAAACAAAGCAACAACAAAGGATCTTAGAGCGCAGAACTCAGATTTTACTCTCAGCCTGAGAAGGATGGGAATGCCTCACTGAGCCAAAAATTTGTCATTCTAACCCTGGCAGCATCACCCAAACTTACCCCTCATGTACTTCACAGTGGCTGTGGTAGCTCAGACCAGGTCTGTCACAGAATCCTGGAATGGCTTGGGTTGGAAGGACCTTAAAGCTCATCCAGTTCCACCCCCTGCCATGGCAGAGACACCTTCCACTAGCTGGAGTTGCTTAGAGCAACCTGCTCCATCCAACCTGTCCTGCTCTCCAGCCTTTACCCTACAGCAACCAAGAGCAACAGCTTAGGGGGAAGCATGAAAATGTAGAAGTACTTGCTCCAAACATGTTTAAAAATATGGAAATACCTCCCCAAAACACTGAAGCTGGTATTTGGTTCATGTCTTTTATGTTCTGCTGCAAAGATGTAACTTTTGGGTTAGTTTTTTTATTGGGAGAATATAATGCTGCTTAATTAAGGAAGTGTGGGCCTTGAAGTGGTTCCAGAGGGAGGAGGTGAACAGGGATGGGAAGGAAACATGCAGGTAAGAGCCTGCTGTGACTAGTCAGCACTTAGAGGCTGAGATACTTCAGAGGGAGCTGGGGGAATCTGGGACAAACAGGCAGCAGTGCCACGTGTGAGCTGGGAAAGAGCTTCCTCCACTTTCTGACACTGGTGATCTTCAGAGCCTGAGCTCTCCCTGATGGAGAGTCTGGGTGCAGGAGGCAGCTGGAAATGTCAGGGAAGTTGAAAACATCCTTTGTGTGTGCTGGTGTCGTGGGTTATTTCTTGGCTGGCTTGTGAGGAAAGTCCTGTTTGGCCACTGTTCTTTGGGGAGAAATATGTGAAGCATAGGGAAGGAGGTGGCAGCTCAGGGAGAGGCGTTGGGAACAGTCATTAAGGGGGGATTTTTGGGGTGCTGGAATGAGGAGGGAGGGAATGGAACAGCCAGCTCAGCACTCCCTCAGCTCTGTCATGCTGGAAAGCTGCAGCTGGGCTGGGAATAACAAGTGGAGAGGGAGCAGAGCCCTTTTTTTGTGTGTTTTAATTGAGCTGTGGTTAATAAACACTGCAGGATGGGGCACTTTGATCTCCTGCTGCTCCCTCTGACTTAACCAGACGGCAGGAGAAATCCAAAACCAACAAGTTGGAGTGTGGAACGTGCTTTTGGTTTGCCCTGGCTTAATCTGTGCTGTTTGGGCTGATGAGCACAGGACAGGGTGGAAAACCTGGGATCTCTACTGCAGGCTCTCTACTCACTGTTCCTTTAATTTCTGCTTTTAGTATCCGGCCCTCAAACAATTGTGGAGCTCTTCTTTCAGGAAGTGGCCAGAAAACACATCATATCCCGACTCTTCCTGCAACCAAACACCTCTTTGGCTGAGACAAGTTTGAACTGGCCCCACCTTATCACCTCAATAGTGACTGATTTTCTGCCTCTGCTGTATCCTTGGCTGTGAATCCATTGCCACTGAGCCTCCTGCCATTCCAAAATCAGTTTTCCACCTCCAAATTTCCAAGACAAACCTCCTGAAGGAGTGATGTTGTTGGCATTAATGGGATTTGTGGGTATTTTAAGATTTCACAGATTTCATCCTGTTTAGGTGCATGGTAAAGGATTTGAGTTTTTGACTTTAAGCCCCTAAGCTCTCACTACTTGACTTGGTGGGGTGGGATGCTGGGGGATTTGGAAGGGTAGCAGGAGTTGGGGATTAGATGTACTGGTGATTTTGTTCTAATATGGATAAATCTTATTACAGAATAATGACTTGTATAAAGAGCAGCTTAATCTTCTCTCCTTTCCCCCCACAAACGGGGCATGAGAGGCATGTTGGCTTCCAGACTAGTTCTCCAAGCTCTCCAGACTGGATTCTCCTATGTTCCTTAACCTCTGCTCAGATGGCCCAGCAATCCCAGCTTCCTCTTCCCAGAGTGCCTGATGGGGAGCTGTCAGTACACCCAGCTCCAGGTGAGTGCATCGTGCCAGCCCTCTCACAGGTGCTGGAAAACTCCCTGAAACATCATCCTTCCAAGTGCTGGAGTTCTGCTTTCCCCTGGAATGGTTTGGGTTGGAAGGGACTTCAGAGCTCATTCAGTTCCATCTCCTGCCATGGACTGTCCAGTCCACTATCCCAGGTTGCTCCAAGCCCTGTCCACCCTGGCCTTGGACATTTCCAGGGATGGGGCAGCCACAGCTTCTCTGAGCAACCTGTGCCAGGCTGTCCCCACTCTCACAGGGAAGAATTTTTTCCCAATATCCAGTGTAAATTTCCCCTGTTTTAGTTTAAAACCACCACCCCTAATCACTGTTCTCTGAGCTGAGACGATGCCACAGAGTGTTTGATGGGGAGTGATTTAAGATTGTGAAATCCCAGAACAGTTTGGGTTGGAAAGGACCTTAAAGCTCGTCTCATTCCACTCCCCTGCCATGGGGGAATCATCTTCTGCGTTTTCTCTTTCATCTGTTTTCAAGAGCATCCAGATACTCAGGTTTATGCTATTCCCTTTCCATGGAGGAGTTTATTCTCCCAGGGCTTGTCTGGCTGGGTGACACCGCACTCCTGAAACATCTTTGCAGAGCCTGTTTAAATATCCCAGCAATCCTAGAGCTTGTTGGCTGCTGGTGTGCCCACAGCCTTTCCTGTACCTCCTCTGCTCGTGATTGCCCATGGGACCTGGGTTCAGAAGGATTTCTTCAGCCCAGAAAGGACTAATTTATTTCTTAAATGTCCCTATTATTAAAAAAACAGTGTGAGAAACACCTGTCATCATTCCATCTCTGGCTGCTCCTGGCATCCCAGTAGCAGGGATGGTGAACTCCTGATTTCCAGGGGTTTTGGACTTCTGTATTTCAGGTCACTGTTCCTCCACCTTTCTCCCTGTGCGCTTGGCAGCTGGAGTTGCTTGTGCTTGAGTTCTGACCCGCACAATTCCTTGTCTGCAGCTCCACGTGATGTGCAGCTTTATCCCTGTCTGGGCATTCCTGGAGGCAGCAGGCCAGGCAGGCTGTTAGTGACCTGTTTTTCAGCAGAACCTTTTATCCTCCCAGCCCCTCATACCTGGGGGCTGAATTACTTCCTTTTGTGCTGCTGCTGAGAAGAATTGAGAGAAGAATTTCAATTCTTCAGAGCTTTTGAGCCAGGAAATGCCAAGATTGGAGCAGCATCGTTCTCCCTCCTGGCATATGTGCAGGCTTTGAATCTCCTCGCATTTCTTTCGCCTCACTGGTGTCTCCTCCAGGCTTTTATCTTTGCAGAGCCCAGCTCCTCCTCCTCCCCACTGCCTTCTGTTCCTCTCCCTGATCCCAGTCGGTCACGGAAACTTGGATTAAGTGCCTTGACCCCAGGGAGATAACAGCAGCTTTGCTGTGAGCATGGTGACCCAAACTGGGGGGGGGTACAGGAGGCTCCTTGCAAGGAGCAGACGGGCACAGGGGCAGTCTGGTGACAGAGCAGAGGGCTGGGACATGGGCCAAAGCTCTCCATGTTGCTCATTGTGTGTGACAAGCTGGAGCAGGATTTATCCCTTGTAGCTGCTAATCCAGGGAGTGAATCCAGGCTCCGGATACGTCACCACGTGGTTTTGAGAGGACTCATGGCCAGGAAAGGTGAGGCAAGAGGTGCTGGTGGTTTGTGCACCTGTAGAGGTGACTTGACTTCCAAGTCCTGGTTTCTCTTCCCAATTTCTGCTGAGTCCCATGGCCCTGCTAGCAGGACATGGCTGTTTCTCAGAGGATGACGAGGATGCTGTGCTGGCACAGACCCAGGCTGGGTCATCTCGCTTTGTCTGTGCCCTCAGTGCCATCGGCACTCCCTCCCATATGCTGTAATCCATGTGCTTCCTTGGCTGCTGGCCCTCTCCTGCACAGGTATTCCCCTTCTAGCACCTGCCCTGCCCATTGTACTGCAGCTTTAGCTCTGCCCTCCACGTTCTGTCCACATCTCCCCTGCGGTTCCCTGCAACAGGGTGTAGGAAGAATCCTGTCTGATTTTTGGGTATGCTGGGAGCTGTTTCTGAGGTGCTTCACACAGACACTGGAGCTGTTTCAAGCAGTTTTTCCCCAGGAGCATGTGGGGGATATCTCCCCCTTACAGGGCTGGAGCAGCTCTGGGAACATTCAGCCCTGAGAAGAGAAGACTCCAGGGTCTCCTGGGAACCTCTTCCAGTGCCTAAAGGGGCTCCTAGAGAGCTGGAGAGGGGCTTTGGACAAGGACCTGGACTGACAGGATAGGGGGAATGGCTTCCTACTGAAAGAGAGCAGGGCTAGATGGGGTGCTGGAAAAAATTGTTCCTTGTAGGGGAGCTGAGGCCCTGGCATAGCCTGCCCAAAGAAGCTGTGGCTGCCTTGTGCCTGGAAGAGTCCAGGGCCAGGCTGGACAAGGCATGGAGCATCCTGGTCTAGTGGAAGGTGTCCTTGCCTTTCACAGGGATGTGGGGCTGGATGGGCTTAAACGATCCCTTCCAACCCACATATTTCCAGAATTTCATGATCAGTGCATCCAAGGGACTTTGGGGCTGGAAAGACCAGCCCTCGAGCTGAAGAAGCAGGACTTGTCTGAGCACAGTAGCTGAAGGAACCACCAAAATGTTGCTGGTCCTGACTGCCTGCAGATCACAAGTGAGTGCTGGCCTGAATCCAAGCTGCCATTCCTTCTCTCCTGTAGGAATACATCCGACTGCTGCAGCCCTGGTGCCACGTGAACATGGGCTCCTGCTGCTTCATGATGGGCAGGTGCTACCTTGTCATGGGGGAAGGGCACAAGGTGAGGCCTTCCCTCATCTCCTTCCCAGGGTCTGGGACCTTTTCCCTTGGGAGGGGGAGGTGCACAGGAAGCATCCTTCCCAAGCTCTGCCTCCTTCGGGAAGGGATGGGATTGGAGCAGCATAGTGCAATCTGCTCTTGGGAAGATCTCACAAGCTTGGGACAGGCAGTGTTGTCCCCTCACCTGTACAGCAGGTCAATCAGTCACCTGAGGGGATAGTGAGCTGATTCCAGGTCTGTTTCCAGGCTTTGGATTGCTTCTGCCAAGCTGCCTCTGAGGTGGGAAGAGAGGAGTTCCTAGACAGGCTGATCCAGCCTGAGGAGGGTGAGGTGGTCTCCACACCACGCCTGCAGTACTACAACAAGGTACAGGGCTGAGCAGCTAAACTGGCACCAAGTCCTCCCACACTGGAGAGGGAATTCCTCCTCCATCCCTGCCTTTGTGGGAAGTGACTTGAGCCTCAGAAAACTTAGCTTTTGGAATGTGGAATGTGTACTTTCTTTACTTTGTTTGGGGGTAATGACAAGCTGAGTATGTGAAATTTAGGTACTTTCCACCTATTGGTTTCCTGATAGCTGAGGACTTGGTTATCCAGCAGAAAAAGGCAGGATGAGATCCAGCTGCTGGAAGCAGAAGCCAGGCATGTCCAGGCTCGATGTAAGATGCTGCCTAAGGCAAGGGTTACTAAGCTCTGAGGCAAATTAAAATGAGTATGTTTAAACTGAGATAGGATCTATCTTCTGCATAATGCTGTGGTTCAGGCAGGCTGCAAGCTGGAGCTGGGCTCTTGGTGAGGGATTCCCTGGATTTAGGATCCAGAAAACTAGTCATTAATGCTTGAAATGCTTCAAAAATCTCCCATGTACAGAGGTGAATCCTCCAGAGAAGCTATAACCTGGTCCTGTTGTGCTGGGGTTTCATCCAGATCCCTGCTTTTTACCCAAATATTCCCCTTTAAAATCTAACCCCTTAAATATCTTTAGGGGCAGGAACAGCTCCTAAAATAAAAACAACAACAAACCCTCCTGCCTTCCAGGTCCTTCGCTTGTTGGAGATGCTGGGTCTGCCAGAGCTGGTCATCGAGCTGGCCACCCTGGCCATCATGGAATCAGCAGATGACTGGAGAAGCCAGGTACAGCCACTTCTTTCCCAGCAAGCCATTTCTTCAGGAACCTCTTCCACAGGAATTTCTTGCTGGGTTTATAACTGATTTGTGCTGTTTTCAGGCTACTTTGAGGACCTGCATCTTCAAACATCACTTGGATTTGGGGCACAACAGTGAAGCCTATGTAGCCTTAACACAAAACCCGGATCCAGGCAGGTAGGTGACAGGCTTATGCCTTTGTTGTGGAGGTCCATGGTCCCATTTTTCCAAGAAACTGAAGGGAAAATGACACTTTATGACTAATGACTGCAGTGTTAAGTTAATCTGTAGAGGTGGCTTTAAAAATGTAGAGTTCATTTTTGGGTGTTCATCTGAAGGACACCTGGGATTGGCACCCTCTCAAAAGAGGAAAATGGACGGAAGAAAAACAGGGAAGAGACTGAAGGATCATGTGTGTAGCATTCTATGTTTAAAAGCTGTAGGAGCCTAGTTGATTTTGCTTAATAAAAAGATTTAGTGTTGAGTTTTCAGTTTGGTAAGTGAACTGGCTAGGGAAAGCTTTATCCTAGCAGAGAAAAATACTGTAATAACGGGGAGAAGTAGGAATGCTTTTTAACTAATTGAGGGAGGGAGACTGCCCTCCTGAGAGGCCTTTCCAGAGGATCTCTGTTTCCAGTACAGGAGAAACTTGAAGGTTTAAATTTGTTCTAAGCCAGGAGAAAAACCTGCAGAGCTCATCTGGAAGCAGGAGCTTGTCACAAAGTGGTTGTTTGTGACTTCAATCCTGTGTTTGTTCCTGCTCCTGGGTTTATTCCTGCTCCTCCAAAGGGTTGTGCTTCCCTCTGCAGGCAGCTTGACTGCTTACGCCAGCTAGTGGTGGTTCTCTGCGAGCGATCCCAGCTCCAGGACCTGGTGGAGTTTCCTTACGTGAACCTGCACAATGAGGTAATCCTGCGCTGGGATCACAGCCTGGGTGGGGGCACAGCCCCCCTTTAAGGGGATTATGGACCCACTGGAGCCTCTGTGTGCTGCAGGTCGTTGGGATCATCGAGTCCCACGCTCGGGCCGTGGATCTGATGACTCACAACTACTACGAGCTGCTTTACGCCTTCCACGTGTATCGGCACAACTACCGGAAAGGTAAAGCTTGGGATGCACCTGTACCTGCCCACCTGCCTGGGACACCCTTTCCCTGCCCCTGCCAGCTGTGTGGCCTCTGTCCAGGCTGTTGGCTGATGACTTTTCCCTGTTTTCAGCTGGAACAGTGATGTTTGAGTACGGCATGCGGCTGGGCAGGGAGGTGCGGACGCTGCGGGGGCTCCAGAAGCAGGGCAATTGTTTCCTGGCTGCCATCAACTGCCTGCGGCTGATCCGCCCGGAATACGCCTGGATAGTGCAGCCAGCCTCTGGGGCTGTGGTAAGAACACTGAGCTTCCTGAAAAGGAGCTTCCAGAATCCTTTCTGATGGGAACAGAGACATTGGACTTCTTATCTGCTGCTTGTGACCAGCTGTCCTGCTCTGCTCATCAACCCCATCCATCACCCTTGTGCCATTCCCCCCCTTTTTAGGGCAGGGGGAAAGTGGGATAGCTGTTGGGAATGGGCTGGTGGATAGGTATGGGAGTACATCACCTTATGCTGAAGACAGCAGATGTTTTGGGGAGTGTGAACAGCTGGAATACCAGTCATACCAGTTCAGAAGAGAGTAAGTGTTGTGTTTCAAATCCCAGGGGTTGTGTTTCAAATCCCAGTCAGGACTCAGGGAGGTGGTGGCTGCAGCTTGGTCATCTGATTCTGATGTTCCTGACAGCCCAGGATAAAATAGCCTGAATTCCCAAGGGACTGCACAGCTTCCCTGGTCCAAATCAAGGCTTGAATTGGAGAGCTCTTGTTGGGATTTATTCTATCAGTGATTTATCCTTCAGAAACCAGGTGGATAAAAATCCTCTTTCTGCTTTTTCCTGCAAGTACGAGCGCCCAGGAGCGTCCCCGAAGAGGAGCCACGATGGCGAGTGCATGGCTGTTCCCAGTAAGTGCCCAGTCCTGGTCCTTTCCATGCCTCTGGAGTTTCCACAGCCTCTCTGCAGCTCCCATGGGAGCTGGGACATGGCTCAGGGCAGCTCCTGCCTCCACCAGATCAATGATGTGTGGGATTTTAAGGTCATTAACTCTCCCAGTGTCTCCCAGCAACATGCTGCCACTATTCCCCAAGGAATACAGCAATTGCCCCAAGGGAACAGCTATTCCCCAAGGAGCTCCTGTGCCTGCTTCTAACAGCTTGATGCCTTGACAGCACTTTTTTTTTCAGTGGAAGTAACTTGTAATTTAAAACAAAACCAGCTTTTTGAGGCAATTTCTAGTTTTTCAAGGCTGTTTATGCCTTTGGAAATCCTGTTGGGAATAAGCTGTGCCTGTGTCTGCCACAGCCCAAGATGTGGGATCAGGTTATCCTCAGTGTTCCAGTAGGAAAATTTAAGGTCAGGTATTTTTAAACCTGCTTTTTCTGAAGAGGTTTTTTCTGTGGCGTGTGCCTGGCAGGCAAAGCAGCAGCTGTTCCCAAATATTATCTAACATCTGGAGGAGGAGGAGCAGGACAATGCTATCAAGGACATAAGCACAGTCAAGAGAGCAGGGAAGAGTCAGCAAATCCTAATCATTCCTTTGGTGCTTTTTGGGATAGAAATCCTCTTAGGATGGCAGAGGGGTGTAGAGATGCTTTAACAGGACTCCAGGGAGACCTCAGAGCCTCTTCAGTGCCTTAAGGTGTTCCAAGAGAGCTGGAGAGGGGCTTTGGACAAGGGATGGAGCACCAGGACAGGGGGGACTGGCTTCAGACTGACAGAGAGTGGGACTAGATGGAATGTTGGGAAGAAATTCTTCCCTGTGAAGGTGCTGAGGCCCTGGCACAAGTTGCCCAGAGAAGCTGTGGCTGCCCCATCCCTGGCAGTGTCCAAGGCCAGGTTGGACAGGGCTTGGAGCAACCTGGTCTAGAGGATGGTGTCTCTGCCCACAGAAGTGGATGAGTGTTAAGGTCCTTTCCAGCCCATTCTGTGATTCCATGACATTCTGCACAGTGCCCAAAGAGTCCTTTCTGAAGTACTGAGAGCCCAGTATCCATCTGTTCCAGGCACTCGCCAGATCGAGATCCTGGAGCTGGAGGATTTGGAGAGGGAGTGTCTGCTGGCACGGATCCGGCTCACCCTGGTGGAACACGATGTGTCGGCAGCAGCTGTGGCAGGTGAGGGGGCTGCAGCCACTGTCCTGTCCCAGAGGCAAACCCAGAAGCTGCCAGGAACCATCAAATTCCCATCACTACCATGAAATCCAGCCACTGACTTCAGCAGGGTCTGAGATGCACGTCAGGAGAACCAATTTTAAGTTTTCCACCTTTTTTTTTGGCTTTTTCAAGCTCTGGTGGTCTGCAGTGGGGGTGGGATGAGCTTCTTATTTGGGACAAAAAAGGTATTTTGGAAATAATGGAAGCAAAGAATTATTAAGGCTGGAAAAGACCGTCAAGATCATTAAATTCAACCTTTTTAATTGATGTATAATTTATTTTCCTGGACATTCCTGCTTCATGGAACAGTGTTAAAAAGTTGTGAAAGTTGTTCCTTTCTGGGAAGCAGGAAGGTGTAGCTCTCCCACCTGGAGTATTTTAGTATCTCTGGTACAAGTTACACAACATGTCCACATCTTTCCCCTCTAAATGTCAGGAGGAGGTGACTTCCCAGTGTGGGATTGCAGGGAAAGGATGGAACAGCTGCTTTGAGGGCAGAGTGGTGACGCAGGGAGCCGAGTGCCACAGTTTCTGTGCTGCCAGAATATGCTTGGATGCTGGCCTGTGATGAGGCTGTCCTCTCTCTAACCTCAATGATCTTGGGGATCTGCTCCCAACATTAACAATTCAGTGATTCTAAGCAGCAGCATTTCCCTATCATGTATTGCTACCTGTGTCCCTCTCCAGCTGGTGCTCCATCAGGGACAGCTCTGTGGGTCACAGCTTCTCTGTCCAGTCCCTTCAGGGGTAGCTGCTGGGCTCATGGGATGCTCTAGAGGCCAGGAAAGCCTCCAGCCATGGATTGAGGAGTACTGCTGCAGGGTGTTGGAGGCTGCTGGCACCCTGCTGCTGCATCTCTCAATGAGTAACACAGGGCGAGGCCTGGTGAGCGCTGGGGTGTTACTGGGGAGGCTTTACCTGCTCTTCCTCCCCTTCAGGCAACTCCACACCTGAGGAAACGGTGTCTCTGCTGGTCCGGGCCGGGCTCTTCGACTCAGCCATCACCCTGTGCCAAACCTTCAAGCTGCCCTTGACGCCCATCTTTGAGGGCCTGACCTTCAAGTACGTCCGGTGCCCTCCCACCTCAGGGGACACAGGGCTGGAGGGATGCAGGGGCTTGGGTGTGGAACTTGCCCAAGAGCCTTCTTTCCCTGGCAGTCCAGCTGGGTTGTTTGTTGGGAATAGTCCTGTAAGGGACTTTGATGCCGGTGGGAAGGGGCTGGCTCTGGAGGGACCCACCTTCCCATGGCTTTTGGTCGTGCAGGTGCATCAAGCTCCAGCTGGGAGGGGAAGCAGCGCAGGCAAAGGCCTGGGACTGGCTGGCAGCAAACCAACTCTCAGCCCTGGTCACCACCAAGGAGTCCAGGTAGGTTTGTCTCCACAGTTTGGGAGGAGGAGGATGATCTGGAGACAGGAGCTCTGTGTAAATCCAGAGGGTCACAAGTCCTTAAAACTCCTAAGGTCAAAACTGTGGGCACAGGATGTGGGGGGAGCTGTGCTTCCACCCTGTCCCCACATCACCTGGAGCACACCATGGCCTTGCAGACGGGGCAGTAGCTGCTGGCACATGTTCCACTGGGAACTGTTTCCTTGCAGTGCCACAGATGAAGCCTGGAGGCTGCTGTCATCCTACTTGGAGCGTTACCCATCCCAGAACAGCCTGTACCATCGCTGCGTCATCAACAAGCTCCTGGCACATGGAATACCTCTGCCCAACTGGCTCATCAATAGCTACAAGGTGAGAACAGGGACACAGCTGTCCCCAGAGACCCCAAAATTTCAGGTTTCCCGGAGCTGCTGGATCACCCTCTCTCCAATGGACACCTGCCTGGTGCTCTGTGCCCAGTACCAAGGCTCAGAGCTGTGGTGGTGTTTGCAGGGATCCCAGGATGAGGGAAGAGATGAGAATGTTGACTTTATGTTTCAGAAGGTTTGATTTATTATTTTATGATTATATATTATATTAAAACTATACTAAAAGAATAGAAGAAAGGATTTTATTAGAAGGCTAGCTAAGAATAGAAGAGGAATGATAACAAGGGCTTGTGACTGACTGAGACAGTCTGGACAGCTGGACTTAGATTGGCTATTAATTAGAAACACCTAACCAAAGATCCACCTGTTGCATTCCACAGCAGCAGATAATCATTGTTTACATTTTGTTTTTGAGGTCTCTCAGCTTCTCAGGAGAAAAAATCCTAAGGAAAGGATTTTTCATAAAACATGTCTGTGACATACAGCAGGTTCTCTCAGCATGGTCCCAATCCTGGTCACATTCCCTGGCTGAGTTTCCCTCTTTCTGGCAGGAAGTGGATGCTGCTGAGCTGCTGCGCCTGTACCTGAACTATGATCTGCTGGAGGAGGCCGTGGATTTGGTCCTGGAGTATGTGGATGCTGTGCTGGGCAAAGGGCACCAGTACTTTGGGATCGAGGTGAGCTCACCCACTGTTGGGGTGTGGTGGGATGTTCCCTGGGGACATGATGTGAGGGTTTCTGTCCGTTCCAGGTCCCTCTGTCCCCAGCATCCCCCACGATGTGGCTTCCCTACCCTGCCATAGACCAGCTGCTGCAGGCGCTGCGGGAGAGCAGCGCCAGCGAGAACAGCGTCGTGGTGGGTACCAGGGTGGGGAATGGGGTGGGAGCGTGGTGGGACAGGGTGGGATCCCTCGTGACTCCTGCTTCTCTCCCAGCTCTATGAGAAGCTCAACGACAGGATGGAGGACTACCAGCAGAAGGTCAGCGTGGCCACCATGGAGCGCCTGTACTGCCGGCCCTAGTCCAGGTGACATCCCCAGAGTGTCACCATCCCCCACCCCACGGTGGTGGTTTTACCCATTGGTTTTCCATAAGGATCCGGTTCAGGGAGGTGGAGTGCTGAAGGGTGTGTCCCCTCACTGTCCCTTTTGTGGGCAGTGGGTGAGCAACAGAGCTGGGGTGTGTGGCCATGACACCCCCTTGCTCTCTGCCTCCTCCAGACATGGAACTGTTGGGAATTTCTTTTATTTATTGGTATGTTTTTGGATCAACTTTAATAAAATGGAAGTGTTATTTGAGGTGTGCATAAGGATATGGTGGGAAAAGTGGGGGCTGTGGTGCTCCTCTCCAGGGATCATCTCCATACTGCCCTGGTCCTAGGGCTGGGATATAGGGAAGGATGGAGCTATGTCTCTAGTGGGTATAGCTCAAGGGAGGTTCAAGGGGGGTATAGGATAATAAGGAGCTGTAGCGCCCAGGAAGAACTATAGGGTTGTGCTATAGGATAGCACGGGACTGCAGCCCTGGAGGGCAGGACGGGTCTCCGGGATAGGATGGGGCTCTAGGATCAAGGGCCAGGACCATGCTGTAGGGCAGGACGGAGCCGCGGGTCCGGGTGGAGCCATAACCGGTGGCTCCTCCCCATCCATAGGGAGCGCGCG
>NW_005054416.1:1122734-1123108 GCF_000277835.1 Geospiza fortis | reverse complement strand
CCCCCCCCCATCCCCCCTGCATGAACCTCCCGTGATTGACGCTTCTGCCCCGCAGATGAGCCCGAGACGGTGGCGGAGCCGCCCCGCAATCCGCCGAATCCGCCGCCTCCCGCTCCCGCCGCGGTCAAGGCCACAGGTAAGGGAGCGCTGTGGGATGAGACGCGGGATTACATCCCCCCTGAAAGACTAGGGGGAGAATTTCAGGATTTAGGGGTGCTTGTGGCTCCTGATGCACAATACTGATTTAAAAAAATGTTAGTGTTGTGGCTATAATTGGGGCTTTTTGTCTTAATTTTTGTAGTGGTTAATTCTCAGATATAATATTTTTAGGTCCAAAATGTGGGGTTCTTTTAAAGTTCACAGTGTGGATGGGG
>NW_005054416.1:1117273-1122716 GCF_000277835.1 Geospiza fortis | reverse complement strand
AGGTTGGTCCTAAAAGTGGTGTTTTGTCCTGGGTCTAGGCGTTTTTGATACTTGATGTGGAGGCTTGATCCTTTGTGTGGTTTTTTTTGTTTGGTGGTATGCATGGGCTTTTGGTCCTAAAAGTGCAGGGCTGTGAGGTTTCAAATAGTTTTTGGAGGTGCTGAGTGTGGGTTTTCTGGTTCTAAGTGTGGTGGGTTTTGTGCTAAATGTGGGGGGTTTATTTGGTTTATGTTTGTTTCTCTCTCCCTAACCCCATATTTTTAACACAGGGTAATTAAACATGTTTAACTACTAGTTTTAAGGGAAGAGAGTTAACCCTTTCCTAAATAATGCACTTCGGGGCTGGAGTTGTTTCCATTTTAATTATTTTAGTCATGCTGTTATTTCCCTGGAGGCGACTGCTCATTCTTATATTTTTTTTCTTAAATTATTAAATTTTATTACTGGTTCTTGTACTGATTCCCCCCAGCCTGTCCCTGGCACTCGTACAGGGGCTGTTCTCACAGTGGCACCTGGAGCAGAGGTGGGGAGTGGAATCCAATGCCCTGTGGCAGCAGGAGGGTTCTCCTGAGTGTTCACTCTCCCTTCTCCAGGAGGTTTGTGCCTGCTGGGTGCCTATGCTGACAGCGATGATGAGGAGGGTGAGACCCCGGAGAAGCCGGCCCGCTCCACGGATGCCAACGGCAGCAACTCCGCTGACATCGACAGCACCCTGGCGAACTTCCTGGCTGTGAGTGCCCCTCCAGCGTGCAAAGAGGGAGGGAGGGGTTGGCGGGAGGAGGGCGGTTTCATAGTCCAAGGCATTGTCCTCAGCAGTCAGAGCTTTGACTTGGCTTGGGATTTGAAGCTCATGGTGGGATGCTGTTTTTACAGGAGATCGATGCCATCACAGCCCCAGCACAGCCTGCTGAGCCCACTGCTGCCTCCTCTTCCTCCTCCTCCGTGCCACCCCCCATGCCTCCCCGCCCGGAGCCAAAGGAGTCGGGCTCAGGCCCCTCGTCGGGTACAGCCAATGGCACGGGCTCGGCACCGGCCCCCGAGTGGCAGTATGACACCCAGTGCTCGCTGGCTGGAGGTGAGTGCCCTTCCTCTCTCCAAAGGGGTGCTGACAAACGGGTGTCACTGGGGAGAGGGGAGTGACAGGCTGTCCTTGTCCCCTGGCAGTGGGAGAGCTGGAGATGGGCGACTGGCAGGAAGTGTGGGATGAGAACACCGGCTGCTACTACTATTGGAACACCCAGAGCAACGAGGTGACCTGGGAGCTGCCGCAGTACCTGGCAACGCAGGTTCAGGGCCTGCAGCATTACCAGCACAGGTGGGCAAGACCCCCAGGATGTGTCCCTGTGGGATGTTGTCCCAGTCCTGCCCTTCATTCCCTGTTGTCTTCCTCAGCAGCACGGTGGCAGGCACCAATGGCACCTTTATGGCAGCCACGGAGCCATTCCCTCAGGAGAAGGGGACTCCAGGCAGCGCTGGCCGTGGGACCGGCCTCAGCAAGCGGGAGGTGAAGAAGGTCAGTCCTGTGGGTTCTGGCTGCCATGGGGCTTGCAGGCACCTCCTTGGGTGTCCTTGGAAGCAGCTGGGATGTTCTGCTCCATCCAGAGCCCTAGGAGGGGCCTGGCTGCATGGGCTCTTTCCCAGGCAGCTGCCAGAAAGCTCACATGGAGCTCATCCCACAGGAAGTGAATGAAGGAGTGCAGGCTCTCTCCAACAGTGAGGAAGAGAGGAAGGGAGTGGCTGCGGCCCTCCTGGCCCCACTCGTGCCCGACGTGGTGAAGGAGGAAGAGGAGCGCTGGAGGAGGAAAGTGATCTGCAAAGAGGAGGTTGAGCCACCTCTGGAAGAGGAGGCGAAAGCGGAAGAGGCGCCAGCTGTCCCAGAAGAGCCAGAGCCCAGCAGGGACCCCCTGGAAGACACAGGGCAGGAGGATCTGTGCAGTGTGGTGCAGTCAGGGGAGAGCGCGGAAGAGGAGGAGGAGGAGCAGGACACACTTGAGCTGGAGATGGTGCTGGAGAGGAAAAAGGTAATGGGAGATGTTTGTCCTGGAAACAGGGCACACGTGGCAGCCATGGTGTTGCTGGGAATACACTGGGGTGTCGTGTCCCGGCAGGCGGAGCTGCGTGCCCTGGAGGAAGGGGATGGCAGCGTCTCAGGCTCCAGCCCGCTCTCCGACGGGAGCCAGTCGGCCCCGCAGGATGCGTCCCGCAGGCTGGCCTCCAAGAGGGGCAAATGGAAACTGTTCGTGGGAGCTGCCAGCCCTGAGTCTGCCAGTCGAGGCCCCAGCAAAACGGGCCGGGAGAGCCCAGAGGCAGGAGAAGCAGGTAATTGGAAAGGTTTCCTTTGGAGGGAGGAGCAGAGGCTCTCCCTTCCCTGAAGACCTGCAGAGCAGTGCCAGGAAGGGCTGTGAGGTACGTGTGCTAGATGGGGACAGGCTGAGGGTGGCTCTGTCAAGCCCAGCCTCGCTGGGATAAGCTGCTCCTCTGCCACAGTCTCCCTATCCTAATTATCTATGTAAGGAGAAGAGTTCCATATTCACTGGTTGCTTAGGAGAAAAGACACAGATAACAGCTGCCTCACATCCCATTGCCTTCCTGTTCCTCCCAAAATCACAAATCCAGCCTGTGGCACACTGGGTACTGTCACCCTCCACTTGTAAAGTTCAGATTTTGAGCTGCCTGGTACTGAATTCCAGACAGCTGCAGTGTCCCTGGAGCCACTCCAGGGCCCCACACTCAGTGGGTAGGGAATGTAACTCTAGCCAATGTGGCAAGGTAGCTGTGTTTCTGAGGGGCTGGTTCAACTCGGGGTGTGTGTGGATATATCAGTCATACACAACTATCCCTCATGTTCCAGTTGGATCCACCAGAGCTGTGCTTCCCAAAATGCACCAGCTGTAGCATTTTATGGACCACTCTGTGCCCAGCAGCTCTGGGACTCCCAGATTGTAGAATCATGGAGTTGTTCAAGTTGGAAATGCCCTCTGAGGTCATGGAGTCCAGCTGTTCCCCCAGCACTGTCAAGGCCACCACTAACCCATGTCCCCAAGTGCCACATCCACATGGTTTTTTAATCCCTCCAGAGATGGGAACTGTCTACATCCTTGGGAAGCCTGTGCAAAGGCTGGACAGCTCTTTCCACTAAGAAATTTTCCCCAATATCCTACTTAAATTTCCCTTGGCACAACTTAAGGCTGTTTCTTCTTGTCCTGTCTCTTGTTTGCTGGGAGCAGAGCCTGACTCCACCCTCCTCTCAGGGCATTGTGGGGATCAAGAATGTCCTCCCTGAGTCTCCTTTTCTCTGGATGTGCCAGTCCCTTCCCAGCCCAAGATTTGTGTGCCTGCAGCACAGAAAGCTGAAGGAAACTGCTTTTCCAAGGAAAAACTGGTATAAAAGTGCCTACAGCAGGCTGTGTCCTGCTGGAGTGGGAGTTGGTGCCTGCCCCATCCCAGGGTTCTTGTGGCCCTGAGGTACCTCTGCTTCAGGCAGGGGCATGAGCTGGGTGACAGCTCTGGCATTAAATCAGTGGTGTCGTTTTTGCATAGGAAAATGAATGGTTTTGCCAGAGGGCTTTCCAAATAACCCTGAAGCCAGCTCTTCCCAGCAGCACCAGATTCCACCTTAACCTAGGGAACAATGAGCTGTTACTCCAAAATAACCAGTTTAAGTTGAGTACCCCCTGGGAATTGGGGTTTCTCTCCAGAGGCCTGTGGGACTCTGTCACAAACTTCCTTCTTGGGAATTCATTGCTTTGACAGTGAATTGGTAATCTGAAGGCAAAACCTTCTGGTATTGGCAGCTTTTGGGGACCTCTTCAGTCTTTCATAATTTACTTGTTTAATACCTAGTACCTGTTATTGGTAGATTTTGGGAGTTAGTCTCTTCCTGCTTCCCTGATGCCCAGTTTTCTAGGCCTTGCCTCACTGTTGCTTTGCACTGTAGCAGCTCCAATGCTCCCCTTCCCATGTTATCTTTCTGTAAGGATCCCCACCACCAAAACACAGAGCAGTGAGCATTTCTCCTTTTAAATTTCATGCTCTTGTCACTGGCTCTGGTGGGTCCTAGCTCTTTGCCCACTGTTGCCCACATTGGCTTTGGCTCCAGGCACAGTGTCCAGCCAGCTGCTGGCACTGCCAGGGTGGTGAATGGGACAAGGACTGACCTGTCCTTCCTTCTCCTGCAGCCCCGAGCACAGAATCAACTGATCCAAACTCAGACAAAGAGGCAGAATCTGAGGAGCCCCAGGAAAAAACCAAATCACAAGGGGCTCCAAAAATGGAAGAGGAGGAGCAGGATCTAAAGGTATGGAGAGGTAGAGGTGCATGTCCATGAGATGAGGGATGTGATGGGTGCTCCAGCTGCCAGCGGGAACAAGGGACATGCTGGCTCCCCCAGCCACCTCTTCCCTGGGGACACCGGAGCTTTGGGCTCTGGATTTGGCCCACCTGAAGCTTTTAAAGCTCAGATCCCGGTGTGGCTGCAGGAACAGCTTGAGAAGGAGGGGCTCTGCAGGGCTGGGACAATATCCTGTCTCCAGTAGGATTCAGCAGCAAAAGCATGGATGAAAGGAGGGTGTTGGGGGGCAAAGACTGAGCCCTGGGTGTTGTTGTGGCAGAGGACAACCAGTTTGATCTTGACTTTGTTTTCACCAATAACAATATTCCAGTCTCTGGCCCGGTCAGTCGTCCCGTTTCCAGGCTGAAGACTCCTCGTCCGTAATCTCTCCGTTTCTTGAGGCTGACGGTACCGCTCTGCCCTCCGCCCGGCATTACTCTTAGATACGAGCTGGGGAAGCCCTGGGGGTTTCTGCAGCATCCTGCTGATAGCTCTTCTCTGAGCCTTGGTTTGCTCCTTTGGCTGCACTGGATCAGTTCCCTGATCTATAGCAGAGCTCCAGGCTCTAGGGCAATATGACAGAGCAGTAGGGGAGATCTTTCCCATTTGTCCTTTAGTCCCCATGTCACTTGTTACCCTGAGATCTCCTGCAGCATAAAATTTGGCTCTGGAGTTATTCTGTGACGTTGGAAATGTTGTCACCTCCCTGTGGCAGATGGGGAATCGCCGGCTCATAGTGGAGCCCGGGTGCAACCTGCAGTGAGAGTTGCCTATCCCTGTGCTCATTTCCCACCACTTAAGTAATTTTTCTGATGTGAAAGGGAAGGTCCTTTTGTCCTTGTGAAAAATCTCCTATCTCCCCCATAAAATAACTCCTTAAAGGGTTTTGAGATCTAACATTCCCAGACCAAAACTGAGCCTTCTTCAGTGCAGCATGCATTTGAGACCTGATTTTAAATTAATTTATTTAAATAAAAAGAATAAAAGCCTGTACCAAGGCTGGACTTGCTGGTCCCCTCTGCAGTCCCCTCCTCCTTCTGGTCCCAGTGGGTGCTGTGACAGACCATGTGGTGCTTTTCCATGCAGGATTCCCTTAGAGCTGTTGGAGGAATG
>NW_005054416.1:1114335-1117142 GCF_000277835.1 Geospiza fortis | reverse complement strand
ATGCCGGCTCCCTGGGTAACCAGTACCATTTGCTCATCGGGTTGGGATCTCTCTGGTTACAGGAGCTGCGCCGGGGCCACCGCTCCGAAGTCACCCTCTGCTCCAGGATGTTCCCTGGCTTCTCCAGAGACACATTAACATGGGGATTCATATGCCTGCCTTGGTCTTCTCTAGGGCTTGCTTGTCTGGCCCATCACCTCTGGAGGCAGATGCTTCCTTGGTGGTTTTGGTGGACATTCCAAAGCCTCTTTGGAGGAGTGAAGTTAAAAATAGATATTTTTAAAGCCGTCCTTAAAGCAGTGGTAATGCCACTTGCAGACATTCCTGTTCTGGATTCCCTTCTGGCTTGTGGCTGCTTCCCAGCACTGCCTCCAGTCAGGGGGATGGAGTCAGGGATCCCCATATCCCCACATTGGAGGTTTCACTTCCATGGGATGCTGGTGTTGAGTAGCCGTGATTGCCATGAGCTGAGCTAAGTTTTGATGTAGCTGCTGCCTCTGCTCTGGAGTAAATCCAGAGCTGTTGTCCCTTTCTGGTGCTTTCCAGCCAGTTCCTCTAGAAAGGAATTATTTACAGAACCTGAAATGACATCGTGGCCCATTTATTTGGGAAATATTCTTAGGTATCTGCTGTGGTAATGGTTCTGCTGTAACTCCAAAGTACTGGAGCTACCGGAGCCCATTCTGTCCTTCCACACAGAGTCAAGCGCAGTCCGTGGAGGAGCTGTCACCCAGCCACCCACGCTGCCTGTCCCTGGGGCTCAGGATGTAGCAGGACTTAACAGAGGGGGTGACAGGCACACAGGGCCAGGGTGGCACATCCCGGTCCCTCCAGGCTGAGGGGCTGTGGGTGGTCCCAAGCGGTTTCCCGAGAGCCGCAGGGCCATAGCCGCCCGATGCTGCTCCCAGAGAGCAGCTCTTGACTCTGCCCTTTTTCCTGGCAGTTTCAGATTGGAGAGCTGGCAAATACTCTGACTAGTAAATTGGAGTTCCTGGGCATCAACAGACAATCTATCTCCAACTTCCACATGTTGCTGTTGCAGACAGAGGTAACCGAGCCTTCGCCCCTCGCTCCGGCCTCGTGTTCCGGAGCGGATCGGATGCAATCCGCCGTCCGTCCGAGCGCCGGTGCTGCGTGAGCCTCGTGGCGCCCTCCCTTCCTCGGCGGGGGGAGAGCGCGGCTTGGCGCGGAGGCGGGGTGTCCTCTTGCCCTCTAGACCCGCATTGCAGACTGGCGAGAAGGTGCTCTCAATGGAAACTACCTCAAACGCAAACTCCAAGACGCAGCCGAACAGCTTAAACAATACGAAATAAACGCCACCCCTAAAGGCTGGTCCTGCCACTGGGACAGGTACGCGCTCTCCTCCTTTCTCACCTTTCATCTCTGACATCTCAGACATGATTTGTGACCATCAACCACCCGACGATGCTGGCGCCGTCCCTCTGGCAGACTGAGAGCGGCTTCTGTTAGTGCTGGGCAGGCAGAGAAACGTCCGGCACTCGCAGAGTTTGGGCCAGCCGCCAAACTGGAGGATCCAAACGGAGTGCCCAGTGCTTTGCGACGGAGCCGATTCCCTGACGGACTGAGCTGGTTGTGCCTCTCGCGAGTGTCCAGCGCTGTGGAGGGCGGGCCTGGGGGGTCGCGCATGCGAGAGCTCTGTGAACTTTGCAGGATCTCTGGATCAACTCTTCTGACCAACAGCTCTTCTAAAGGACAAACTTCAACTCACCGACGGAATGAAGAACAAGATTTCTGTCTCCTGCCAGCAGGTCAGACCCAAACATTTCTTTGTCTATTTGGCTTTCTTGATTAATTTTCCTTTGTTTGAAATCTTTGCTCTTTTGTTTTTCAGCTCCCAGATCCGCTCCCTCTCTCTAGCATTCACTGTGTGTTTGACAGCAAGAGTATCATAAAAAACTCTGCGCACCATGGGGTAGGGGGGCAGCCGCTTCCCTCCATTGGGCTGTTCCCCTGTGCCTCTTCTCGGAGGGCGACTTTCAGCCAAGGCCGTGCTGAAAGTCCCAATGTTAGCGAGACGTTGCCAACGGTCCGGCCCTCCTCTCCCTCAGAGCGGGGGGGCTCAGGGCGACGTTCCCGCAGCCAGCGATAGCAAATAGCTTTGAGCGAGTCGGCTCGGGCCTCTCCTGCCTCTGTCCTCAAAGTTGTTTGTTGTGTGTGGGAGAGCAGCAGCCCTGCTGCACGAGGGTCTCCCCTGCGAGAGCGCACTGCTGTCGTGGGCAGGCCCACCTTGGAGTGTCGGGGGCGGAGAAGGGAAGCTGAAGCCTCCTTCTCTTTCTTGTGATCTAGGGAGCATAGACGCTATTTCTATGTTAACGAGCGCTCGGGAGAGTCGCAATGGGAGTTCCCCGATGGGGAGGACGAAGAGGAGGGACAGCGAGGCGCCACGGACAGAAAACCCGACAGTCCTCCAAAGCCACCTCCCAAAGACAAAGGAGAGCACGCCGAGGGGCCCGCCGAGCGCCCCGCAGGTACGCCTTGCTGGCGGGGGGGGTCCTGGCCCCAGAGCAGGGGATGGGGGACAGGGCAGTTCACAGTGGGGTGCCTCCAAGCCAGAGCGTGGGCAAGAGTCGGTGGTACAGACTGTAGGCTGTGCATTCAAACCTGTGTCAATGTCTGTTCTTCAGGCTCCCTTTGTAAAGAATCCTTCTCAGGCCAAGTTCCTGCTACGTCTCTCATGCCAGTCACTCCGTTTTGGACTCTGCTTCAGTCCTCCGTCCCAGTCCTCCAACCTCCCTTGCCTTTGGAAGTGCCTCCGCCGCCTCCACCCCCCCCAGACTCGCCCCCGC
>NW_005054416.1:1114038-1114219 GCF_000277835.1 Geospiza fortis | reverse complement strand
CTCCTGAAGTCCCTGGTGCGCCCTGCTGCCAGCAGCAGCCAGGTGAGCACTGGAGCCCGGGCTCCACTGCTTCCAGAGTGTGAGACTCTGGGAAATGGGTGTGTAATGGTGCTCCTGGCTCAGCACTCACCTCAGCACTCTCTTCCAGGCCACCGTCGATCTGAGCCCAGCCCCGCTGCTC
>NW_005054416.1:1110768-1113739 GCF_000277835.1 Geospiza fortis | reverse complement strand
CCACCACCCACCCCCAAGGCGCCACCGCCTCCGGAGAAGGAGAAGCCGAGGAAGGGGCGCAAGGACAAGGTAGGCCAGATGGTCTCACACCGACACTGTTCCTTCCCTCTTTCCTTTGCAGCCGCGCTCACCGCTGTTATTTTTGCGGCACAGGGCAAGAAGGGCAAGACAAAGATGCCATCGCTGGTGAAGAAGTGGCAGAGTATCCAGCGGGAGCTGGATGAGGAGGAAAATTCCAGCTCCAGCGAGGAGGACCGGGAGACCACAGCCCAGCGGCGCATCGAGGAGTGGAAGCAGCAGCAGCTGATGAGGTACAGAGCCCGGGGGCTGGCACCAGGACATTTCCTGGTGCTTTGTAAAGGTGGGGGATCCATGAGAGGGCCAGCTGGGTGCTGACATTCTGCTTTATCCCTGCAGTGGCATGGCTGAGAGGAATGCCAACTTCGAGGCACTGCCAGAGGACTGGCGGTCACGGCTGAAGCGGAGGAAAACAGCCTCAAGTACATGAGGCTTGCAGGGCCATGCCCACCTCTTGGGGGTTTTTTGTTTTGGTTTTTTTTTTTTTTTAACAGATGTACAGTTCCTTTGACCATTGTCCAATAAATTGTAGCAGTTTGGGAAGTGCCATCTCATTGATTCTGCTGAGGGCGGGTGGTAGATGGGGATGTGCAGCACAACAGACCCCTGTAATCCACAATTACAAGTTGGGTGGGCATGTGGATTGTGGAGGCAGGAAAGTTCTGCAGAGGAAACTGGACAGGCTGGATTGAAGGACTGAGGGTAAAGGCCAAGTGCCAGGTCCTACACTTGGGTCACACAAACCCTGTTGAATGCTCCAGGCTGGGGCAAGAGAGGCTGGAAAGCTGGGAAAGGCCCTGGGTGTGCTGGTGAGAGCAGCTGAACAGGAACCCAGGTGGACAAAAGGCTGATGGCATCTGGGCTGTCCCAGCATTGGTGTGGCCACAGGCCCGTGCCCTGTTCTGACACTGCTGGGCCACCTGCAGCAGTGGAGGTGGCCTCCATTCTACCTGGGGACAAATCTGGAGCCCTTGTGGCAAGAGGGGCTGTCTGAAGAAGGGAATGGAGCAGAGGAAGGATCTGGAGCACCAGGAGGAGCTGGAAGGCATCAGCCTGGAGTAAAGGAGGCCTGGGGGGACCCTTTGGCTCTCCACCACTCCCTGACAGGAGGGTGCAGCCAGGGGGTGTGTCAGGCTCTGCTGCCAGGGAACAAGGGACAGGACAAGAGAAAACAGCCTCAAGATCTGCCAGGCGAAGTTGAGGTTGGATGAGAGGAGGAATTTCTTCATAGAAAATGATGTCAGGCATGAGAAGGGGGCTGCTCAGAAAGGTGGCAGAGGCCCCAGCCCTGGAGGTGTCCAAGGAATGACTGGACATGGAATGACAAGGAATGACATGAACACCTCAGTGCTCTCGTCTGGGTGATGAGGTGGGGATTGGTCACAGGTTGGGCTCAATAATCCTGGAGGTCTTTCCCAGCTTTAATGACTTTGTGAAATCCCTCTGGCTCCTTTCCCAGCTCTGCTCCAGGACCGCCCTATTCCTCCTCCCTGTAGCTCAGCAACCGGTGCCAGCCCAGCCCTGACGCTGCCTCTGCTGTTCCGGGTCTCCCAGGGCTCTCACAGCCATGGAGCCCACAGGGCGCCGTGCTGCCCAGGGAGGGGAGGGAGCTCTGGGGGGCTTCAGGGGGGGACAGGTCCTCAAGCCCTATGACAGCTTCATCCGCACCCACCTGCGCTTCTATGGCTACTTCCGAGGTGAGCCCTGGCCGCTGTGCCCTCCTGTCCCTGGGCCGTGTCCCCTCCTGCCCCCTGGCTGCAGCGCTGTTCTCCCCAAGATGAGAAGACAGGCAGGGAAGAGATTGCCGTGTCCCCGGAGGAACCCTCCGGACAGCATCCCAAGGCACCCACCAGGAGCAACATCGGCCCTGGCTGGCAACGTGGTCCTGGGCAAGAGCCAAACCGTGAGTGAGACCCTGCAGCCCCTCACAGCCCCCTGAGCAGAGTGTCCTCCCAGCACAGCAAGCGTGGGGGGAGGGCCTCTTCCTGACTTGGTTTTGGGGGATGCCCATACCCCAACCACACTGGAGACCCCCAGCCCTTCCTGGTGCTCTTGCAGCCCCCAGGGTGGTGCAGATACCCCACCAGGGCAGACTGGCCCCCTTAATGCAGCCCTGGAAGTCTCCAGGAGAACGACCAGCTCCATTCTCCCTCCCTGCTCCCCGCTGGCCTGTGGAGTGTGAAGTCATCCCAGAGACGATTGAGCACATTGGTGAGGGGATGCTCCAGCTGTCCCCCGCCTCACCCCTGTGCCAGACCCTTGTTTGTGTGTATGGCATTTGTCTCTGTGTCCCCCCCTCCCAGAGTGGCTCCCCCCCAAACCAGAACCCTTCTGCCCACCCGTGGGCCCGGAGCAAGCCCTGTACACCCTCAGTGAGGAGCATGGCACTGTTGTCTACCACTCCAGCCCAGGTAAGGGAGCACAGGCAGCACCCCTCAGTGCCTCCGCTCTCCCCAGACCCCCACCACAGTCCCTGCTCCCCCCACAGCGCTCCAAGGCTCCTGCTTTACCCGTGCTCGGGTTGGAGGAGCTCCGGGGCCACTTTCCTCGCCAGCAGCCCCCTTGGAGGGTCCCCAGGACACCACTCTGCTCTTTGAGTCCCGCTTTGAGAGTGGGAACCTCCAGAAGGCCACCAAGGTGTAAGAGAGAGGCCCGGGGGCCATGGGGCCTCTGGTGTCAGCCAGGATCCGGAACACTGCCCTTCCCTCCACACAGGGGACCCTATGAGTACGTGCTGGTGCTGCGGCCAGACCTGTACACAGCCAAACACACGCAGTGGTTCTACTTCCGTGTCCAAAACACGCGGCAGGAGCCACTCTACCGCTTCACCATCGCCAACATGGCCAAGCCCAAGAGCCTCTATGGCCAGGGGCTGCAGCCACTGGTCTACTCC
>NW_005054416.1:1108193-1110434 GCF_000277835.1 Geospiza fortis | reverse complement strand
CCCCACGAGGATGCGCAGCTCCTGCGCCGCCTCTTCGTCTTCAAGGTGGTGCCGATGCTCAACCCTGATGGGGTGGTGGGGGGCAGCTCCCGCTGCTCCCTGGCGGGACGGGATCCCAACAGGGCCTATGGGAAGGTGCTTCCCAGCTCCTTCCCCAGCGTGTGGCACTTGCGGGCCATGGTCCAGAGGTGAGGTGGGCGTGGGGAGCCGGTGCACAGGGCCACTCCTGTGGCGGTGCTGGTGGCCATATCCTGATGTGTGCAGGGAGCTGGCAGAGCGGGAGGTGGTGCTGTACTGCGACTTCCATGGGCACAGCCGGAAGAACAACGTCTTCATGGACGGCTGCGCGGCACCGGGACACGGCTGCGCCAGCGCGTGTTCCCCCTGATGCTGAGCAAAAATGCCCCTGACAAGGTGGGACACGGATGCCTCAGAGCCACGCGTTGTGGTGGCAGCAGGAATGCAGCCCACGTGCTGCTTCCCAAGCTGTCCCTCTGGGGTTGGGACCCCTCTGACCCTGGGAGCGTCCAGTTCTCTTTCTCCAGCTGCAAGTTCCAGGTGCAGAAGAGCAAAGAGGGGACAGGCCGGGTCTCCATGTGGCGCCTGGGCGTCTCCCACAGCTACACCCTGGAAGTGGCCTTCAGTGGCTCCACGCTGGGGGAGGAGCTGCCACAGCCATGGGGACAGTGCCAGTGGGGTGGTCCTGGGTTGGGAAGCTGCCCTTGTTTCCTTTTCCTTGTCCCCTCCAGGTGGGAGGAACTCCCACTTTAGCGTGGAGGACCTCAAGTCACTGGGCCGCCTCCTCTGTGACACCCTGCTCGACTTCTGCGACCCTGCACCCGCCAAGGTGGGCTTGGGCCTGGCCCAGGGTGCCCTGGTGCCACGGGACCATGGTGACACCGTGACACTGGCACTGTCCCGCAGCTCCAGCAGTGCCTGGTGGAGGCGGATGCGCTGCTGCAGCAGCAGATGGGTCGTGAGCCAGGCTCTGGAGGCAGCTGGAGCGATGTGTCCCCCTCAGAGCTTGAGTCCAGGTATATCATCCTCTGTCACCTCATGTCACCCCGTGGTGCCACTGGGGGCTGCAGATGGTTCTTTCCCCCTGCAGCACCAGCGGCTCTGACAGCTCCGTGTCTGATGGGATCCCAGATGACTTCCGCAGCCCCAACCAACAGGTGAGTCTCCATGTGCCACTGATTTTGAGGTGGCAGGGATGCAGAGCCAGGGTGGAACATGGTGACAGAGGGTGCAGATGTCCCAGTGCCACTTTACCACCTGGCACAGATGGAGCCACACAGGAAGAAGCAGCTGCAGAGACGGAGAGGAAGGAATGTCCTGCGCCGAACAAAGCGGAGCCACACCAGCATCCCGGTGAGCCTGGAGCCACTGTAGTCCAGCCAGGCCCCCAGGGGACAGTCCTGCAGGGACACTTGTTCCCAGTGCTGTCCCACCCCTCAAGTGCGTCTGATACCCCTCCTGTCCCCCCCAGGCTGAGACCCGCAGGCATCCAGTTCTTCCTGGTGTCCAGAGTGGAGGTGACAATGCAGGAGAGAAGCCCAGAGCCAGCTCCAGTGTCACTTTTTCCAGGGCAGCTGGAGCAAGGAATGGCCCCCCTGCCATTGCAGGAGAGGTGCCTAGAGCTGACTCCGGAGTGGCCCTTCCCAGGGCACCTGAAGCAGGGAAGGGCTGCTGTGCCACCATGGGAAGGCATCGGCTGGACAGTGGCACAAGCACTGTCACACACTGTAAGCCACCACTGAGCCCCTGCCACCGTGCTGCCACCAGTGACTCTTCCCGGGATCCAGCCGTGGGAGTGATCTTGGGGCCATCCTGGCAGCAGGGCGGGCGCAGGCCCAAGGATAGGGCACGTCCCCTCACTGTCCGTGCGGTGGCCTCACGCTGCTGCGCCTGTGCTCGGCAGTAAAGGTGCTGCCACCTCCAAGTCTGTACCTGCTGCTGCCTGTTCTCATTGTCATGTCCCCTCAGGAGTCCCCTTGTCCCCGACCTCGGCCAGAGTCTTGCTGGCACCCAACCCTATGACACCACCATGGTGTCAGCTATGCCTGTGGTGCTACCTTGGGCCCTGCCACCAGCGTGTCACCTCCATTGCCTGGTGTCACCTCAGCCCTGCCACCATGGTGTCACTTTGGGCTCTAGGGATGTGGCGGCGCTAGCTCTGCCACCCAGGTGATTCCTCAGCCCTGTGACCCCCCTGTACCCCGATGTCCCCGCAGGGTCCGT
>NW_005054416.1:1104348-1107882 GCF_000277835.1 Geospiza fortis | reverse complement strand
CCCTGGGGAGGAACATCTTCGGCCGCCAGGTATATCAGCTGCCCGGCCTCTTCTCTTACGGTGAGTCCGCCTTGGTGGGGCCGCCCCGGCGCCGTCCCGGTGCCGCTGTGGGGTCCCCCCGGGGCTGACGGTCCCCGCTGTCCCCAGCCAAGCACATCGTAAAGGTGGACGGGAGAGCAGGACTCTTTAAAGGCCTCACCCCCCGCCTCTGCTCCAGCGCCATCGGCACCGTGGTGCACAGCAAAGTGCTGCAGGTACCGGCACGGGCGGGGCGCCGGGCCCGGGGCGCTGCGGGAACCGGGGGTTCTGCCGCCGGGACGGGGGGACACCGGGGCCCCCTGGCTCCCCGCACGGTGCTGACCCTGCCCTGACCCTGCTCTTTGCTCCACAGCGGTACCAGAAGGCTGAGCAGGCTGAGGTGGGTGCAGAGGTGCTTCCCACAGGGAATGCACCCTCCCTTTCCCTTCCCTTCTGTCTCTTCCTTTCTCCCTGTATTTCTCTGTTCTTCTAGTCTTCTCTTCTCCTTTCTTTCTTTTCTTCTTTCCCTCATGCCTTTCTCCTTCTCTCTCTTTCCTTTTTCCTCTTCTCTCTCTCCTCTCTCTTTTCTTCGTTTTGCTCTTCTGTCCTTTTTCCCTTCTCCATGCTTTCCCTCCTCCTTTTTCCCTTTGTTTCCCTCCATTCTTTCCTCCTCCTTCCCTCTGTCCCTCCTCCCCACGGTCCCCAGATTTGGGCAGCCCCAGCCCTGCATCGGGAGCTTCCACCCCGCCCTGGGGACAGCCTCCCCTCTCTGGGCAGCTGTTCCCACCTGATTCCTGCTTCCCCCTCCAGCCTGGAGCCAGGAGGGAGTCCTCGCTGGAGCAGGTGCTCAAGGAGGTGAGGAGCAGCAGGAGGAGGAAGGCAGTGGGATGTCACATCCCTGTCCCCTCCTGCTGAGGCTCCCTTTGTTCCCAGACCTCCCAGGAGATGGTTGCCCGCTCTGCTGCCACCCTCATCACCCACCCCTTCCACTGCAGGTGTCCCCCCCCACCCCAGGGGCCGGGGGCGCAGTGCCAGGTGCCTCCTGTCACGCCCGTGTCCCTCCGTGTCCCCCCGTGTCCCCGCAGTGATCACCCTGCGCTGCATGGTGCAGTTCATCGGCCGCGAGACCAAGTACAGGTACGGCCCGGGGCTCTGGGTGCTCCGGGGGGTCGGGAATCCTGGGGTCCACCCCCCTGACCTTATCCCTCCTCTTCCTCCCTATCCCAGCGGGACACTAAGCGCCTTCGCCACAATCTACCGGGAAGAGGGAATCCTGGGATTCTTCGCGTGAGTGCCGGGAAGGCCAGGGGGGCATGGCAGGGGTGGCATCGGTGGGAAAATCCCAAAGCCTTCTTGGGAATACCTTGAATCCCTCCAGCAGCTCCAGATCACTCACCCGAGCATCCCCGCTCCCAGGGATGGCTGTTCCCTCCTCACCCTGTCCCACACCAGCTGTTCCCAGCTCTCTGCACAGTCAGATCCCAACCCTGGGCCATCATTCCCACTGTTTGTTCCCTTGCAGCGGCCTCATCCCGCGGCTCCTCGGGGACATCCTCTCCCTGTGGCTGTGCAACATGCTGGCCTACCTCATCAACACTTACGCACTGGAGAACGGGGTAGGCTCTGCTCCGGGATCCTCAGTGCCCGGAGCTGGCGGGGGGCAGCTCCAGGGCTGTTCTGGGAGCCACCGCCCCGTTCTGGGGGGATTCAGGTGCTGTTGCTCCTCCTCAGGTCTCTGCCATGACTGAGATGAAGAGCTACTCCCAGGCGGTCACTGGGGTGAGTGCAGCCACGGGCAGGGAGCGGATCCTTTCCCTAGGGAGGGGTGTGTTCCCAGAATCCTGCGCCTGCCAGGGTAGGATCAGCCCACAGGCCAAGGGATGTTCCCTGGAAGACCCGTGTGACCCTGTGGAGGTGGCAAGAGTGGGCTCCCTCCCTGGGGTGAAACTCTGAGGGTTCTCCCGATGTGGAGGGAAGAGGGAGCATCCCACTGATGCCTGCTTCTCCTGCAGTTCTTTGCCAGCATGCTGACCTACCCTTTCGTCCTGGTCTCCAACCTGATGGCCGTGAACAACTGTGGGTGAGTCCCTGCTCCCACTGACCCCTGTGTCCCTCTGCCCCAGATCAGCTCCTGGGACCACTGTACCAAAATGCCCAGGTGGAAGGGTGCTTCCAGTGCTCCACAGCATGATCCCTCTGTGCTTAAAGTGGGCGAGGGTCGTTTTGGGGTTCAACACAGTGTGGAGCTACAGAGGGAATGGGTCATTCCCAGGTGGGAATAATTCCTGGTGGGTTTTTCCTCCCTTCCCCAGGTTGGCCGGGGGTCTCCTTCCCTATGCACCCACCTACTCCTCCTGGCTGGATTGCTGGAGCCAGCTGCAAAGGGAGGTAAGTGCTGGAGCTGGCATGCACTGGCATACACCAGGACACAGAGAGGAGCCAGGTGGGAGCCCCGTGGGGTTTGGAGAGGCCACCCTGGACCTTTTGTGGCCCCTCCATGGTCGTTTTCCTTTTCCAGGGCAACATGAGCCGAGGGAACAGCCTGTTCTTGCGCAAGGTTCCAGCAGGGAAACGATATGTGTGGGAGGAGCAGAGGTTCCGCTGATTCCAGAGACGGGGAGTGGGATTGTGGAGCCAGTGGTGGGCTCTGGAAGCAAAGAATCATGGAGAGTGATGATTTCTATACAGTTTTTTAAAAATCATTTCCCGCTGAGAGCTGAAGATGCAGGTGTGAGAGTCTCTGTCCATGGGAGTTTCCTGGGAAGAGGGGCTGGCTGGTCACCAGCATTCCCTGATTTATCCAGGAGCCTTTTCCCAACCTCAAACACCACTGAGGCTGTTTCCACAGCTGAAATTCCCTGACAAGCCCAGGCACCTGCTGGCACGGAGGGCCAGTGGCACGTGGGGGCTGTCAGAAGTGGGGGGAGTGGACGCCTGGAAGGGGTTGTTGGATCCCTGGAGGGGGTTGTTGGATGCCTGGAAGGGTCCTTGCAAGGCCTGTGGGGTCAGAGGTGAGCGTTGCACACTGGACAGAGGTTTGCACACCCAGGGGAGTGTGTGGGGCTGGGAGCTGGGGTCACACAGCTGGCAGGGGCTGTCACACACCAGCAAGAGGGACACACTCCGGGGGGGGTGGATCATTTCACACCTGGCAGGGGCTGCTGCACATGTGATGAGGGATATAGCATGGCTGGAGCAGGCCTTGCACAGCCGGCAGAGCCGGAAGGTTGTTGCAAAGCTGGAGGGTAGGTGGCACAGCTGGCAGGAGTTGTTGCAGACCTGGTGGGGCTGGAGCAGGACTCGCACACCTGGCAGGGACACAGCAAAGGTGGGACGTGGGTCACACACCTGGGGGCGGCTGCCGCACACACAGCCAAAGGGCTGCACGCCTGAGGGCGGCTGTCGCACACCATGCGGGGCATGGCCAAGCTGGCGGTGGTTTCATACCCGGCCGGGGCCGTTCCGCGCACCGGGCAGGGCTGCCCCACCCTCGGCACGGACGGGCCGCGGCGGGGG
>NW_005054416.1:1100885-1103940 GCF_000277835.1 Geospiza fortis | reverse complement strand
GGCGTGCGGGGACACGGGGATGGGTTCAAGGTGACAGGGAAGGCGGCAGCGTCACGGGTGACAGGGGCAAGGCGGCAGGGTCACGGGTGACGGGTTCGAGGTGACGGGGACAAAGGTTCTGGCGTGATGTCTTTGGGGTGACAGGGGCACAGGTGACAGGGGTTTTGGTGACAGGAACACGATGTGACAGGAACAAGGCTGCAGGGACACAGAGAAGGAAGGGCTTCAGTTGACAGAGACAAAGCAGTAGGGACACAGGTGACAGAGCAGAGGTTCTGGGTGACAGGGACAAGGCAAGGAGATGGGTGACAGGGTGCAGGTGACAGGGATCCAGGGGGACAGGAACACAGGCGAGGGGGGCTGCAGACAGCAGAGGATTGGAATGACAGGGAAAAGGCAGCAGGGTCATGGGTGTCAGGGACAAAGCAACATGCAGATTCAGGGGGACAGGGACACAGGTGACAGGTGTTACAGGTGGTGACGATTCTGGGTGACGATTCTGGGTGACCGGGGCAGCAGGGACAAGGGTGATGGATTTGGTGTGACAGGAACACAGCTGATGGGTTCCAGGTGACAGCGACAGGTCAGCAGGACATGGATGACAAGAATTCTAGGGATTCAAGGTGACAGGACAAAAGGTAGTGGCGCTGGTAAGGGATGACACACAGGGTGGGTGCCTGCACTGGGGAAGGGGTGTCACCCTGTCCCTTGCTGACACACTTTCCAGCATGGAATGACCGTGGCACCCGTCGTGGCCAACCTGGGGCCGCTGGAGGCCTTGCAACTGAACCCCAACCCTGATGAGGTGAGTGGCTTCTCCCCAGGGCTGCTCCCCTTCCCGTGGCAGCCGCTCCGGTCACGGCGGTCTGTGCTGACAGGTGGAGGAGGTGTTCACCCTGCCCCTGGCTCACCTGCTCCGCGAGGAGAACCAGGGCTACACCCACTTCCGCACGGCCAGCGGCTACGGATACACCCTGCCCGTGTTCCTCAACGGCCCCCACAAGGTCTGGGGGCTCACGGCCATCATCACCGAGCTGACCCTGGAGCTGCTGCTGCCCGGCCGCTACCGCAGGAAGACCCACGTGCCCTCCCGGAAAGCCCCAGCCTGAGCGGGCAGGGGCGGCTCTGGGGTGCCTCGGTTCTCCACCGTGCATGGGGGAAACGGCTCCGAGCCCAGCAGGGAATGTCGCACACTGTGATTCAGTAAAAGCCATGTTTGGAACTGCCCTGGGCTCCGAGTTGTGGAGTGGGGCCAGCACAGCTGTCCCTTGGCACGGGCACAGGAGGAGGAGTCCTGGTGCCACTGCGGCGGGGACAGGGAGTGTGAGGTCCCCAAGGAGGGGACTGTGTCTGTTAGTACCCTACAGCCATGGCCTCTGCCCCACCCCTAGCCTCATGGAAATCCAGGATCTTCCCTCTGGGGTATCCAGGCCCCAGCTGTGTGGCCCCATGATCCCTGGAGATCTCATGCCCCAGGGGCAGCAGGACCCAGAGGCCCTCTGCCCCATCAGTCCCTTTCTACCCTTTAATGTCCACAGCAGAGCCTGGGAGCACAGCAGCATTTATTGAGAACCCTCTGAGTGCTGCCAGCACCCCAGAAACCCGTTCCAAGCAGGACGAGGGATGCGAGGTGGTGGATCCTCACACCGATGCCGCTTGGGCTTTGGCCTCGTTGTAGCGCCGCATCCTCTCCTCCATCTCGGGGCGGAAGTGGCGGATGAGGCCCTGCACGGGGCGGGACAGTGGTTAATGGGCTGGGGGAAGGCTGCTGGCCCCTCCAGGCCCTCCGAGCCCCTCACCTGCACGGGCCAGGCGGCACCGTCGCCCAGGGCGCAGATGGTGTGTCCCTCGATCTGCTTGCTGATCTCCCAGAGCGCGTCGATCTCGGCAGCCTGCGCATCACCCCGCACGAACCGCGCCATCACCTTGTTCATCCAGTCCACGCCTGCGGGAATTGGGATGGGTCCCTGCAGTGCCCTGCCCCTCAGTGCCTCAGCCCCTCAGCCCCGGCCCCCGCTCACCTTCCCGGCACGGGGTGCACTGCCCACAGCTCTCGTGCTTGTAGAACTCGATCAGGCGCGCGATGGCTTTGACGATGTCGGTCTGGGAAGAGAAGGAGGGTGAGGAAGGCGAGGGTCCCACCGTGGCTGGGGGAGCCGGGGGAGCCCATCCCTCACCGATTTATCCATGACGATGACAGCGGCCGTGCCCAGCCCGCTCTGCGCCTGCACCAGGGAATCGAAGTCCATCAGCACGGTCTCACACACAGACTTGGGCAGCAGCGGCGTGGAGGAGCCGCCCGGAATGACGGCCAGCAGGTTGTCCCAGCCCCCGCGGACGCCTCCTGCAAAGAGGAGGGTCAGGATGGGCAGCTCCGGCCCCTCCCCGGCCTGGCTCAGCGCGGTGCTCACCGGCATGTTTCTCGATGAGCTCCTTGAGCGGCACCGACATCTCCTCCTCCACCGTGCAGGGCGTGTTGACGTGCCCCGAGATGTTGAAGAGCTTGGTGCCGGAGTTCCGCTCCCGGCCGAAGCTGGCGAACCAGGCGCCGCCGCGCCGGCAGATGGTGGGGGCCACCGACACTGTCTCCACGTTGGCCACCGTGGTGGGGCAGCCGAACACACCTGGGGAAACAGCAGGAAAAAATTCCTCCCTGTGAGGGTGGTGATCCCCTGGCACAAGTGGCCCAAAGATGCTGTGGCTCCTGCATCCCTGGAAGTGTCCAAGGCCACGTTCAACAGGGCTTGGAGCAACCCGGGATCGTGGTATATGGCCCATGGAAGCGGGGTGGAATGAGACAGCTCCCTTCCAACCCACACCATTCTATGAAACAGTGGGAGCTCTTAATGGACATGGTGTTGACTGTGGTGTTGTCCCTGCAGCAGGACGGTGTCCTGAGGACAGTTGTTTTGGGGCGGCAGCTGGGAACTCGGGACAGAGCTGTGGGGCCGTACCCACGTCAGCGGGGAAGGGGGGCTTGAGGCGGGGCTTGCCCTGCTTGCCCTCGATGGACTCGATGAGCGCCGTCTCCTCCCCGCAGATGTAGGCGCCGGCG
>NW_005054416.1:1097108-1098980 GCF_000277835.1 Geospiza fortis | reverse complement strand
ACTCGGTGCTGCAGGGGCTGGTGGGGCCTGCCTGCATCTTCCTGCGGCAGAGCATCGCCATCACCCAGCGGGTACGCCACTGTCCCCTCCCCGTGTGCTCCCGGGGGGCTCAGGGCAGAATCCCTGTGGGATCCCCGGGAGCAGGACCCCTCCTTCGTCTCTTCCTGTTCTCTCTTCCCCAGGACCGGGAGCTGCGGCCCGAGGAGATCGAAGGTGAGCTGCTGGGGAGGGGGTCCCGCTCGGGTGGGTGGCGGTACTGGAGGTGACACTGTGATGTCCCCAGAGCTGAAGCAGGCGTTCCGGGAGTTCGACAAGGACCACGACGGCTACATCAGCTACAAGGACCTGGGCGAGTGCATGCGGACCATGGGCTACATGCCCACGGAGATGGAGCTCATCGAGCTGTCCCAGCAGATCAGTACGTGGTAGGGCAGCGGGCGCCCATCAGTCCCTGCCCCCTGCCCTCCTGACAGCCCTCTCCTGCCGCAGCCGGGGGCAAGGTGGATTTTGATGATTTCGTGGAGCTGATGGGCCCCAAGATGCTGGCAGAGACGGCGGATATGATTGGGATCAAGGAGCTGCGTGACGCCTTCCGTGAGGTACGGGGACAGCGGGGACAGACAGGTAGGCTGTCAGCGTGCCAGGGGTGGCCGGTGGCAACGGGACCTTGTCCGTAGTTTGACACCAATGGGGACGGACAGATCAGCATGGCAGAGCTGCGGGAGGCCATGCGCAAGCTCCTGGGGCAGCAGCTCAACTATCGGGAGGTGGATGAGATCCTCAAGGACGTGGATCTCAATGGCGATGGCCTGGTGGACTTCGAAGGTAGGAGCAGGGAAGGGGCCAGGAGCGCTCCCAGGGACAGCTGGGATGTTCCAGGTGTGTTTCCCTCCCCCCGGCAGAGTTTGTGCGGATGATGTCGCGCTGAGGGCGGCGTGTGCCAACGCGGGACCCAAGCCCCCTGTGCCTTACGAAGACGAGGGGGCCACGCAGGGACCCCCAGCTCCAGGGGCTGGGGCAGTGCAGGCACAGCGGTGCCCGTGCCCGGGGTGAGGCTGGGTGCTGGGGCTGCTCCGATGCTGAGCTCTGACCGTGGCAGGAGGCACCGGGGCCGAATTCGGGACCCTTTTCTGCACAGGCTTGGCCAAGCTTCGACTACTCTCGCCCTTATCTCTCTTCTCTCCCTGCATCATCCCCCTTCCCACCCGGACCTCACCCTAAAAGTCACACCATCGTGGTCTCCTCTCCTTCAGCTGTGCCCCATCCCAGCTGCTCATCCCTCCAGCCTCCATTCCCACTCTGTGTGCTGCACTGAGCCCCTCAGGCTCCCCCCACGCCAGGTTTAATGCGGACTGCACAGCATAACCCGCCCTGTCACCACAGTTTGAGCTCAGACCCACCGCAGACCTGCCTAGGGTGAGGCATCTGTCCCCTTTTGGGGCTGGCACAGACCCTCATGGATGTTCTGGCAGCCCCCAGCACAGGGGAGACTCCTGGCAGCCCAGCCAGGAGACCCTCCGGGAGAGAAATAAAGCATTACCGGGTGGAAGGGCCTCAGCCAGCTGCAGGCAGGGCTGCTGTAGGTACCCTCCCTGCCCTGGCTGCAGTTTTGGGGCCAGTTTTGCCCTTTTGAAATGATAAAACTCTCTCTACAGACTTCTGGCTTGTGTTTTATGTTTCCAAAGAGTTTATTCGTGATTGTGCCATCCACTCGTATCCTCCAAAACGCTGGACTCCCACTGTGCCTCACGGGAGCCCCGTAGGGAGCCGGGACCGCGGGCACAGGGCTCCGGGGAATGCACGGCCGGCGGGTGGGGCCGGTTCCCCAAAGTCCGAGACGGGGATCACCCCCGCGGAGAGTCGGGACGCCCC
>NW_005054416.1:1087252-1094076 GCF_000277835.1 Geospiza fortis | reverse complement strand
CCTGTGAGCAGGTGTGGGGCCGGTGCATGCCGGCACATGGGGCAGGAGTGTACACGGACCCTGGGTGCCCGTGGGGGTGGGGTCTCGGGGCTTGGAGGGGCCGCACCGAGCCATCGTCTCTGCGCAGAAGAAAAGCCGGGAGGAGTCGAGTGGCGAGGGCAGCGGCGTGGAGATCCTGGCCAACCGGCCCTACAGCGATGGCCCTGGGGGCAGCGGCCAGTACACCCACAAGATCTACCACGTGGGCTCCCACATCCCCAGCTGGTTCCGGGCGCTGCTCCCCAAAGCCGCGCTCCAGGTGGAGGAGGAGTCCTGGAATGCTTATCCCTACACTCGCACCAGGTGGGAGCTGGGAGGCGGCGGGGTGGGCTGCAGGACCGGCCGTGCCCCTGGGCTCAGTCCTGTGCCCCTCCAGGTACACGTGTCCCTTCGTGGAGAAGTTTTCCATTGAGATTGAGACGTACTACCGCCCGGATGCGGGGCAGCAGACCAACATCTTCAACCTGAGCGCCGTGGAGAAGAGGCAGAGGATTTTAGCTGGGTATGGCTGGCTTGGGGAGCTGGGCAGGACACTGTGACTGCTGGGATTCCCACATAATGCTTCTGGGATGGGTGTGTGGTTGTGATGGGACCTTAGGGGCTCAACTTCACTGTTCTTGCTGGTCCTCATGTTTCAGGGATGCTGGAAGGGAAGAGCTCCCTGGATCCTGAGCTCCCTGCCCGCTCCCTCTCAGCACTGCTGAATTAAGTTCCACATTAAAGATATTTTCAGGGACAGTTTTGTCCTCTGCCTCTTCCCTTGCCTCTATTTCTGTTTGCAGCTTCTCCTTTCTAGTGCCAGCCTACTCCCCTCTCCTTCTGTGTCCCAGCCTTGTTCTGGCATGGATTTGCCTTCTCAGTCTCTCCTGGTGTACATGGGACCCCTGGGTCCTGTGGGGTGTTTTGGATCAGCTTGAGCAGGGAGAGCTGGAAAAGCATGTCCCCATTTTCCTACTCCCTGCCCTGCTTCCCCTCTCCCCAGGGCTTTGCTCCAGATCGCTGTCTGGCTCCTTTTTGCTGGGATGGTGGGCAGAACGCGGAGCTCAGGGTGGGATTCTTCCCTCTGCACAGAGTTCCCATTCTTGGTGGTGTTGGACATGGTCAGTTCAGGCGCCAGAGTGTGGAGTGTGACGTGCTGCCTCTTAAAATGGAGGCCCAAAATAGGCACTCGGAGGAAATGATTCATCTGACCTATTTCTCTCCCTGGCTCTTGCGGCACTGGGGATGTCCGGCTGGGATACCGATGGCTGGGACCTGGGGGCAGGAATTCTGCCCCTACTGCCCTCAGGAAGCCACCAGGGCCAAGCAGATGGCATCAGGGCATGGCCCCATGCCCACTGCCTGGTTTTCCACTCTCTGTGCCTGTCCAGCGGGCATTCCACAGGGCACTCAGCATCTCCAGTGGCTGCTGCCTTCCACAGGGAGGACGGTTGAAGTGGGACTAGCCCTAGTGTGGATCCCACTGGGATTTCTCTGCCCTGGTGTCTTGTAGCACTGACAGATTTAAACCCCTCTCACATTTCAAAGGGCAATGGAAAAACATGGTCTGGGTGATCCGCAGGGATAACTGCTTCCTTGGCAGCTTTCTCCCAGTGGCAAAAGCAAAGAGAGTTGGATTGTGATGGGAATGACACTGCCAGGAGCTGCTTGGGGACAGCAGGTCCTATCCCAGCTCTTTGCTGCTGTTATCCAAGATACTTGGCATCATGCTGTGCATTGCATCATTTTTGTGGATTCAGGGCATCTCTAGTTTTCTTTTTCCCCCTTTTTTCAGTCCAAACTGGAGGAAGAGAGGCTGACAGCCCCTTGAGGACATCAAGGAGGGCAAATAAATGTGTTTGGCACAGCCTGGAAATGGGGACAGTGCTGCAGGACAGTACTGGGAGCCAGTGGGGTGCCCTGGGATCCCCCAGACCATGACCTGGAGACAGGGCTGGAAAAGCCAAATTCTAGCAGATTTTGTGCTGGATTGAGCCTGAACGGCTGTTGGATTGTGTTTTCCTGGGTGTCCTTCAGGAGCCTTTCTCTGGTCTTGGGAGGTCATTCTCATTTGGGGGGAGCTCGCCCTCATTTGGGAAAGGTCACCTTTGTTTGGAGATGGGGCTCATTGCCCTCCCCCACCCCGGCTCTCTGGAGGCTCCTGTGTCACATGGTGGTTTTGCTGTGCCCTGGTTTTGGGGAACCCTTGGGCTTTTTTGGGGGGGAGCCGGGAGCTGTGCTGAGCTGCCCCATGTGCTGTCCCTGTTCTCAGTCCCCATGTCCCCCAGGGTGGCTGGGATCACTCTGCAGCTGCCAGATCTGCCAGCTGATGCATGTATGTGTGTCAGCCCTGGCTGTCCCCAGCTCCCAGACCCTCCCTCCCTGTGCTGCTCCCTGGGGTGCCGGATTGGGATCCCACATGGGGACAGAGATATCTTTGGCTGCACCAAGGGTGTCTGTGATGTTCCAGCCGTGGGATTTTATATGTTGTACTAGGAAATTCTTCCCTGTGAGAGTGGTGAGGGCCTGACACAGGGTGCCCAGAAAAACTGTGGATGCTCCATCCCTGGAAGTGTCCAAGGCCAGCTTGGATAGGGCTTGGAGCAGCCTGGGATAGTGGAAGGTGTCCCTGCCCATGTCAGGGGGTGGAATGAGATGATCCCTAAGGTCCCTTCCAACCAAAGCTATTCCAGGTTTCTATGATTCCAGAACTCCAGGATTTTAGAATTCTCAGACAGAGAGTGTTTGCTGCCAGCTGTGTTGGGTGCATGAATCATGGGAATAATTTGACCTTAATTTTGTCCCTTTTTCCTTATTTTCCTACCTGTGCCCCCTTGCCAAGCGCTGCGGGGTGACAAGCACTGTTTCCCCCCACAGACACCATTGACATTGTGCGTGATCCCATCTCCCCCGGGGAATACAAACCTGAGGAGGATCCCAAACTCTACCACTCATCCAAGACGGGCCGGGGGCCGCTGGGGGATGACTGGCTGGAGGCAGCAGCAGCCAGCGGGCCCCTCATGTGCGCCTACAAGCTCTGCAAGGTGGAGTTCCGATACTGGGGGATGCAATCCAAGATCGAGCAGTTCATCCATGACGTGGGTGAGTTCAGACCCGTGGGTTGCTGGAGGGTCATTTGGGCAGCTGTGGGATCCCACCGGACTCACTTCCCCCTTCTCTCTCCCCCAAGGCTTGAGGAAGGTGATGCTGCGCGCCCACCGCCAAGCCTGGTGCTGGCAGGATGAGTGGACGGACCTGACGATGGAGGATATCCGGCAGCTGGAGGAGGAGACGGCGCGGATGCTGGCACAGAAGATGGCCAAGTGTGGCGAGGGCGAGGAGCCACCCGCAGCTGGGGTCAGCCCCGAGGGGCAGCCGGAGCCAGATGGTCCTGGCAGTCAGGAGGAGGCTGAGCTGCAGGCGGGGACCGATACCCCCTCGGATGATACCTTTGCCAAGCAGTGGTCCACCTCTTCCCGGTCTTCCTACTCTTCCCAGCATGGAGGTGAGACCAGGTCTGGTGTGGTTTTTCCCTGGATGCTGTGGTTCTCCACAGGACATGTGTCAGGGGACTGTTTTGCCTGGCTTGGGTCTCCTGGGCTGGGGCTCTAGGTTTCCCAGGTCTGGTACCAGGTTTCTTGAAGGGGCCCTGGATGACCCAGGAATAGTTCTGGACCTCCTGGAGGGACTCTGGGTGACCCAGGGATGGTCACAGATCTCCCAAGGAGGGACTCCAGGGCACACAGGGATGGCCCCAGATCTCCGTGGCGTCTGGGTCCATGACCAAGGGGGAGCTGTGGGGCAGGAGTGGGGGTCTCTCTCACAGCAGGGGGCTGTGAGTGCTGACCCCCCATGGGTGGCAGGGGGCGTGTCTCCTCAGAGCCTGTCGGAGTGGCGGATGCAGAACATTGCCCGGGACTCAGAGAACAGCTCCGAAGAGGAATTTTTCGATGCCCACGGTACTGGCACCATCTTGGATCAGGCTGAGTGGGGGCAAGGGCATCTGAGGATGGGTGTGAGGGACAGGGGTGTCCTCCCACCCACGCTTTCCTCCTGCCTCTGCAGAGGATCTGTCTGACAGTGACGAGGTCTTTGCCAAGGAGATGACCAAGTGGAGCTCCAATGACTTCTTGGACACCCTTGAGCGGCCAGCAGAGCTGGATGAGGCACTGGGTGAGCTCTGGGGGTGCTCTGGCCCCAAATCCTGGGGTGGATATCCTGGGAGGGGCCTGATCCCCACTGGGAGACTCCAGCTGCCTCACCCAGGCTGTGTGCTTACAGGGGATGGAGCCAGCACTGCCAAGGGGGATGGTGAAGGATTGGGAATATCTGGCTTCCCTGAGGTGTGTGTCCCCTCCCTCGGGCCCTGCCCTCCTGCCGTGTCCCCCGACTTGACTGCTCTCCTTCCTGCAGGGAGGCACAGCAGAGAGCACGGAGCAGATGTGCCGGATCCACGCGCTCTTCCTCATCCTCCACAGTGGGAACATCCTGGATCAGGGAGCGGGCGAGCCGGGCTCCAAGCAGGCGGATGTGCAGACCCTGGCGGCCACCTTTGATGCTGTCACCCGCGTCCACTTTCCCGAGGCACTGGGACATGTGGCCCTGCGCCTGGTGCCGTGCCCACCCATCTGTGCTGCAGCCTACGCCCTTGTCTCTAAGTATGGATTCCCACTGGGAAGGGGAGCTGGTATCCTTGGAGAGGGGACTTCACTCCTGGTGGGACATTAAGGACTGGGGAGGGGGGTTAATTCCTGGTGCAATGTCTTGGGGCAGGCAATTATTGTGTGATGAGATGGGATGGGATACATATAATTCCTGGTGTAGTATCCCAGGGCATGCAGGTGTTTTGGTGTGGGATGAGGACAGTGGGGCAGCATGGGATGGGATAGGATGGGGATAACTCCTCGTGCAGCATCCTGGGTTGAGCAAGCATTGTGCAGAGAAATGGGGACATCAAGGCAGCATGGAATGGCTTGGAATTGGATGGGATGGGGTAACTCCGGATACAGCATCCCAGATGAGCAAGTGTCTTGTGGTGGGAGGGAACAGGATGGGGATTACTTCTGGTGTGGCATCCTGGGATGAACCAGTACCCTGCAGTGGGATGAGGACATCAGAACAGTCACGTTCATCCTTCGCTGTGTCCCCTCAGGCTCAGCCCTTACAGCCATGACAGGGACAGCCTGTCCAGCAGCCAGGACCACATCCCACTGGCAGCACTCCCACTGCTGGCCACCTCCTCAGGCACCTACCAGCAGGCTGTGGGCACCGTCATCACCCGCGCCAACCAGGCCTATGCAGCCTTCCTGCACTCTGGAGAGGGCACTGGCTTCTGCGGCCAGGTGAGGTGGAATCTGGGGAGAAGCTTGGCTCTAGGGTCCAGCTGTGACCCTGCATGGAGGGTTTAGCGGTTTCACCCTCCTCATGGATCTGTGGTCTCCACAGGTGGTGCTGCTGGGGGACTGTGTGGGCGGCATCCTGGGATTTGATGCCCTGTGCCAGAGCCGGGCAGGCTCAGGGGGCAGCCGGAGCAGCAGCCGCCGTGGCAGTCTGGTGAGTGCCTTGCATTCCAACACCCCCTGGGGAGGGTTTGGGGGTGCACTGGAGCCTACATGGGATCTGAGTGTTTGCTGCCTCTCCCTGCAGAGCACAGAGCCCATCTCCCCAGAGCAGTGCGGCGGCCTGGACCCGCTGGCTGATGGGACAGAAGGAGCGCCAGTATTGGGCCAAGCCAGCCCTGAAGCCTCAGGGGCACAGGGGGACAGCCAGCAGCACAGCTCCATGAGCAGGTGAGCCCGAGGGGGATGGTTGGCTATATTGTGCTTTATGGAAAGGGTGCAATTCCCCTCTGCTCCAGGCTGGGAAGGAGCATTTCATGGAGGCTACCTGCCCCGGGGGGATCTTAGTGGAGCTCCTCTGGGATAACAAGACCACACCAGGCACAGCTTTGCACTCAGGATGGTGGGAATGCGATGTTGCCATCCCTCCCCATGCCCACTGTCTGCTGTCCCAGCCTGCAGGCCAGCGAGGCCCCGCTGGAGACAGAGGCACCCCGGAGCAGTGCCATGGCACTGGATGGGGCAGAGGGTGCCAGCACCCGCCTCGAATTTAAGGTATCCGGCTTCTTCCTCTTCGGTTCCCCACTGGGGCTGGTGCTCGCACTGCGCAAGACCGTCATGCCTGCTCTGGATGGTGAGCATCCCTGCCTGCCATGGTGCCAGCCCCTGACCCTCCCTGCAGGGCTCAAGTCCCTGAGTCATGCTCACCTGACAAGCCTGAGCTCCTCAGGACCACCCCAGAGAGCCCTGCTTGGGTTTGAGCCCCTTGCATGCCCAGCCCTGGCTGTGTGGGTGTTGGTGGGTGGCTGAGTGTTCCTGCTCTGTGTCAGCCTCAGCCTATCTCTGGTGCCCCAAATTTCCCTGTCCAGCCTTTCCTTTTGCTGTGTCCTACTTTACCTCTCCTGGGTGTTTTGCTCCTGGTGCCCCTGACCCTGCTCTGTGCTGCAGTGGCCCAGCTGCGTCCTGCCTGTGAGCAGATCTACAACCTCTTCCACGCCGCCGATCCCTGCGCCTCCCGCCTGGAGCCCCTCCTGGCCAAGGCCTTCCATGCTGTGCCCCCACTCAGCGTGCCCCGATACCAGAAGTACCCCCTGGGTGATGGCACCTCGTCCCTTTTGGGTGAGCAAGTTCCCACCAGGCTGGTGCCAGGCACCCTCGGGCCACGTCAGGGTACCCAGAGCACTCACATCCTGGCTGGGTGCGGGTAGAGGGATGTGCAAGCCCTTCCCACTGCTCTGGGGCTCTGCT
>NW_005054416.1:1082080-1087104 GCF_000277835.1 Geospiza fortis | reverse complement strand
TTCTGGAAGGGCAATGATCCAGCAGAGACCCCCACTCCTGCCAGCACCAGTGAGGTTGTCAAGAGTAAGTGTCGTCCCCACCCATCCCATCCCATGTGGACACCTTAGGCTGCACAACAGGGGATGAGGTTTGGAAAAAGCTTCATTCCAGCTCTCCCTGCAGTCCTGGAGCGCTGGTGGGGCCCGAAGCGCATTGACTACTCTCTGTACTGCCCTGACGCCCTGACTGCCTTCCCCACCATCACTCTGCCCCACCTCTTCCACGCCAGCTACTGGGAATCCTCCGATGTGGTGGCCTTCATCCTGCGCCAGGTATGGCGGGCCCAGTGGGGTGGGTGGCAAGCCGGGGCTGGCAGAGGCTGAGCTGGTCCCGTGCTGCCGGCAGGTGATGGAGAAGGAGGGGCCACAGCCTGCGGAGAGCGAGGAGAGCTCCATCTACAGCCCCGCCATCCCGCGGGAGAAGTGGCAGCGCAAGCGCACCCAAGTGAAGATCCGGGTATGTGGCCAGCGGGAGGCCACCTGGGGCATCCTGGGGTGTGTGGGTTCTGGGACAATCCCACAGCCCAGTGGTGTCCCAGTGGTGCCTCAGGAGCTCCCCTAGGAGCTGCTGAACACCCGATGTGCCTGCAGAACGTGACGGCCAACCACCGTGCCTGCGATGTCATTGTGTGTGAGGGCAAAGCGCAGGTTCTCAGCGGGCGCTTCATGTACGGACCCCTGGACGTGGTGACACTGACTGGGGAGAAGGTATTGCTGGGCTCAGGGGGCCACCAGGACCCCTCAAACAGGGTGGGGTGTCCAGGACTGGGCATGGGGCTGGTGTCACCCACAGTAGGGGAAGGATGTGGTTAACAGGACCCTGTGTAGGATGGCGGGAGAAGGTTGTAAGGACTTGTGTGGGGATGCAGCAAGAGGTGGGGGTCCAGCCTGTGCCCAGCCCATTTCCCTCTCTCAGGTGGACATCTACATCATGACACAGCCCCTGTCAGGGAAGTGGCTGTACTATGGCACCGAGGTGACGAGTGGCAGCGGGCGCGTGACCTTCACCATCCCTCCAGACAAGGCTCTGGCCATCGGGATCTACCCTGTGCGCATGGTGGTCAGGTGAGGCGTTGCCTCAGTTTCTCCTGCAGCCCTCTTGGCAGAGCTACACCTGCTGCTCTGGCAGCAGAGCCGGTGCTGAGCCAGCACCTCTGCCTTTGCAGAGGGGACCACAGCTATGCCGAGGCGTACCTGACTGTGGTGGCCCGTGGCACTGAGTCCGTTGTGTTCAGCATCGATGGCTCCTTCACTGCCAGCGTCTCCATCATGGGCAGTGACCCCAAAGTGCGGGCAGGGGCTGTGGACGTTGTAAGGTGGGTGCTCTTCTGTCAGGGAGTCAGTCTCCCCATCTTTCGTGGTGTGACAACTCAGTTGGGAAGTGTCAGAGCAGGAACGAGGGGCAGGGTATTCCACCACTCCCTTGCCTCCAGCACATCATCTCTATGCTGGTGCCCTATTGTAGAAAATAATCCTGTCCAAGTTTGGATGTGGTCCCCAGAGCTCTGCTGTGCCTTCTCCTTGATAAAATCCCTGGGAGCAGGGAGGTTTTGGAGGCAGCACCCACACATGCTGTATTGGGAGACCCCAGCTACCCATAGCAGGACTGTTACCACACAGGCTCCTGGCAGCCACCTATGTCCCCTCCTAGGCACTGGCAGGACTCTGGGTACATGATCATCTATGTGACGGGGCGTCCCGACATGCAGAAGCACCGCGTGGTGGCCTGGCTCTCCCAGCACAACTTCCCCCACGGCGCCGTGTCCTTCTGCGACGGGCTCACCCACGACCCGCTGCGCCAGAAAGCTGCCTTCCTGCAGAGCCTGCGCACCGAGGTGGCCATGCGGGTGCTGCTGGGACACAGGGCTGGTGCTGGGGTGGTGGGGGCTGTGCTGAATCCTTTGTGCCTCTGCTTCCTGGTGGGCATGCTGGGAGCTGGACTGCATTGCCATGGCAGAGCTGGAAGCTTCTCAGGGCAGCTCCCAGCCATCCCTCTTAACATGAGGGTGTCCAAGCCCTTAGGGGTAGCTGTCCCTGTGGGAAGAGTTGTTCCTTGCCCTAATGCTCTTGTCCCTGGGCAGGCAGAGATCTCCATAGTCGCTGGCTACGGCTCCACCAAGGATGTCTCCGTCTACAGCTCACTGGGACTCGCGCCAGCACACATCTACATTGTGGGACGGGCCGTCAAGAAGTTCCACAACCAGTGCCAGGTATGGTGGTGGCAGGGCTGGGGACAGACTGGGGACGCAGGGGATGGTGGCTGACCCCACCAGCCGGCCATGGCCACTGGCTCAGGCTGTGTGTGTGTCCTGCAGTTCCTCTCTGAGGGTTATGTTGCCCACCTGGCCCAGTTGGAAGCTGCAGCCCTGGCTCACTCCCCCAAGGGCCCCCCACGACCTGTGCTGGGCAAAGGCACCTATGGCTGCCCAGCGCCTGTCGACTTCCTGCGGAAGCAGAGCCAGCTCCTGCGCTCCCGGGGCTCCAGCCTGGCAGAGAGGGATGGGGGGCCCCCCTCAGCACCCCCTGGCTTTTCCCGGACCAAGCCCCGCAGCATCAGCCTCAAGCTGGAGGGTGAGGAGTGAGGGTGGCACGGCCATGTCCCCCTTCTGCCACATCCCTGATTTCCCAGCAAGGAGCACCTGGGGACAGAGCCAGTGCTGGGCCATGAGGCCATCGCAAGGAGATGAGGGTGCTGGGTCCCCTGAGACCACGGGGTGCTGGGAGAAGGCTTAGAGCCCCCCAGAGGACCAGAGTGATCCCCTCAGGGCAGAGCCACCCTGGGTCCTCCCTGCTGCCCCCAGCCCCGTCCCCTCTGGTCCTTTGGGGCCGTTGGGCAGTGCCCAGTGGGGTTTGCACCCCAGGGTCATTATCCCTGTGCAGAACTGGGGGCTGTGGCTGTGCCCCAGAGCGAGTGGCACCTCCCCACCTATTTATTTCCGTCCGGTGTCACGGCGCAGGGCTGGGTTGGGGTTCCAGAGTGGTTCCTCTGTTCCCCCCCCTTTTGTTTCGGTGTTGAATAAAGAGATGTTATGACAAGGTGCCAGCACTTATGAGTCTGCTCTGTGCCTGTGGCTGCAGGGTTCCCACCCACTGGGAAAGTCCTGGGAGGCCTCCAGGGACACCATGTCCCACAGGGAGATGGCTGTGGGGCACAGCAGTTGGGTCACAAGCAATTTAGGACAGGGAAAGGAGCCTGGGGTGTGTGGGCTGTGCCGATGCTGATACCCTCCCCCTCTCCAACTTGGTTTCCCCTCGTTTTACCTCTAGCAGCAATCTTTTGTAGTGACCAGGGGGTATGACTGGTTTTACTTGAGTTTATCTTGGCATAGCATGATCAGAGATTTATAGAGATAGCAGGAACAAGCTGATACTCTATATAAAATATTCCCGACACTGACATGACAAGAGAAGACACTGGTTTGGGATGATAGCAGCAGCCTGGCTAAGTGACAATGGTGTGGCACGGAGAACAGGCATGAACGGGTTGGAGCTGGGGCCAAGGCTCAGTGCCGCCCCTCCATGGCCACCATAAAGTATAAAAACATCAAATAAGTGATAAAAGTTGGCAGGAAGCAGCAGGCTTCTGTCACCCACGTATCCCTGGCGTGACGATGAGCCCTGGCTGTGTCCCCAGGCCGTGGCAAGCTCCGGGGCCATTTCCACTGACTTCAAATAAGTAAAATCTGTATTAAACATTAATAAACATCCATGACCATTCCACATGTGGAATATCTAAAAGAACCTGTCCCGAGAGCACTGAGCTCTCCCTTGCAGCCACGGACTCTACTGGGAGAAGATGCCCTTGAAGCGGATCTTGTCCTCGGCGTCCTTCTCCCGCAGCCGCGCTTCCAGGCTCCGCAGCTCCTTGGACACCACGGGGCGCAGTGAGGGATCAAGCGCCAGGACTTTGGCGAAGTCAGCCTGAGCCTCGGCCACGTTCCACACGGCCGCGTGGGCCTTGCCCCGCTTGAAGTAGGCCTTGACATTGTCTGTGGGGAGAGAGTCAGGGTCAGTGGAGGGTTGGGGGTGTCCTGGTGCCCTCCAGAGCCACCTGGGATGGCTCGTGGCTCCTTACCCTCGTACTTGTTGAGGATGGAGGAGCAGTGGTCCAGCACCTCGTAGTACTCCTCACACTGCAGCTTGCACTGGCAGTAGTTTAAGAGCAGGGGTGTGATCTTCTGGTCAAGCTCGATCCAGTCTGGAGAGCCTGGCTGCTCCTGTGGCAGACAGAGCAGGGAGAGTGAGGGGAAGCTCTTAAGCCCTGCATTCCCAAGGACGCCTGTGTGTATCTGGGGAGACCCACCTTCATCTGCAGGTTCTTGAGACAGGCGATGGCATCGTAGTATTTGGCAGCTGCCTCAGACACCTTGCCCTGCCGGTACAGCTCATTGCCTTCCTTGTGGATCTGGGGCACAGCCTGGAGCTTCTCCTCATCTGTCATGGCCCATGGGTCCTGCTGGTAGGAGCCGGGTGGCTCCACCTGCCAGCACCCCATCATGGAATCAGAGAACAGGATCATGGAATCGTTCAGGTTGGAGAAGACCTCTAGAGTCCTCGAGTCCTGCACTGCCAGGGCCACTACTAAACCACATCCCACATGCCACATCTGTGTGTTTTCTGGACACTTTCACCCCGAGCTCCCCATGCCGGCACCTCACCTTCAGCACCTCGATGTCAAAGATGAGGGGCTGGGGGTTCTTCTGGAGCTCGTCGAGGTCGGGGTACCCCAGGGAGTAGTGCTCGTGCATCTGGGCAATGCTGCAGCAGTGCCGCTGCCCCTCCAGCGGGTCCTTCCCTGCTGCGATGTTCCGCAGGCTCTTGGACACTAGTGGGTAAAGCACCACGTGCTGCGGGAGGGAAGGGAATTTGAAGAGGGCGGGGGGAAAAATATAAGGATGCTCCAGCCTCGAACCGCGCGGCTGGAGCGCACCGGGGGTCCCGCCACTCGCGCCCACCACACAAAGTCACCGCCCACCTGCACACAC
>NW_005054416.1:1080125-1081176 GCF_000277835.1 Geospiza fortis | reverse complement strand
CAGCCAGCCGCAGCAGCGCCGTGCGAAACACTAGGGGGGACACCTCAGGGCTTAACAGGGTTTAGGGCAGCTCACGAGATATCCTGGGGTGACACGAGGACACTGGCAGGTGGCAGGTCCCGAGTCCCACAGAAGGGCTGGTGGCTCATGGCGGTTGTGAAAAATGCGTATTTTATGATTGGCTTTTCGCAAGTATTAAAATGAATATTATATGTGTTGTGTTAGAAAGTAATGTTGTATTATTTCTCTTAAGTAGTGTGTTAAATATAGTTTTAGGTTATCAAAAATGTTGAAATAGAAACTATGCTACGTAGGATACTTTTTTTTGTGAAGAAAGGACTTGCAGCGAGATAGCAGCCAGAGGACACCTAAATCTTTCAGAGAAAAGGAATTTATTGTTCTCTTATCAGAAGAAACTGAATTCTTCCCGCCTCCAAGGCGCTGTTAGGATTCAGAGGAAAAAGTTGATGATGACCAGACAGAATCCTGTATTTGAATGGAATTTATGCATCATGTATGAAGGGTATGAATATGCAACAGGCTATTGTTTTTAAGGGTTAATCCTCTGTTAACGTGTGTCCTCTTCCGGGCTCGTGCTGCCCAGAAAAAGATACCCGGACGTCTGTAACTCGCTATTGTCTCATATTGTCCTAATTCAAATTGTCCAAATTATTATGATTCTAATTGTGTTACTATTTTTATAACAATTTTTTTACTATTAAACTTTTAAAAATTTAAAAACAAGTGATTGGCGTTATTCACAGCGGTGACTACGCTGCTGCAGGAGTAACTCCGCCGGGAGCATGCTGTTCTGCTGGCACTGTCACTGCTCAGCACTGCTGGGGGTAGCTCAGACCCACTGTCACCCTCACACAGAGCCGACAACTCAAGAGAGCTCCTGCTCCCCCCTACTAAACCCCGTGTTTTTCGGTGGTGCTTGATCCAAGATAACGCAGGTGGGTCCCCACAAAATGAAGTGGGCTCTGTGCCCCCCCGGAATGTGGCTTTACCGCGGGGCAGAGCTGCCGCGGAGGCGCGGCGCTGTCGGCGG
>NW_005054416.1:1077292-1078394 GCF_000277835.1 Geospiza fortis | reverse complement strand
GGGCGTGGAGGTGGCCCGGGTGGTGTGCAGGGAGCTGGGCTGCGGCGAGGTGATCGCCATCCCCGGCAGTGGCCGTTTTGGGGCAGTGTCGGGATCGCTCTGGGACGGGGGCTTCCAGTGCAACGGCACCGAGCCCCTCCTCAGTGCCTGTGCGCGGCGTGCGCCCCAGAGGCAGGGCTGCAGCGGCCCTGGCAGCGTCATCTGCTCCTGTAAGTGGCGGGGACAGCGGGGGCAGTTGGGGTCCCCGCAGCATCAGTGCTCTCAAGGCTGTTCCTGTCGCAGCCTACACGGGCTAGGTGGCTCTGGCAGCTCTGTGAGGAGCCTTAAGGGCTTTTGGGGCCCTGCCAAGTAGTGGTATCAGAAGATGCAGGGGTGTTTTTTGGTGAAGGGCTGAGTTGGTCCATCTTACAGGCACCATCGAGTCCCTGCGGCTGGAAAAGGGTGAGACCCGGTGCGAGGGGTTTCTGGAGTTGAACACAGTCAACGGGACTTGGCTCCGTGTGCCAGGAGAGGTTTCGCTTCTACGGAATTTCAGCAAGGTGTGCTGGAAGCTGGGCTGTGGAGAACTGGAGAAGAGTCATGGTGTCCCTGGGAAGTTCGATCTGTCGCAAAACAAGAAGAAGTGGAACATCTTGATAAGGGTGATCGCAACCATTAACCAGATGACCACTGCTCAGGATACTACGACCCGAGGGGTTTCTGGAGTTGAACACAGTCAACGGGACTTGGCTCCGTGTGCCAGGAGAGGTTTCGCTTCTACGGAATTTCAGCAAGGTGTGCTGGAAGCTGGGCTGTGGAGAACTGGAGAAGAGTCATGGTGTCCCTGGGAAGTTCTATCTGTGGCAAAACAACAAGGAATTCGGCATCTTGAAAACAGTAATCAATACCATTGTGCAGATGACCACTGATCTGACCACTAGGACTATAAGTGAGGATTATTTTTTCCGTGATTACGACTTGATGACCACAGCACCAGCTGACATCCCTCATGGCACCTACCTTGTCTGCTCAGGTGGGTGTCCCGAGAAGGGCCGGAGGTGGCGGTGCCCCAAGCAGCCACCCCAGCCCAGTGCTTCCGTGCCCACAGGCAGCCTGCAGGGGA
>NW_005054416.1:1071557-1072433 GCF_000277835.1 Geospiza fortis | reverse complement strand
ACTGTACAAACCTTTGTGCAACCTCTAGAACACGATAGGAGATGTTTTCTGTCCTGCGGCCGGGTGGCCAGGGCGTCCCTGCACGCCCCGTTCGGGCAGGGCAGCGGGCGGATCTGGCTGCAGCCCTTCTTCTGCGTCGGCACCGAGGATGCGCTGGAGCACTGTCCGCACTTCGGATGGGGACAGCATTTCTGCGGCCACGAGTGGGATGTGGGCGTGACCTGCACAGGTGAGGGGACACGCTGGCCGTGCTGGCACGGCCACCTTGTGCTGGGGCATCGCGGGCTGGTCTGAGCCGTGCCGGTGCCCCTGTGCAGATGCCGTGGAGCTGAGGCTGGTGGGCGGCGGCAGTCCCTGTGCCGGGAGGGTGGAGGTGAAGCTGCAGGGACACTGGGGCTCGGTGGCAGACGACAGCTGGGACATGGAGGATGCCGAGGTGGTTTGCCAGCAGCTGGGCTGTGGCTCGGCTTCCGCTGCCTACATTGCCCGTGACCGCTTTGGCGCAGGGGACGGGCTCGTCAGCCTGGCCCTGGTGGACTGCAGAGGGGACGAGGCCGCGCTCTGGGACTGCGAGATCCGTGGCTGGGGACCCTATAACAGCAGCAAGAATGTCTCAGACGTTGGCGTTGTCTGTCAAGGTAGGAGCTGGGTGTAAGGTGGTTGAGGCTGTTCATGCCCATCCCTTGTCGCTGGCCTTGCACTGCTCCCACAGGCTTTTCCCAGCTGGTCGGTGGCGATGGAGCCTGTGCCGGGCGGCTGGAGGTGCGTCAGGGCCGGGCCTGGGTCGGTGTCTGCGAGGATGAGGTGGACATGGAGGCGGCCCAGGTGGTGTGCAGGGAGCTGGGCTGCGGCGAGGTGATCGCCATCCCCGGCAGT
>NW_005054416.1:1066107-1066660 GCF_000277835.1 Geospiza fortis | reverse complement strand
GGGCCGCGGGCGCCGGCAGCGCGGCGGGATGGGGCAGGGCGGCTCCTCCCGCCGCCGCACAGCGAGGGACCGGGACGTGGTGCCGGGCAGGAATGGCTGCGCTGCCGGTGCATGGGCAGCAGCTGCGTTTCCAGCCGCTCCGTTTGCTCTGCGCCGGAGCCCGGGACGAGAGTCCGGGACGTGCCGATCGTTTGCATAACAAAGGGCCGGGGTAAGCGGGATCCCGGCCAGGTGAGGGACACTGAGAGAGCCAGCGGGAGAGGAGGATCAGGAGGAAGAGAGCCTTTAGAGTGGACTTTTTGTGCTTGGAATGTGAGAGGCTCAAAGCCCTAGTCCTTTGCCTGGGACAATCCTGGAGGCGGCAGCTGGGGCTGTTTCTGCTTTCCCGCGGCAGCAGCACTCGGATTTACAGAGGGAGTCTCCTGCGATTGTGCCGTGGGAAAGCTGGGGTGGAAATGATGAGGAAATGTGAGGTCTGGGTTTTTGGGGAACCTCCGGGGCCAGCGGGGGTCAGTGGAGCCGCGGCTGTGAATGGATGTCGGTGCCAGCAGCG
>NW_005054416.1:1063241-1064096 GCF_000277835.1 Geospiza fortis | reverse complement strand
CCGCCGTCAACTGCTCAGGTGGGTATGGCAGCTCTGTGAGGAGCCTTAAGGGCTTTTGGGGCCCTGCCAAGTAGTGGTATCAGAAGATGCAGGGGTGTTTTTTGGCGAAGGGCGGAGTTGGTCCATCTTACAGGCACCATCGAGTCCCTGCGGCTGGTGAAGGGTGAGACCCGGTGCGAGGGGTTTCTGGAGTTGAACACAGTCAACGGGACCTGGCTCCGTGTGGCAGGAGAGGTTGAGGTCGTACGGAATTTGAGCAAAGTGTGCTTGGATCTGGACTGTGGAGGACTGGAGAAGAGCCATGGTGTCCCTCGGAAGCCCTACCAGCGGAAAATCAACAGGGAGCAGTGGGACTCCAGGAGAACGGTGATCAAAACCATTGTGCAGATGCCCACTGGTCTGAAGAGTAGGGCTATAAGTGAGAGAGTTCAGAGTGCTAATGAATTCATTAGCACTGCACCAGCTGACATCCCTCATGGCACCTACCTTGTCTGCTCAGGTGGGTGTCCCGAGAAGGGCCGGAGGTGGCGGTGCCCCAAGCAGCCACCCCAGCCCAGTGCTTCCGTGCCCACAGGCAGCCTGCAGGTGAGGCTGGTGGGGAGCTCTGGGCGCTGTGCCGGGCGTGTGGAGGTCTATTCCGGTGGCAGCTGGAGCTGGGTGTGCCAGGAAGGCTGGGAGCTGCAGGACGCGGCCGTTGTGTGCCGGGAGCTGGGCTGTGGCACGGCACTGCAGGCCCCGGGCTGGGCGCGCTCGGGTGCCGGCACGGGGCCGCTGTGGCCGTACAGCCCCGAGTGCTCCGGCCCGGAGGAGTCTCTGTGGGAATGCGGGCGCACGGAACGGCGCGAGTGCGGGCGC
>NW_005054416.1:1046391-1060244 GCF_000277835.1 Geospiza fortis | reverse complement strand
CAGCTCGTTGTCACTCAGGTCCAGGCAGGTGAGGCTGGGCCCCTGCAGCAGCCGCGCAGCCAGGGCCGCGCAGGAGGCGCCCGACAGCCGGCAGCTGCCCAGCCTGTGGGAGCGAGGGAAACAGGGAAGGAGGGCTTTGGCCTCTGCTTGCTGAGCTGCTCCAGGTGGGAAGGAGAAAGCTCTGCATAAGAAGGAGGGAGCACTCGCCCATCCTGCAGCCCCTTTACCGCAGTGTCTGTAGCGGGCAGGTACAGTGCAGGAGCCCCTCACACAGCAGCTCCACACCAGCATCGCGCAGGCCCTCACTGAAGGACAAATCCAGCTCCTCCAGGCAGGTGTTGGTGCCCAGCACAGCAGCGAGGTCCTCGCAGCTGGCACTCGTGATACGGGAATACCGCAGCCTGATGGGAACCCCGGGAAAACCCTCAGAGCCTCCTGTGTGCTCTTACTGCCATCCCACCATGGTGGTGTTCCCCACTCTGGTGCCACAACCTCGGCACTCCTTGGCCTGAAGTGTGGGACAGAGGCACCATGCCACCCCAGGGCGATCCTCTGGGGTGTCTCCTGAGCTCTCAGGTTTGAGATGCCCGCAGGATTCTGGGGGTGCTCACCGCAGGATGCGCAGGCGGCAGCCCGGAGTCCGCAGCCCTTCACAGAGGAGGCGCACGCCGCTGTCACCCAGCGAGCTGTCAGCCAGCTCCAGCTGGGCCAGGCCCGGGTGCTCCGCCAGCAGCGCTGCCAGCTCTGCACAGCAGCTCTCAGACAGCTGGCACCACTGCAGCCTGCGGGAGAGCACGGAGAACAGGGGCTCAGCACATCTCACCTGTCCTGGCTGCTCACCTGCCCACCAAACCCTCAGGTAAAGAGGGCCTGGCCTCCCCCTGGCTGCTTGCCATTGTCCCCGGGGAGCAGTGGGGCAGCACCAACCCCCTCACCCTCTGCACTGTGGTCTGGGTGCCCCACCCACAGCCCGGATCCCAGCCCTGGTTTGGGCTCCACATGCGTCTCTCACCGGAGCACCTGCAGGGCACTGTCCTGGTGCTGCAGAGCCCGGCAGAGCAGGCGGATGGGGCAGGGCAGCTCCTCCTGCCGCCGCACGACGAGGGCACCGGGATGTCCTCCGGTTCCTGAGACTCCAGAGCTGCAGGGAAACAGAGCCACGGGGCACACGCAGCCCTCAGCGGTGCTGGCAGCTCCCAGTTCTGACACCAGCACACATCCCCCCCACCCCGAGCAGAGCCTCCAGCTCCTCCAGAGGGACCTTTGTGGCTTTGGAGGAGCGAAGGACCTCAAGCGTTGCTGCTGGAGCCACCCGAGGAGATGTAAGGTGAGTCACAGGGTGCATTTAACATTCCAGCACAAGGGATCCCCCTTTTCAAGGGAGAAGGGGGATGATGGGAACTCAGAGTGACAGCTGGGCACAGGTGGGCCTGGCCAGGTCGAGCCAAGAAGCTCCATACTATCAATTCCACAGTGGGCAGCGGATGGAGGAGCCCATGTGTTCCTTATTCTCCCCAGTAATAAGTAAATCCTCTGCTGAGGAACCAAACACCCAGGGAAAGGCCAAACTGGTGTTCGGAAGGGAGGAGCTGAATCATCTTTTGGGACAGAGAAAGAGAAATCTTTGCAGTTTTGGGGCATTAAAGCAAGGAGGAGCAGGACTTACCAAGGCACTGACACATCCAGCTGTGCCGCAGGATCCTGCCAGTGGAAGGAGCATCCCTGGAGGGTGATGGAGCCCAGCCCAGCCCAGTGCTGGATGCAGAAGGAAAGAGCCATCTGGTCATACAGGGTCAGCCTGGTGTCCTGCAAGTCCAGGTCAGTGAAATGACCCAGTGCACTTTGTGCAAAGTTCTTCTCGTTCATCTCGAACAAGAAGTGGAAAGTGTCCATCTCCGAAACCTTCACTGTTTGGCCAGGGTGGGAGAGGCCTCTGTGCCTCCCCTGAAGCCACTCCAGCAGCTTTTCTCTGGCTCGTGGTGATATTCTGCACCCAATAGTTTTGTCCATGTACTCTATGGATTTCTGGCTGACCAGACCAAAGAGGAATCGCACTGTTATATTCAAATCCTTTCTGGACTTGTTGTAGCTTTCTAATAATTTATTTACATCCTTCTCAAGCCTCCCCAAGCTGCTGATCATTTCCCCATCATCCTCCAGAACGTAAAACATTGCTGCAAAAAACTCCTGGAGATGCAGGTGGGTGAAAGCATAGACACTCTCATGGTCTTCTCCTTCCTTTGGGATCCTTTCATTGAGGAAGTAGGGGAGAAGACCTGGCAGGTCCAAGCCACAGTCCTTGATTTCCTTCTCCTCAAAGAGGACCTTGTGCTTCCAGATACCCTCGGCAGCCAAGGAGCAAAGCTGGAGTAGGAACTGCTGGAGAACTTGTGGGTTGTCCTTGTCCCTGTACTTCAGTAACTGGGAGAGGTAGAACATCATCATCCCTGTGGTGGTTCTGGAGCACTCAAGGAGGTTTTTCTTCCCACAAAGCTCTTGTTCAAGGATGGTGCAGATGGTCCAGCTCATGATAGGGATGACACACAAGCTATAGAGGATCTCGTTGCCTCTGACAAACCTGAAGGCCACGTCTGCTTTGTTGGGGTTCTCAAAATACCTGTGGAAATACTCCTCCCTCCTGGCTGCCGAAAATCCCAGTATCTCCACGTAATTCTCACCCTTCAGGCACTGCCTCAGGCTTCCAAGAGCCGTTGGCCTCATGGTGATGAGCAAAGAGGCTTTGGGGAGCAGAGTCTTCTTCAACAAGCTCATCAGGGTGAGCTCCAGCGGCTTCACCTCCCTGGGGTCAGAGCTCAGCTCAGCTTCGGGCTGAACCAAGGAAAACCCCAGGGCCTCAAAGCCATCAAAAATGAACAGGATCTTCTTCTGGTCATCCAGAATCTTCCCAGCTGGCACTTGCAGGCCAGGACAGCACTGTGAAACCAGGTCTGCTATGCTGGCTTCCATGGGAAGGACAATGGCTTTGCAGTCAATGCGGAAGACAAAGTCAAACTGCTTGTGGAGTGCCCCTTCTCCCCACTCCACCATCACCTTCCTGACCATTGTTGTCTTCCCCATCCCTGGGGCCCCCACCAGCACCACAACCTGCGGGGCTTGCCCGTCTCCACTGGGTTCAAACAGCATGGTGGTGGTGGTGGCAGTGGTGGCTGCTCCGCTGCTGGTGCTGGCACATCCCTGGCCGGTTCCCACAGCTCCATCCTTGGCTCTGTGCTTGCTCCGAGGCTCCCTGGCGATGGTCAGGGTGGTGAAGTGGCTGTGGAGGGACAGGCTCTCCCTGGGACAGGTGCCCAGCTCCCTGTCCTGGCGGGACTCCCGGACCATGTGCTCTCTGCTGTCCCACCTGTGCTCTGTGCCAAGAGGAGCAGGGTCAGTTCCCAGCCCAGAGAAATTCCCCACCAGCCCACCTGTGCTCCCGACACACCAGCAGCTGCTGATTTCAATGCTCAGTGCTCTCCTAAGTCTGGCTGGGGCACTAAGGACACAATTTGTGAGGATCTGGGGACTCTGGTAGGTTGGGCGTTCTCCTTCTGGGTCCTGATCCTGATCTATCAACCCTTGTTTTATCATCCTCATGCACCTGGGAGCAAATGCAACTGCCTGGGGCTGCCTGCAGCCTCTGACTCATGCTTCAGAGGACAAAGGCACTGTCCCTGGGCTCCAGAGCACAGACCCTTGCAGAGATATCCTTAATCCCCACCCCAAGAGGAAAGAATCTGCCCAGCTGGCTGCTGGAAGGTGCTGAGAGCACTGGGTGAGCTTTAAGGTCACTTCCAACCCAAAATATTCTGTGATTTTAAACAATGCAAGAGGAATTGTTTATTTATTGAGGAATTACAAGCCCATGTAATTCACTGCAGGGATGAGCTGCCTGGATAGAGCTGGGTGACCCTGTCCCCAGAACAGCTTCAACAAGGAGTGCCCAGAACTGAACTCAGAGCCCAGGCCCATGCCAGCTGGTGGGGAGGCTCCAGGTGAGGCTGCTCAGCATTCCAGGCTATAAATAGTACCCCAGTGGGAGCAGGGCTTGGCTTTTCACTGCAAGGACTTCCTGCTGCCAGGGAAACCCACCTTGGCTGCTGCAGCAAGTCATTCCACTGTGAGAAACGTCCCTCATCCTGCTTTCCCGCGAGTTTGAGGTACAGACAAGCGGTGCTGCCCAAACAGCCACAGGGTTTTGCCACTGCTTGGCCTTTTCCCCCCCTCTCCAGCCATGGGGTGGGTTGTAACTGGGGTTCTAGGAAAGGAGAGAGGCTCCTTTAGGATCTTTGGATGCTCAGGGATGAAAGGGGTGTGAGCCTGTGCTGTGACCTGCTCTCCTGGTTTGCCTGCTCCAGTTTATGCACAGGGCACCTGTGTCTGGATTAGGAGGGGGTAACCCTCTCGATGATTTTATTGTCTGTGAGTGATGATTTTCTTTCCATGATGAAAAAAAAAAAAAAGCTTCAGGATGATGTGTTTAGCAAAGCAGTCTGTGAGGGATACTGGGAAAGGGAGAAAGGATGTTTTAAGGCACATTGGGAGTTTCAGGACTCATTATGGACTCCTTATTTCCTTGCTCAGAGCCAGACATTATACTGTCCCTCTGGCTTGCAGGATGTAAAATAATTCTGGGGATAACTGTTTCTCTCCAAAGGAAATGGTCTCAAGTGTGTCAGGGGACATTTAGACTGAATACTGGGGAAAATTCCTTCACTGAAAGGGTTGTCCAGTTCTGGCACAGCTGCTCAGGGCAGTGGTGGAGTCCCTGTCCCTGGAGGGATTTAAAAGCTGCGTGGATGTGGCACCTGGGGACAAGGGATAGTGATGGCCTTGGGCAGTGCTGGGGAATGTTTGGTCCTGATAACCTCAGAGGGCTCGAACAATTCCACGATTCTATGTTCCTTCCCATGGATGCTGCTGCCACCAACATTCCCCTATGGGTTTTGCAGTGGGAGCTCCCCAGGAGCCAGGGCTGTCCTTATGCCTGCTAACTCCTCCTGGGAGGTGCTGTGAGCAGAGGGGGAGGGGGAAAATCCAGCAGCACCATTTCTAAAGGTTTCCCACTCCTTCTGACCTTGAAAAAGCCATTTTCACCTTGCTGTGTCTCAGCCAGGGTTGCCGCTTGCTGTGCCTGCGCTGCGTTAGGGGGAATGTGACTCTGCCACAGGGAGATGGGGGAAGTGTATTGTTTTTACAGCTTTTCCTTCACTTCCCTTTTTCCTACCTCAGTTAAAAAAAAAAAAAAGTTTACATTCAGAATTTAAATGTAACGTGAACTCCGGTCTGAGGCGTGTGAGAGCATCACGTGGGGCTGTTTATCTCCTAAGGCAGAGGCAGAGTGTGTGATCATAAGGAAACCACTGCTGGAGCCCCTCATCCAGGCTCTGGGGACAAGGCTTGCAGGAGGCTCCCTCCCTCCCTCCTCCTGCCACCTTGAGGATATTCCTGCCTGATACAGAGGTAGCAAAGAGATACCGCTAAGGAAGCAGTGGTTTGGGGGTGTCCCCTGCATTAAACTGTGGATTTCCACCAGCTTTGCAGGAATTCAGCCCCTCTGCTGCTGTCATTAGATCAGCAGATTTGGGAGGTGTTAGGAAGGGGAAGCAGCTGTTTGGAGCCATGGAAAGGTCCTGGCTGTGCCTGGCACAAGTCTCTGAAAGAGCAGGGAGTGCTGGCACTGCTAGGCGCAGGACCAGACAGGGAACAGAGGGTACATGAGCATCAGCCACAGCTAATCCTGTCTGTGCCAGCCTGTCTGAGCCCAGCTGGCTCCTGGAGCCAAGGACTACAGAAGGAATAACCTTGCCCATCCCTGGCCCCAGGGGGTGTGGGTACTTGCATCCCAAAGCAGGCCCTGGAAGCACAGCCTGTCCTGGGAGATTTAGGTTCTTGCATCCAGCCCCTCATTCTGCAGCTCTCTTCAAACACAAGCAGGATTTTTCTTTGCAGTGAGATTTAAGCAACCTGAGTATTTTTTAGACATGCACCTGGCTGAGCACTAGTGGGTGGTTGGTGGGTCCCAAGTAACTGGTGGAGGCAGATGGGCAATAGCACACAGCCCAATTTGCTCTGAAATAAGGGCTAAAAGAGCTCCAGACAGTCCCAAAACCTGCTGAGCTTTGGGATACAAGCAGAAAGTGACACAGGGATGGGAATTTGAGCCCTGTACCTGGTTGGAGGGGTGAGGCTGTAACAGAGAGGTCTCCTTGCTTTTAGCTGGTGAGAATGAGGAGGAGGAAGAGGATGAGGAGGAGGTGGCTGTGTCTGCCAGTGCCTGGCTGGCTGACAGCACTCTGCAGTGGGACTGGGCTGTGTGCCCGGCTCTGGTCTGGAAAGGGGTGTCAAATCCCAGCCTGCTGGGACAAGGAGCAGTCTGGGGAGAAGGGAAGGAGAGCTGGCACAGAATTACCCAAGGTACAGCATTTCAGTGTCCTCCCTGCACTGTGCAGAGCTTCTCCTTGGCAAGTCAGTTTTACATCCCTTAACTCGCTGCCTGGGATCATCTCAGTTGGAAATCCTGGCGGGGGGAAGCTCATACTCCTATTGCCTGTGGTCGACACAGAGGCATCCCCATTTATCAGGCTGGCATGCTCCCAGGTATTTTTTCCTGTGTGTCCTCCCCACTTTGTTGCTATGTTTCATGCAATTGCTGCAAATCCAGGCAGGATTCAGAGGAGAAACAAACGGAGCAGCAGAGGGGTCAGTGCTGCAGGGACAGCCCTGAACTGCTGAGCCAGCTCAGCCCCAAATGACAGAGGATGTGGAGATGCAGCTGGGCTCCCTTCACCACCCTGCGGCCCCCCCTTGGCACCCGGCCCCTCCAGATCCCAGCCCTTCCCTCTGGATTGGAGCGCCCTCTCCCCCCCTCCCTGCTCTCCATCTTCATGCAGTCTGCAGAGGTGCATTGTGGGAAACTCCCAAGTTTCCCCCCCTCCCTCTGCCTGCCTCCCTCCCTCCTCTCTGCGCAAGAGCCAGCTCCCAAGGTGTGACTGGTCCGGCCGGGGGACAGAGGTAAGGGATGCCGCTGGGACGGGGGGCGCGGGTGGAAGGGCCGGGGCTCCCAGCTCGGGGACGTGCGGATGTCCTGCGCAGGGTGACAAAGAGACACGGAGACGCGGAGCTACCTGCCCAAGGTGAGTGTGCATGAGGCCGGCCGGCCCCGAGAGGCTCCCCTCCCGTCCCAGCTCGCACGCTCTGCTCGCTGAAGGTCAGGCAGGCACAGGAGGCGTTTCTGCACACGCACGGGTGCCTCCCGGCCGCTTCCTGCCCGCAGCTTCCCGCACGTACCTGCAGCCTCCCCGCCGCCGCCTCTGCGGGCTGTGCCGCGCAGCCCCAGCGCAGCCCTCGCCTGCTCTGAGCCGGGCCGGGCCGGGCCAAGGACAGGCCCTGGATGCCGCAGAGCGCTCCGGAGGCAGGAGGGCGGCGGGCACGGGGAAGCGGAGCCGGCCATGTGCCGGAAACAGGGCTGCTGGGAGGGAGGAGGGGAAGCAGCATCCCCGGCTGAGCCCCTCCAGCCTTGGCAGGAGAGCTGCCGCACCTCCCCGGAAGGGTTTGAGCGCTTTTCCAGCTGCTGTTCCCCTCCCATCTGCATGGACAGAGGGATTTGTTTGCCTTTTGCTCTGCCTGGATGGATTTAATGACTGTTTAATTCTGTCAGTCCTGAGGCAGGAGGGAAGCAGGAACAGCCGGCAGCTTGGTTCAGCCTTCACCTTTTCCCAGGAAAGGGGGTTGTTTTGTTGGGCAGGGAGAATCTGATATCAATTAGGCGGTGTATCCTTTGATTTGACCCTGGGCTTGTGCTGGAGAGGAGTTCACAAAGGGAAATCTGCCCACAAAACCCCCAAAGGGTGCAAGATGTGAGAGGCAGCAGTGTCTGTTCAAACAGGGAGAATATTGCACCGAAGGAGTGTGAGAGGGGTGGATACCAGCCCAGGGCTCCTGAGTCACGGTGGGTGCTTCCAGGGAGGGAATGCTTCGGGAATGTCTCAGGCTCTTCAGTCTGATGTCCCTGCTCTCTGTGCATCCCTGGGATGTGCGCTGGCAGGGACCTGTTGATTTGCTCCTGTTTACTTCTCTGTCCCTCTGGTGGCTTCTGGGGAGGTGCTAAGGGGGAAAGAAGAGGATTTTAAAAACTGAATCGAGGTCAGGCTGGCAGAACTTGGGCATTGGGACAAGTGGAGGAAATCTCCCCGCCGCAGCCCCGTTTTCCTGGGTGGGGCTTGGGCAGGATGCCGTCAGGAGTGGGAGGATGGACTATGCCGGATTAAGCTCCCTGCTCCATCTCAGGGCTGACCTCCAAAAGTCTGACCTTCACAGGTTTGACCTTCAGTGTTTTCCAGCTGTCCTTTCTCAGCCACGGTGCCCAACACCAACATCTAACCCTGTGATATTGTGGTAGGGTGGGGGAAGAAATCCCAATTCTCCCCTAAAAGTGCATTTTCATCCCGCTGCATCCATCCCCTCCCCTGTCAGGCTGCTGGAATGCGGGGCTGGAGAACACCCTGGCACATTGTCCCCATCCTGGATCAGGTGTCAGGGCTGGCAGACAGGCTGGAGGGAGGGATGGAGCTTCCTGAGCAGGGATTTCCATGCTGGAGGAGCTTTGGCCATCCTTCCCCAGATGCTTTCCAGCTTTCTGCTGGGAAGGAGAATGCCCTGGTGTTGCTGCACAAGGTAAGGGATGGGTTTTACCCCAGAGAGTGTGGGACCCTCCTTGGAAGGTCATTGCCTCGTGTGGAATTGGCCCCTTGTCTGCCTGCAGTGGCTTCTTAGATTTCAGCTGCAGAGCCACAGCTTTCAGGCTGATGCCTGCAGATCCAGGGGCTGCCAGATTCCAGACCCAGCTCTGCGTGTGAGGAATTGCTTCTAGAATCTTTCTGCTGGCCCCAGCTGAGCCACAGAGGGGGTGATGCCACATCAGGCAGAAGGGATGGATTTAGGATGCCCATAAACTGGGGAGGGATGTTGAATTTGCTGCTGCTTCCTGCAGTGGTTGGGGCTATTTCACTGTGTCACATATATCCCTCACCCTTTTTTGCTTGTGGATATTGAAGTTGGGATGCAGGACTGGGAGGAAGATGCCTTAACAGCAAGATCTGTCAGAAAGGGAATCAGCCTCCTGAAGCTGGGGACTGGCTTGTGGCTGCTTGGGGAGCAGCACCCCAATTTGGAAGCATCTGCCTTCTTCCCAAAGGCTTCTCCCAAGTCCTGGAAGGCCTGGGGTAAGGAGCAGGGCTTTGTGGTGGGAAGGAATGAGTGTTCACCATTTTCCAGGAGGCAGGGAATGTTTGCTGACCCTGTCACATTATCCCTGAGCTGGCACCACAGGCCCAGAGCTGAGCAGGGAACCAAGACAAGCCCCATGGCCCCAGCCAGAGGGGCGCTGGAATTGAATTTTTGGCTCTGGGAGGGCTGGAAAAACATTATAAAGAAATGAACTGAGTGTGTTTGCAAAAGTCAAAACAGGAGGAGTGCTCAGGGTAGGGTTCGGGATGCACTCAGATCCCTGTGAGGTGTCATGGGTTAAGGCTCCAAGATTCCTGTTGCTGCGGTGTCTCCCAAAGTGTTCCCCATTATTGTTCCAGTGCTTTGATCCAGTGTCCTGACAAATAACTGAGAAGCCTTTCCTTTGTGCCCTGAATTTCTGTCTTGGGGTTGAGGGACGCCCAGCCCTGCCAGGGAGAGGCTCAAGATCTACCACCTCGTGGTTTTTGAACAGTTTTGCTCTGCTACAAAAAACCGAAACTGTACAGGGGAAAAGAGAATTTGATTTTGTGTCTGAGAGAAGTTAAAACCCAAGATTAAAGTGAGATTAGCACAGCAAATTGAGGTGCTCTGAACTCTGTTTTAAGAGCTTGGGGACTGTGTTGGGGCCCTGAGGAGCCAGGCTTTGCAGCAGGGTATTTCCAACCCAGCCTCAGCTACATATTTCCGGATTCTGTTGAATTCTAGAAATTATTTTGCTGTAAGCTGTGTCTGAGAGTGCAAGCTGTATGGGGGAGGCTGGTGGCACTTGAGGGGCCTTCCCAGGTGTGACTTCTCCTGCTGACAGCAGGCCAGGGCTGTGCCAGCTGTGACTCAATGCCCACCCCTAGGGAGTCAGTCGGAGCACGTGGCTGGAGACAAAATCTCCTCTGTCCCACAGCTGCTTGGCAGTGCCCGGTTTTTGCTGTGCACGTGGCTGTATACAAACAGGGTGTCTTACCAGGGTAGGTTGGAGCTGTGTTTGGGGTCAAACCCCTCTAAAAGAACACAGGTTGAGCCCCTGGCAGGAGTGTGGTGTGTCTGCAATGCTGCCTCCATCTCTCAGAGAGTAAAATGTCTGCCACGTCCATCCCAGGAGCTCTTTGGGGACAGAATGTGTGTGGTTTGCAGAGGTGACGCTCAGCTCAGAGCTTGTCATCTGCAGAGGTTGTGGTGTAGAAAAAGACCATATATGTCCTGTTCCTGGGCTCTTTCTGGTGGGGAGACTGAAGTGCTGTGTCACCTGTGTGGGCAGCATGGCTGGGCAGCCTCCCAAGAGGACACTGGCAATGGTGTCACACCTCTGTGCAGCTGGTGGCCCAGGATCTGCATCCCAAAGCCCTTCCCTTAGGAAATGGAGGGCAAAGCTGCCTTTTCTGGGCTACAGGAACCCTTCCCGTTCCCACACCTCACCTTGGTGCCAGGTACAACCCAGCCTGGAGAGAGGGGACATGCCTTGGTGGCACTGGGAGAGAGAAGGGGGGTCCTGGCCACGCTCTGGGGGCTGTGGGGGTGGCAAGTACAGATTTTTGGTCACTGCCAGCACCAGCTGGACCTGTGAGGAGCATGCTGGGGCTCCGAGCAGCTGCAGGAATTGCCGCAGCCATGGAGCAGAGGCTTGGCTGGCAGATCTCCCCCCGTGGCAGCAATTTGAAGCTGCTGGCACTGCTAAAATACTTCCAGCATCTGACACTCTCCATAACAAGATTCAAAGGGCTTGTTTGAGAGGGAAATGTTTAATCCAGGGATGGGGGGAGGGATGTGGGGAGTAACAAACAACAGATTGGGAAAAGGATTCATAAATATCTCATCAGAGTGAAGTGGGTCAGCAGTGTTTGCTGTGACTGGATGCTGCTGTCTCTGAGGGTTGGATTTGGGAGGGCTGGGAAGCACAGCAGGCTCCTGTACAGTCTGTCCCTGGCTGTGCAGCACTGAGGCCGTTCAGAAGCGTCTGTGACAAGTGACTCTGCTGGCGTGGGGTTTGCGTTGCGTTGTGTCACGTTTGCCATGCGTTGCGTCAGGAGCCGGGGGCTGAAATAGCCTGGAAGGGAGCTAAAAATCCTCCTTGGGGAGCTGCTCATGGCAGCTGAGAGAACACAAGCTCCTTATGTAAAGCTGCTTTAATATTTATGGTAATGTCAGAGGTGGTGCATTACCTCATCCATCTTCGCTGCACTTCTTGGGCATGGGGAATGGCTTAGTCACTACTCTGCTGACCTTCTCCTGGGTGCTTGCTTAGCATCTCCCTGCCTTTAACATATTTGTTCCCCCAGCAGCTCAGAAAAAGGGAGAAATGCTGGTTTTCCCCATTGGGAATGGAGAGTTGAAGCACCAGGAATGCTGCTCACTTGCAGGAGGGGACTGGAGACAAATCCTTCCAGCCCTGACAGATCACTGCCCGTGTGGCAGAGGGGACAGGCACAGACCCCTGAGGACACGTCCCAGAGGACAGGGTGGTCCAAGCTGCATTCCTTAGGGGTTAGATGAGAAGATGGAGGAGAGTGGGATGGTGAGAGTGCTGGGATAGGAGCTCCCTCTGCTGCTCCAGAGCCACCTTTGGTGCCAGCTGCTGTTTCCTTAGGGACAGCAAGGGTCTGTCTGTCCTGTGCATGAGGGGATGAGTGCCTTTCTTCCAGACAGGCAGGAATGACAAAGAAAGGAGGAGGAGATTAGGGGATGAGAGGGAGGATTTAAAGATAAGGTGTTTCCTGCCATCTCTGGCTCTTTCTGCACAGCGTTGCTCCAGGTCAGATGTGGTCAGTAGCTGTTTCCAAGATGGATGTTTCCAACTGGAGGACACCTGGAGTATAGGGATGGACCTTTGCAGGATAAATCCTAATACATAACCCCACTGTGCTGTTAAATCCTTCCTTGCTGCCAGTCTCAGTGTGGCAGTCAAGGACCTGATGGGAATGGGTTGCTTTTCATGACAAAGGGGAAAACCCTGGGGATGAGCTTCCCACTGCACCCCAGACCCACATCCTGGAGCAGCTCCTCGCTCTTGCAAAGTGACACTGAGTTTTCCTTCCAAATGGAAGCAGCAGGGGAGGATGAGAGGATTTGGAGCTGGGGTGGGGCTGGTCCCTGCAGAGGGAAGGGGCCATGCTGATGGAGCTGTGCTGTGGCTCACATTTGGAGCTGGGATGGGTCCCTGCAGAGGGAAGGGGCCATGCTGATGGAGCTGTGCTGTGGCTCAGATTTGGAGCTGGGATGGGTCCCTGCTGAGGGAAGGGTTCATGCTGATGGAGCTGTGCTGTGGCTCAGCTCAGCAATGACTCATCTGCTGCGCTCGGTGCAGGATTGATGCAGCTTTCATCTGTGCACGCAGGAGACAGATGAATAGATGTGTTTGGTGATTTGCTGGGATTTGAGGCAGGAAAATGCCCTTCAGGGAGCCAAGGGAAGCTGCTCCTCTGCTGGCCTGTTGCTCGAGTGGAGGGCAGCTTGTTGCTCTGGGTGAGTCTGACTGCACTGACCTTGAGAGCATCCCAGGGGAGCTGTGGCATTTGTGTGCCAATCTTTGCAGCAGCAGCAATTTGGAAGGCTTTCCTTTTCCTTTTTCTCCTTGATCATCCCTGGTTTTATTATGCCAGCTCCCTCTTCCCAGCCTGGGAAAGAGCTGGTTAGCTGCTGGCAATGAGAACCTTCCAGAAAGGGCACTGATTGTTAAACAGAAATAGCGTGGAGCAGGGAAAAGGGAGGGAATGAAGCCTGTCTCCCACAAAATCTTATTCCCAAGTGCTGCTGCCTGTGTAGGAGGCAGAGAGGGAGCTGAAGGGGGAGGAATGGGTAGACAGGCAGAGACAGCAGCTGACAAGAGAAAAGGGAGGAATAAAAAGATGTGAGGAGCTACAAAGAAGAAAGCAAAGGTAGGAAAAATGTGTCATTAGAGAAAAACTTGGTGTGATGGAATGAGGGAAGAGGAGGAGACAAAGGAATGGGGGGAACCCTCACATGCAGGCTTAGTTTTTTGAAATGAGGAAAGCACTTCTTTCTTCAGTCTGGGGGAGAGAGAGGTGCTTAAAGATGAGCCCATGGTCATGCCCTTGGAAGTACAGGATAGAGAGGAGAGATGATTCCCAAGGTAGGGAGGTAAGAGCCCATAGAAGAGGGTTAAGTACTGGGCTGGAAGAGGATGTGCTGCTAAGGGTACCCAGGAGCCAGAGAGGAGTCAGGCCAGAGGGTCTGGGGAGGTGCTGGGTGATCCTGTGGCTACTTGCAGTGATGGAAAACCACAGACAAAAGCCCTTTATGCAGGCACTTAAGAACTGCCAATATTGATTTTTGGCTTAGTTTGGTTTCTACATCTTTTAAAACCTTTTCTAAGCTGTGTGATGGGTTTGTGTTGCTTTTAGTGGAAATGTGCTTAGAATCAGGAAATTCTGTTTGTGGCAGTGCAGGGCATGGTGGCAGGACAAAGCTCCTGGCTCTGTGGCTCCAAGCAAAACCAGATTTTGTGCCTCCAGGAATCTGGAGCAGTGAGGGGTGCGGATAAACCTTGAGGTGCCTGGGCTGTGCAGGGTCCCCATTTCTCAGCAAGAAGGCGAGTTTGCCCTCCCTGATTTACCTCACAATCTCCATAGGCTGCATATGATTTTCCTAGGGGAAGA
>NW_005054416.1:1038658-1046374 GCF_000277835.1 Geospiza fortis | reverse complement strand
CCATGTGCTGTAACCACACAAATGTCAGAGTGTGTGAGTGGCCCAGTTAACTGATATCAAAGCAACAAAGAAGGTAAATTAATATTTGTGCCATGATTAATCTGACCCTTCCTGCTTTAACCTGTGAGCCCACTTCAGTTGTGGGCTCCACTTATTATTTCTTTGTATCTCACTGTACCAGATTGAAAAAAAAAAAAAGGATAAATTGGTCCCAAACCAAAGGAGCAGAGTCCTGGGAGTGACTGTGTGCAGCCTCAGCTCTGGATTTATGTAGGATTTGTGCTGACAGAGCACTATGGATGCTCTCTGGAAGCATAGGAGAAGGTGAGGCAGGTGGTATCTACAGAAATATCACAGAATGAGCACTGAGAGGAAAATATTCTTGTACTTGGCCAGGCCCTTGTTTCCCTCCCACGCCCCAAGCCACAGTGAGGTCTGAAGCTGGGGAGCATCCGGGGTGGTGTTTGTGTGGTACAGGATGCCCAAATGTCTGATACACACTCAGCAAGCTGTGAGGGAGGCACAGTTTGGGCTTTCCAAAAGGGTTTAGTTTCCCAAACTAGGGAATGCAAGCACTGTCCAGCTGCAGTCAATGAGAATGAAATATAGGGTTTTATGGTCACCAAGCCTACTGCAGCGTGAGGAGCTGGGCTGGAAGATCCTCGTGTGTCCCTTCCAGCTTAGGATATTCTGTGAGAGTTGTGGAATTCCATGATTTTGGTGCTGCAGTTCCCTCAGTCTGCTCTAGATGACTGGCACTGGAGCAGCTGGTGGCCACCAAGCAATGGCTGGCAAGGGAGAGCAGGGGAGGGATGTGTTTCCATCTTATACTTGGGAGCCATAAGGTGTTGCTCAGCTTTGCTCTAGTCCCAAACCTGTCATTTCTGTGAGATTTCCTCCATTCCTGCCTAAATGGAGATGAAAGCCCCATGTTTGTCAGCCTCTTTCCCAGAAGAATCAACAGCACAGATCATTGGTGCAATCCTGGGACCTTGTTCCTGTCATTAGAGGGGTGACCTCCCCTCTGAGCCGCTGTGGAAGGAACCTTTGCTGGCTGAGGTTTCTGAGGAGCCTCTTCAGCTCTCGATCCAGACAATGAGCTCTGATTTCACTTAGCAGGCAGAAAGCTCCTGGCAGGTTCCTGGCAGCCCTGAAGGTCAGCAGGGAGCCAGCAATGCCGGCGGCTCGGATCTGACACTGCCTCCTGGTTACTCTTTATTTCCCGAGCTCAGGGCTGATGTGGTGCTGAACTGCCAGAGCCTGCTGGCAAAATGCCCAGTGCATTGTCCTCTCTTCCCATCACATGGAAGTGCAGCCACAGGAGCTCCATCCTCAGCTCACTCTGCCCTGCCAGCTTTGTGGGGTGAGGTTGTTGTGGTAGTTTTTCATCCCCTCAAAGCCCACTTTGTCCCTTTGCTGAATTCCCCTGGTGCAGCCCTGCTGTTCACTGCTTCCACCAGTTCCCTGGGGAAGATAGCCCCAGATGATCACCAGCATCCTGTTGGGCTCCATGGGCAAGTCCAGCAAACCCTGAAAGGAGATGACAGGACTGACATGTCTCTATCACCAAGAGATCCAGGTCTGCAGTAAATCCATGCAGTCAATTCTCTGTTTTGCACCAGCTGAGGATCTGGCACTTTGTTTTGCTGTTGCTCTACCAAAATGCTGGTAGAAATAATCCTTTTATCTCTGCTATCTGTGAGAACTGAGAAACTAATGCTGCTTTTCCTGCAGTACCCATCTGGAGGGAGAGCATCACACAAGATCACATTTTAACCACTTCCTCAGTGAACCTTGGGATAGTGCTGCAAAAGGGAGGGTGGAGGGTGAGACAGGCAGGGAGGATCTATCCATCTGCTGTCCCATGGAAAAAAGTGTTCTCTCCTTACCCAGAAGGAATTGAAAAGGTGAGTAAAGGCAAAATAAGGTTTATTTGGTTAGATGTGAGTTTGTCATCACTGACAAATGGCCTCACACACAGAGCCAGGATGGGCTTGGACTATGGATGCCCAGAAGCGGCAGCCATAGATGACAGTCAGTCCAACTTGTTTAATGTTCCTGTTCGATATTAGGAAAAAAAAATCCTTCCCTGGGAGGGTGCTGAGGCCCTGGCACACATTGACCAGAGAAGCTGTGGCTTCCCCATCCCTGGAAATGTCCAAGGCCAGGCTGTACAAGGCTTGGAGCCCTCTGACCTGGTGGAAAGTGTCCCTGCCTGTGGCATGATCAAGGTGAGTTTTAAGGTCCTTTCCAACCCAGGCCGTTCTCTGCTTCTGTGATTGTTACAGGCACAGAGCCTGTAGTAAATGCTTTGAATGGAGTTCACAGTTCTGAAGGAAGGAGCCAACAGTTTTCCAGTCTTCCTTTCTGTCCTCCTCCGTCACCTCCAGGCAGAACAACACTGGCTTGCTCTGCCCTGTCACTCACCTCTCCTTGTTCTGCTTCCCACTCCAGGTGCTGTACCATGTCCAGATAGGACACTGCCGGCGTAACAAGCATCCCAAGACAGCCTCTCCCAGGCCTTGAGCTCGGGTGGCTCCTCTGCTTCCTGCAGCAGCTGGGCGAGGGAGAAGAGCTGGGATAGCCCCACGTATCCAGCCGCTGCCCATAGCACCCCTAGGATGGATTCCAAAGGCAACGTCCGAAGCGGAAACAAACCTGACGCCAAGGCCGCCAGCTCTGGGAAGCCAGAAAAACCCAACCCCGGGCCTGCCACGAATGCAGACAAGAAGGAGGCCCCCAAAGAGCAGCCTGCTCCTGCCACGGCCACCAAGAAGGCAGGAGGTGACGCCGCCATCGCCAACAACCACAGCAACCTGAAGCCCAGCCCTGCCGGCACGGAGCCGCAGGAGGCCAGCGGGCAGTCCCCTGACTCTGACCACAAGGGAAACAGCTCCGAGGAGTCCCCAGGCAGCTTCTTTGACAACATGAAGCCCTTGATCATCGTCGGAGGAGTGGCGGTGGCCGCGCTGGCTGTGATTGTGGGAGTGGCATTCCTAGCCCGGAAAAAATGAAGACCAAGACGGGGTGGGGATGAGAAACCCAGCCCAGCTGTACAGCTCCTTTTGAGACAAATGCATGCAGAGAAATTCTATACATAGCTATATATATAGAGAGCGAGCTAGATAGGCCAACAACAAACACCAACTGCAACTCCAGGGTCTTGTTCAAGACGACTGTGCCAGTCTGACCCGCTGTGGGTAACTCCATGCACTCAGTGTGTTCTTTCATGTAATATATCTTGGCTTATACCGCTGTGTATAGATTACAGCTTCTCCTGATTGGTGTAAATGACGGTGTCCCCTCCCCTCCCCTGCTGTCCTCCCTGGGAGACACCCCCCCTCCTCCTTGCAGTCCCGTTTTCAAGTCCAAAGTGTTCTACGTCCCATTCAGAGTCCCAGTTTGTGTTTTGGTTTCTGTTTGGTTCTGTTTTAACTTGGGCTGTGGTAAAGAAGATGGAAGGGGAGTGCTAAGGCTCGGCTCTCCTGTCACGCTGGGCTGGGGGTGTTTTTCCAGCCCCCCTCAGGACAAGGGAAGCGCAGGGGCAGTGGCTGGGAAGAGGCAGCTCCCTGACCCAACAGCCATGGGCGATCCCCAATTGGTGTCTATGTATCTGCCCCTCATCATCCCACTTTGGAACACCCGCCTGGGAAGTGCTCCGGAGGAACCAGGGTGGCTGCGGCGTGGCAGAGCCCAGTGTGAGCCTGGGATGTCACATCAGGTCACTCCTGTGGCTGAGCTGCCAGCAGGACGGTGACCAGAGGGGCTGTGCTGTGGCCCAGAGAAGTCCCATTGCAGCCTCCAGGATCCCAGGGCTCGCCAGGGTCACGTGGGCAGCGTTTGGAATAGAGAGACTTTGTTTTGGATCTAGTATTTCCTAAAGTTAGGCTGGGCTTTGCAGGGTGCTGTGGGCTCAGTCCAAGCTCCCTCGAGGTTGGCTGGACTATTTGTGTTCATTTTTTTTGGGCTTTGGATAAGGCCTTTCACTGGATTTTTTTTCCCCGCTGAAGGCTGTGGTCTCTCAGCACATGCGAAGACAGGAAAAGGGGGAGACATGAGCTGGTGTTAGGGCAGAGAGGACCTGGGACCCCATGAGAGTAACACTAACCTACCTGCTTTATGCCAGGGAAGCCCCCTTCAAGGGCACTGGAGTCTGTCCTGGGTGGATTTCTTGCCTCCCTCTTGTGACAGTAGTAGCAGGGATTTGTAACTCATCCACATTTTGGAAATGGAAACAAATTCCCAGCCCTCAGGAGCAGCCTGATTTCATGGGTGAGTACCTTGGCTCTAAAGCCAGACCTTGTGAGGGGGAGGAGAGAGGGTGTTTAGTGCTTTGGCCAATGCTCAGCACTAAACAGCAAGAGGTGAGGAGCTCTGCCTCTGAAAGCTTCCATTAGGCTTCTGTTGGCTGCTGCAAAACAGTGTTACAAGAATCCCTTACATTTTGGGTTGAAGTGGGGTCAGAGATTAGATGAGGTCCAGTGGGAGCTCAGCAGCAGCCACAGCCCATGGGCAGGGCAGGAGTGATGATTAGAGAGGGGCTGTGACACAGTGGGGTGAGCTCTGTTACAGAGCCCATTGTGCACCTTTAACTGAGGTGGATGGATGGATGGATGGACGGATGGACGGATGGACGGATTCAGGGGCTGCAGGGATAGAGGGGGGTGTGCATTCATTCCTCAGGTCCTGCCTATGCAGTGTCTGCCTCTGGCACAGTCCCTGGATGGGATGGTGTGGGGGTATAACCTGACCTGGCAGTTCTGCTCTTGGCTCGTGTCTGTCTTATTTACCTCCAAATCTGACCTGCTGAATGCACATGGGCTTGGAATGCATGGCTACTCCTGTGGTGAGCTCAGAAAATATTCCCAAAGGTGTGTGGCCTCTGGGAATATCAGACACTGTATCCTGGTGCAGATGGAAGTTGGTGCCTCCACCTTTGCCAGCACAGAGACAGGAGCAGGTGTGTTGGGCTCATAGGAGTTTTGGGAAGCAGGGCTACAGCTCCAGGTGAGATCCTGGTAGCGTAAAACACTCTTGGCATGAGCTGTGGATGTGTTCCCAGCAGCAGTGTGTCACTTATAGCCTGGGGGAAGGGTTAGAAGCAGGAGGGTCCTCCTCTCCCCTCAGAAGCACAACTTTGCGGGGAAATTTTAACAGAGTTTTGCTAACATTGCTCGGAAGGAGGAGAAATCACCCCCTCCTGCTCTGGTTCATGTTTTGCCATGTAAGGTAGTGATTTTCAGACAGTGACTTCTGTTTTCAAGAGATGTTTCCACCTTTCCTGCCCCCTCCCTCCCTTTCAGCTCTGGCCTAGGATTGTTTTCAGCAGCGTGTGACATTCAGCACAGCATCTATCTATTCTGCCCTGACCAGCATGGATAGATCAGGGAGGAAAGTGAAGCACTGTTCCACTCAAGTCTCCAGTCTTCCTTTCTAAAATGTTTTTATTTCCTTGTCTTCACCTTTGGCAACAGAAGAGGGGAAAAACAGTCCTCAGCCAATGGCCTTAACCTTTTCTCCATCTCCAAACCCTGCCTGCCCTTAGAGCACTCGGATGCGGTGCCACCAATTTCATCCAGAAACACCCCAGAGGTGGTGATGGGGCTGCAGCTCCTCGTCAGGCACGGCGCTCATTCGAGCCCTCCCTGCTCTGCAAACCTGGTGTGTTCTGTTTGTGAGGTTTTCCACTTCCTGTGATCAGTCTGCTGTCGAGGTTCAGCACCTGGAACCCACCTGTTTGGCAGTGTGGTTTGGAAAACACCTGTCTGTGTCTGTGTGTGTGTGCCTTGAAGCACATCCTCTGTGTGTGTGTGTGTGTGTGTACAAACCTTTGTGTTGCATTGCTGCAGTCTGGGAGGGGGAGACAATCCAAGCTGGAGATGCCCCTTCCCTCATTCCCTGCATTCACACCAAGTGTCCATGATGTCTCTTCTGTGCCATTCCCACCACGCCATGCAGCTCCTGAATTCCTTTCCAGTCCTGGTTTCTCCTCAGTGCAAGGGATGTCTGGCTGGTGAAGTGCTGAGTGTGTGGTGTGCTCGGAGCCCCGCGCCCCCGCTCCCCCCCGGGCTGCCCTGTGGGCTCTTTGCTTTAGAATGAGGCACTTTTAGACTCTCCTGGACTGTGCTGTAGCGCTTTTCCAAGCGTGGCTCCAGTGTTGAGCCGGGCAGATCCAGCGTAGATGCCACAGCGCGCCGCAGCCCTGACTTGCAAACAGCTCCTGTCCTGCCTCCCTGTGCCAGGCTGTGCAGTGCTTTTGTTCTGAGCCAAAAATGTCCAGCGAGCACCAGGCCGAGGGAGCAGATGCCCCTCTCTCAGCCCCAAAGCTGTGGAAGCAGAAGGCTTCAATGACTGACCTCGCTGTGCTAAATAAATAGTTGTCTTTTCTCGTACTGAGCACACGCCGTTATTTTCTTGATGTCCTTCTTTGTGTGGTTTTTGTGGTATGAAGTCCTTCCAGTGACATCTCCATGGGGAGAGTGAATTAACACTTAAAACTAATCAGAGTCTGTGCTTGGGCTTTGAAGAGATCTAGATTGCTAGTTTACTCTTTTGATCAAGTCGATAAATTAAATATTGGCAAAACTGGTTTCAGACCTTTCAGCTTATCACCAAAACTCTCGATTGAATCACTGCACCCGATCTCAATCTCTTTTTAGGGAATCATAAATTTTAGTTGAATATAAAGATGTCATTTTGCTGTCTCGGACAACTCAGTCGAAGGTTTTTGCTGCTTCTATTTTAAGAGAGATGAAATGGATTATGCTTCTGCTTCCTCTTCCTACTGATTTAATACCCTGTAGATAAGTCCTGTTATTCCTAACAGTGCTGCAGCAGGATGAAAACAAATCTGGCAGCCAGGGGATTGTGCAGCAGCATTTTGGAGAGGGTAAGAATGCATTCCTGTTTGCCTGGGGCTCCCTTAAAGCACTCAACAGTCACTTGCCCTGAAGCATTTCTGAGGGGGCTGGGTGATAAACTAAACATCCATTTGTGTGTCTGATGGACTAGAGTTTGAAGGCTGAGCCATAGAATACTGAAAACAAGGGGAATTTTTCCACTGGCTTCACCATGCTCTGGCCTTTGAGTTCTTGTTGGCACCAGGGATATGATCACAGGTCATCATAAAATCATCTCAATTGCACATTTACTTTTCAATTGACACAAATGTTAGACTGAGTGTAAGGGAAGTCTCTTCTGTGAAGCAGCTCTGCTTATACTGGCATCAGGATTTGTGTATGAACAACAGCAGTGCAACCAAACAGTCCCTGGAGCTGGTGAGAGATGATTTATGCCTTAAAATATTCCTTACTTTTTCTGGAAATGCTACTGGGGTTTAGAATTCAGCGGCCTTCTAACTATTCTTAGAATTGGTTGAAAATAACAGTGCTGAAGATTGAAGAGGAAAATGATTCTTTGAGAAGTAAACCAAAAAAGGAAGGCAATGAAAAAATATGTTTGAAAGGTGAAATTCTTGGAATTTCAATCAGCTCCATGGAAAGCTTCAAGTCGGTGAAGATTCTGAGAGGGTGCAAGAAACACAGCAGAGAAATGGAGAGAAAAAGCACTATTTAATTATCTTAATAGCTTTGGTAAGGACATGCTAACTTTTATACCCTCTTCTCCCTTTTTCTTTCCTCAGAAAAAGGCAAAAATGACGAGCTCTGGTGCCATGCAAATTAACCTCTGCTAATTGCCTTTTCCAGATGAATTCCT
>NW_005054416.1:1037880-1038496 GCF_000277835.1 Geospiza fortis | reverse complement strand
GGAATGCTGATTCCCTTCCCAGACCTTGCTGTGGTGTCATTCCCTTCACCACGAAGTTGGGAGAGGTCTGTAGGGGCAGGAAGCAGCATCATATCACATTCATGAGCTGGCTGCAGTTCTGCTGCACAAGTTGGGCACTTCCCACCACAGAGAGGAATTGGCTTTGATCTGGAGCATAGCAGTTCTGTATTCCAGTAAATTCTCCCTGCAGGACATTGGAATTGGGAATATTTCCTGCTATTTACACTGGAGGTATTTGGTCCTTTACTCTTTTGGGGAGAAATCTGCTAATGCTGAGGATTTGTTGGCACATTTTGAGACTTATGAATGATGCTTGGCTGTGAGCCCCAAAAAGCCTTGGAGCCTGTGCCCCCATCCAGCAACCCTTGGGGGGGTTTAATCCACCAAATAAAGTGGGTTTATGATGACTTCTTCCTCTTCTTTTTGAGACCATCAATAACCTGGTTTGCTTTTGAATGTCCTAATTCCTGGGATGTCTGTTCACACCAGATCTTCAACTGCTACAAATTATGGGGTTCCATTGGTTTCTGATCTGATTCATTGCTTGTTCTTTCCACCTTCTTTGGCCACTGCTCTGTATTCCCTTTTCTTTCCC
>NW_005054416.1:1033947-1037850 GCF_000277835.1 Geospiza fortis | reverse complement strand
TGCAGATGTGGCCTCTCCATAGCCCAAGGCTGGGGCAGATTTTGGGTTGTCTAAGGCAGGTTTTAGGTGGCCCCCCCAAAAATACAGGCGATGCTGGGCCCCCAGGCTGTGTGTCACAGCAGGGAATGTGTGGAGCTCTGATCTGCCCTCACCTTTGAGGCTCTAATTCTCCAAGAGGCTGAGTGCTCGTCTGCCATAGGATTTGTGATGGATGACAAGTCCCCAGGAAGGAAGGTCCCTTCCTGTCCTTCCCTGTCAGTCAGGTGTGGGGTGCTCAGGCTGCTTGGGAGGGGCTGACATGCTGTGAGCACACACTGCACTTGGCTGCAGCCAGAGCACCCTCAGCCCTCTGGAGCAGCAAAACCAGAGGGAAAAGAGAAGTTTTGAGGTTGAGGACATGTATTTCTGCTGGCCTGGAAGGATCAGCTGTTGTGCCAGGGGTGAGGGTGCAGGAAGTGCAAGGATTGTCTCATCTCAATGAGCTGATCAGGTGTCACTGGGTGATAGGGAACTGTGGGACGTCCGGGCCTCTAAAATTCACATTCCATTCAATTGACCATAAAAGGCCTCAAATTCCTGTGAGAGATCAGAGCCTTTGGCTTTCTAAATTCATGAGTTTGGATCTACCTTGTGCTACAGCTCTGCTCCTTCCTCTGGACAGTGTGTGCTCGGATATGCAGCACTCTGGGACTTGTGCCCTCTGCTCTTTAATGCTCTTCAAATTAATTTTTTTTTTTCCTGCCGAAAAGGAAAACTTGGGTTAAACAGGCTTTGGACTGGCTGTTCCCATTTCTCTTCTGGTTGTTCCCAGCTTGCAATGCTCAAACAGTTCCATCACTTTTCCATTCCTCAGCCCCAGTGCAGCATCCCAAGCCTGAATGCATAGGTTCTTTCTGTCTGTGTGATGATGCTGCAGCACCAAAGCTCCCACCAGGACAAGAGGAATCTTTATTCACCTTTCCAACAGTCACATCCTGCATCATATCCCTGGTTCTGCCATGGTTGCTTCAAGCAGCCAAGCTTCTGGGGCAAGCTGATGAGAACAAGGGTGCCACAAAATTTTGTTTGGTTAAAAACCAACCAACCAACCAACCAACCAATATGGGAATAATTTGGCTTTACTGAGTTTTGAGCAGCCCTTCATAACCCTGGTGCCTTTTCCCAGGACTGTTTCAACTGAAGCCTTTAAAAGTTGCAGTTTCACCTCCCCAGGAAACCAACTCTCTTCCAGTGCAGGTTGGCTATCAGCTTGTGGAGGAACTAAAATTTTAGGAAGGGAAATTGAAGGTCAGATTACAGGGGATTTTTATTTTGGTTTTGGTTTGTTTGGATTCTGTTACTTCTCCAGGGACTGATCCAAAGCCCTCAGAAGTCAGACTGAAATGCCTGCTGTTCCTTTGGAAGCCTCAGGCACCTTTCCAATGGCCTTGGTGGGTTTTGAGTCAGCTCCTGAGTGTGCTTTCCAAACGATAGGAATTTTCCAAGTGACACCTTGATTTCTTCCCTGTACAACCAGACCTGCTTGTCACTTACACATCTTTACCTGTGTTCAACATACAGGTTTGGTTTTTTTTTTTTTGCTCTCAGAAACAATATGCTGCTAGACACATTTCCTGGAGGGAAATGGACACCTACCTACACACAAAGCTATCCAGCTAATTTATACCTTGTTGAATTTATAATCTTGTCTATGCTTCTATGGACACTTTGTATGGGCTGCAGCTCAAATCCTAAAATAGTCAAGAATTTTTTCCTTTCCCATATAGTATTCTATTTACTTTGACTTTGAAAACAAAAAAAGCGTATAAATGCAATAATGCAGGTAGACTAGAAATACTAGATTGAAAATTTAAAGTAGTTTAGCTTGTCCCATTGTGACTGACAGTGTTGTACGACACCCAACGCTGTACCCTGACATTTTCCAGGCTTTCTCCGTAGCTGAATCTAGTATTAGCTTTGGAAACCCATTGTGTGAGTGGTGGGTGGATGGGTCGGAATCGTGTGCTCTCTACACACTGTATGTTACTCACATCACAAGCTGTATGGCCACTCCATATGCTGTGAAACTGTAAATGATTCCCAAATACACCTGTAACTCTTACCAGGATTGTGAGAAATAAACTATATATAGATATATATACACAGACATAGAGAGATTGTATAATTCCTCCCGTGAGCATCTTCGTGTACCTGGGGGTGTGAGTGGAACCTGCTGTGCCCCCTCTGGAGCTTGTCTGGAGAAAGCTGTGGCTGCTCCATCCCTGGACATGTCCAAGGTGAGGGTTCACGGGTCTTGGAGCAACCTGGGATAGTGGAAGGTGTCCCTGCCCATGGGAGAGGTGGAACAAGGTGAGCTTTCAGTCCCCTTCCAACCTAAACCATTCTATGATTCCTGGATTCTATGTCTGTGTTTCCCAAAGGCCCGATGTTTTCTAGGTGATCCCACTGAGAACTGTGAGAAAAGGCAGTTCTTGCCCCAAATAAACTCCAGCCTGCCCAGGGAAAGCAGGATGTTATTGTTTTCCCCAGATAGGAACTAAATTGAATCGTAGATTTACCCAGAGACATAGGGGAAACATTTCTGGTCCAAGAAATTCCTTATCCCACAGCCTGGTCTCCAGCTTTCACCCCCAGTTCTTTGCCATAACCTTTTTTCCTGTCAAATTTCTCCTGTTGATTTTCTGGTTTTGTTTCTGAGATGGCCTGGGAGCACCTCCCAAACAAACCATCCCCTGAGCACTGGGTGATGTTTCTGGGGTCCCTGTGCACGGATTCCCTGCAGGCTCTCGAGGGGAGGAGGGTTTTGGCAGCTCATGTCACCGCACAGGGCTGGTGTTGTGCTACACCAGCTCCAGTCAGGGTCCTGATGGAACTCTGCAGGCTTCTGGAAATTAATTTCTTAAGAACTGGGCAGAAAAATCCTGTAAATTCCACAGGGTCAGGGGAAAGGGCATCCTTCAGCTGCAAAAGTGTAATCATCTGAGGATTTTGCTGCAGAAACACAGCTGGGGACTTGAGCTTTAGTTTGTCTTGACAGGAGCAGGAGATCAAATAAGTTCCTATTTTCTGAGTGGGAATGCTGGAGCTGATGAGAGGCTGGGATGGATGGGAGCCAGACCCTCCCACTGGCCCCAGTCAGGGCGTGGGGAATTCCACATGCCTGGGGCAGTGTAGGGAGGATGGGAAGAGCTGATGGAGCAGGGGTTGGACAGCACTGTCCTTTGTGTTTGTTTAAAAAGCACTGGAGTCACAAGCAGAGAATAAGGACCATAAATGTGATGCTCTGGGATATAAAGGCTTAGGCTGCTGGAGTGGCACTAAATCCTGAAGTACTCCCCAGTGAAACTAATAGTGAATGAGATGCTTTTTTTCCCTTAAAAAAAAATAATTTTCTGGTATCTAAGCTGGAGCGGTGAGGAACATCGAGATTAACCAGCCTATGGATTCGAACACAGCTCTGGAGAGAAAAGGAGACAGACAGATGATTGAAGAGACGGACAAGGTGGCATAAGCTACATTTCCTATAGGAAACCAGGCTAGAAATTAAACCCTTTCAAATAAACAAATAAAGCCAATAGCAGAATTGTGCTGTCTTTATTTCACACCTTTCATTTTATAACGGCATTGTGTCTGCAACACACCAGCAGCCAGCAAGGGCTAAACCTATTAAATTCACACAGGGATGACAGATGCAAATGTAGAAACGGAACACTGAGGCTTACGGAGGTGGGGAACTAAGGAAACAATGTCAGTTGCCGACGGGACGCGGCACTACGGGATTCTCGGGACACCCCAGGGCTTTCAGAGCTCCCGGCGGCGGCAGCGCCCCCTCAGCGCTTCCCGCGCTTTTCCGCCTCCCGCGGGGTTTCGCGCGCTTTCCCCGCCCCTCCGCGCTCCCCGCAC
>NW_005054416.1:1030850-1033719 GCF_000277835.1 Geospiza fortis | reverse complement strand
AGTTGGGCTCCCTTGCCGTGTGGGTGTCCCGTGTGGGTGTCACTGCAGCCGGGCTGTGCAGCCGTGTCGGTGTCATTGCAGTTGGGCTCCCTTGCCGTGTGGGTGTCCCGTGTGGGTGAAGCTGCAGCCGGGCTGTGCGGCCGTGTGGGTGTCCCTGCAGCCGGGCTCCCTCGCCGTGTGGGTGTCCCTGCAGCCGGGCTCCCTGTCCCGTGTGTTATCCCCCGTGTGGGTGTCACTGCAGCCGGGCTCCCTCGCCGTGTGTTATCCCCCGTGTGGGTGACACTGCAGCCGGGCTGTGGAGCCGCACGTGTGCCCTCCCTGCCCAGCTGTGCCGCTTTTCCGTTCGTGCCCATCTTGCGCTGCAGGTGTGGCCGCCGTGCGCAGCTGTGCTGCTCGGCTCCTCTGCGTGCGGCTTTAGTGGTTTTGAGGGGAAGGAGCGTCGGCTCAGATTGGGTGTTTGGGGAAAGAATCTTTACCTGGGAGGGTGCCGAGGCCCTGGTGAGGATTCCCTAAGGTGTTGGAATCTGTTTTCCAGGTGTTTCAGCCCAGTCGTTCCTTCACTGCTTTACTCTGGCCAGCTCTGCCTTTAACCTGCAAGTGGCAACACCTGGGGTGAGTGAAAATGGACAAATGCTGTGATTTCAGCCTGAAACCAATTGATACCTCTGTTGTAATGAAAAAAATAATATAATTAATATAATATAAATTTATTGAGAGGTGTTTTATTGGCCGTAGACATTAAGGCACCTGTTTAACTCTTTTTTTTAAATACCAAAGTGACTGCAGCCTTTCTGTAGCGTGGGTTTGCACTTCTCTATCCAGTATCTGTTCCCACAAAGAATGGAGGGAAAACTATTAGCAGGAATTCAGTGGGAAAAATTGAAAACTTCAGTTTTTTGAGAGCTGAAAGCATCTCAAAATCCCACATCCTTCAGAAGTGTCCTGGATGCTTGTGCAGTGATGCTGACCAGGGTGTGTCACCGTGTTGCCCCCAGGGGAAGCCCATTGACTTTGTGGATGTGAACGAGGGCAACACGCGCTGGATCCAGGATTTCCGCATGAAATCCTACGCCAGCCCCGCCAAGCTGGAATCCATTGATGGTAAGGCTGTCACCACGGGCCTGTCTGGGGGACAGGGCCTGCTCAGGGCCAGGATTTTAGGGAAGAATGACCCAGAAAAGGTAGGAAAGTTGTGTTTCAATAGCTGCAGTTGTTGGTTTACTTTTTATTTAAGAGAAAGTCCAAACTTTGCAGTTTTGTTATTTATTTTGGAATGGTCATTCTCTTTTAATGTGTTTGTAATATATACAAATAATGTCTGTGTGTATACTAGCACACACTACATTGTTACTTGTTAAAAGTAAATATTTTGCTGGAGTAGGAGCCAGCAGACAGAACAGTTGTAAGTTTTTCCAGGCTCATTAAAGATGTGTGTCCTTTGTCCTAAGAAGGACCTTTGTCTCTCTTCTGTGTAGCTTTATTCGTTTCTTTAGGTAATTTTTAACTCATTTATGTGGGTTTGTCCTTTTTGTCCAAACGTGCAGTGGATTTATAATCAGGCTTTTTGGGTTTTTTACCTGACCTACAATCAGTTCCTGCTTTCCTCCCACCCAGGGGCTCGGTACCACGCCCTGCTGATCCCAAACTGCCCCGGGGCTGTGACTGACCTGGCCAACAGTGGGTACCTGGCCAAGATCCTGCAGCACTTCAGCACTGAGAGCAGTAGGTGAACATCCTCGGGGGTTGGGTAAATGGAACAGGGCTCCTGTGCTGCCTCTGCAGAGACTTCAGAGTGTTTGCATGGCTGAAGAGCATTCCAAACTGGGAAGGAAAAAGGAGATGTCAAGGGGGAAAACAAATGTCTTAATGGGCCTTTAAAAAAGGAAAAGGAGACTTAGGAAAAAAAAAAGTGTCCTGAAATGTCTTAAAAAGGAGAAAGGGAGTCCTAAAAGGAAAAAAAAAGTGTCCTAACGTGTCTTAAATAGGAAAAAGGGAGCCTTGAAAAGGAAAAAGAGGTCTTAAATTATCTTAAGGAGCAATGCCAATAGCTTTTCAGAGCTTGTCTCAGAAGAAGGATTTGCTGCCTTACAGTGGTACAGAAATGGCTCTGTCCAAATCAGCAGCATTCAAGGCTCAGAGCCAAGTGTGGAATGTCCCAGGATCATCATTAGGGCTGCAGTTAATCAAGACTTGGGGTGTGCTCCACATTTGAGCATTTGTGGAGCTATCTCTGGACTTAGAGTGAAAATCTGCAATTTTTGTTCTTCCTCTTAACTGTAATAATAATAAAATAATTGTAATGCTGTAATAATTGTAGCAATTCTTATGCTAGGCAATAATTGCTACTGCAGTGTGCAGGAAAGCCCCTACAGCCTAAAGGAGCCTTATCAGTGCAGTGTGGCTTCACTGCAGGAGGGCAGCATGAGGCTCACCACACTCACCTGTGTTTCAAGTATTTGGAGATGCTCACAAATGTGGTTTAATTCTTTTCTAGAACCCATCTGTGCTGTTGGACAGGGAGTGGCAGCTTTGTGTTGTGCCACCAATGAGGATAAATCCTGGGTTTTCCAGGGATACAGCCTGACAGGGGTAAGCCAAGCTTTTACCTTGATTTTGCTGTTTGGGGGCTTTTTTTGCTGTGTGATTTCTGGTGGTTTTGAACTTCCTGTAAATATAAATTATCAGTTTGTTACCCTTGACTCGTGCAAGATATGCAGAGTTGTCTTTGACAAGGGGCCCAGCACTGGGTGCATGAAGGGTTTGTGCCACTTTAGTGGCATGTGGGGAATGCTTTCCCTCTGATTGTTCAGTAAACTTTAAACTGAAGCAAAAAAAAAAAAAAGGCTGGAAATTCCTGGTGACGGCTTTT
>NW_005054416.1:1026938-1030827 GCF_000277835.1 Geospiza fortis | reverse complement strand
TTAAAAAAGAGTTGTGTTTGCTTGATGAATGCTGGGGACAAGTTATATTTCTCAAAGTACTGTTTCTTTTTAAAAGGTAAAGGGAGTCTTTAGAAAAAAAGTTATAAGAAGTTTTAGGAAAAAAGGCTGTTTGTACAAACTGGCTTGCAATTAAAGCAGCCAGTTACTGCTGATATTTTATGTGCTCTGACCTCACACCCCATTTTATAGTGTCAGAGTGATGCAAATTGTCCTAGTACAGCTTTCTAGCATGGAAAATTTAGATGGAAAGTTAAGAAATAAGGATTTTGTGACTCACAACAGCTATTAGTGCTCTCATGTGCTTCTCTTCGAGCTAAGGGTTATATATTACTCTCTGTGGATTGTTACAGTCCATGATGAAATATTTTAAATTGTGTTGTGGCCTAGCTATGGTTGCTGTGAAACCATAAAATTAAATTCCTTCCTTTTGTGTATTAAAATTCCAAGTGCTCCTAAATTTTCTGTCTGTAAGCTCTTTCCCATATTCATTCCAACATGGATTACTGGTTTTGTACTCTGCAGGTGGCACAGCATCTGTGTCCAAATATTTGTGTGCCACAGACAGACAGGTCTGTGCCTTCCTGAAGTTAATCACACCTGCAGAAATTGTTTGGTGGTGTTATTTCCTCTTTACTTAACTCACTTAAGAGTTTCCAGTTTGCTCCCTGCACAAAACCCATCAAAGCTGCTTGTGGTCATTTGGCTGGGTGAATAGTAGAGGGAACAGAAATATAAATTTCAGGGCAATATGTGCTGGTTTTGCTTGGCTTTTTCTGTAAAAAAGCCAGCCAAACTAATTTCCTTTTGATCTATTTCAGCCCTCTGTGTACGAGCTGGTGAGGCAGCCGAATTTTGCCAGTTTGTCCATTATTGTGGAGGATTTTGTGAAGGATTCTGGAGCTACATTCAGTGGTGGGTCATGCCTGGTGTGTGGGATGGGCACTTTGCGTCTCCCTTGGGAAATGAGTGTTTGTGTGCTGGTCAGTCCCAGCTGAGCAGGACTCTGGCAGGATCTCTCATCTGGAATTCCCATTACCTCATTTACCAATACATCACTGCTCGTTTGCAAGGCCAGCTTGGACAGGGCTTGGAGCAACATTGGATTGTGGAAGGCGTCCCTGTCTGTGTCAGGTAGATGGGACTGGATGGGCTTTAGGATCTCTTCCAACCCAAACCAGTCTGGGAATCTGTCTCAAATGAGAAAATTTAAAAATTCTTTTTGGGGTGCTGAGCAATTGCTGGTAGATCTGAGCACACTGGGGTGTTGTAATTGGCCAGAAAATGAGTATTTAATTTTTGTAGCCTGGTGATCACAGCTCATTTCTGGCATAAGATGAGTTTGTGTTGTATTGTGAGGTAATTGTAGCTTTCAAATACATACTTTGAGTTTTTCATTATGAAAATCCCCTGATATGTGTACTTTACCCACCTGCTGTTAACTGAATCAAGGACTGTCATGGTTTGACCCAGTCCTGTCCTTTCAGAAAAGGATTTCCTAGGGAAACTTTTTCAGGATGGGGGGGTTGAGACTGCCCCTCTCTGCTGGGGTAATAGATCAGCACTCAGCAAATCTGTCTGGCCATAATAGTTATGTGTTGTGTTGGGCTTATCAGGGGTGTGATCCTGGCACTGAGCAATCCCTGTGTTTTTCCTCCTGTGTTCAGCCAGCAGCCCAGATGCTGTCCATGTGGTGCTGGACAGGCACCTGGTGACAGGACAGAATGAGAATTCCACCCTTCCTGCTGTCCAGAACCTTCTGATTCTTTGCAATGTCAGGTGAGGCAAGATGGGGCTTAGGAACTGGGAACAGCCAGTGGTGAGCTTTTTTTTGTTTGTTTCAGGAATACTGTCTCTCTGAAGGGGTTTTTCCCCTTGGTTTTCTGCTGAAGTGTGTGTCACTTCTGTTTGATCAAGCCAGCCAGGCAGTTGTGTCTTTTGGCAAAGAGTATTTGATTATTGAAAAGAAAAAGATGAAAATGTGTGGGGAAATGCACAGCTGTAGTGGAACTGGCAAAGTAAAATGCTGAATAGGCTTCACTAAACATTTCTGTTCAGGGAAACAGCTCTTGTTTCTTCAGCTTTGGCAGGCTGGCTTTGAGTCAGCTCTGATTTAGGATTCTGGGAATGAATGTATTTAATTTCTTTGGAGATGGCTTGGCTTGTTTGAATGTCATCTTGTCAGATAGAGGAGCCCATATGAATAACCCCAGACCCCTTATTTAGCTCAGGTGAGTGTGTGGTACCAGTCCTGTCCTGGCTGTGCACTAACAGGTCCTCTTGTGTCTGGGTGTGTTTCCTTCTGAAAGGGAACTTCTGTTTGCAAAGAGGATGGATGAAGAGCCAGCAGGCTGAGGATTTCCATGGCTGTGACCTGGATAAAGCACCCCTCTGAACCCCTGTCCTGGACTCTGAAGTGACTGTGGCAGTGTCAGGTTCTGTGTGGATGGAATGGATGAAGGTTGTCAGAAGCAGCTTGGACACTCCCTTATATTTTTGCTGCTCCATTTTCTCTCTGATTCTCTAGACCCTCAGTTTACAGATGTGGGGAACTGTCTCCTCAAAACCCCCCAAAAGTTGGTGCTGTGAATACAAATTGCTGAAGCCCTTGCTCTGGGTTGGCATTGTGCTGGTGCACAGCGTGCCCTTGTTTTCTTCCTGTTCACATGGCTGGAATTGTGTTCAGAAAAGTTTGCTCAGCTTTTTTTTTAACATGGTCCTACAATTGTTTATTTGTTCTCCTTTGTGCTGCTTATGTTGTGGGTTTTGTTCTATTGGAAATACTCCTCTCTGGGAGTACACTGCTGCTGTCTCTTGCTGGAATTTTGTGGACTAGGGCACTGAAAAATGCAGGTGGTTAATGTGGGTCCCATCTGAGGAACCAGCTGTAGAGTGGAGTCTGGACTCCTCCTTCCTTCTGAGCTGCAGGTGTGACTTGAAGCTGAGCGTGGAAAGGAATAACCCGACTGAGATTTTTTTTTTTTTTTTGTAAATTGTTGCAGGCTCAAACATACAAAATTATTGGAAAGTAGATAAATTAACTTTCACATAATTGATTTTCCTTCCCTCTTGGAATCGTGGGCAGCATTTCTCCAGTGCCCTAAAGAAACGGGGCTGCCTTTTTGTTTTCATACCAGGATATTACAATATTTTGGTTCTAACAAATCATCAAGTAGGGAAATTTTCTCTTTTCTGTGTAAATCCATTTTTTTTAGCTCTGTCTCAAGAATTCTGTGTGATTTGAAAAGACAGACTGCTGTGAGTTTTGCTGGGTGTTCTGCTGTTGCATTCTGGAGCCCAGCTTACGGAACTTTGGCATTGATGGAAATTAAAACCAGAATTTGAAATGAAAATTGTGCTTTGATAGATATTAAATGATCAATTAGCTTTGATAATTTAAATCTTCATTCCTGACAAGCCATCTTGGGGATTTGATGTTGACACCATCAGGAAATACTTTCAGTCTGGAAAGCCACATCTTGTTTGTGAATTGGGAGACTGTATTTCCTTAGGGTCTTTGTTTCCATGGGATTTTGCCAAAATTGCTACATCTTTTCTCTGCTTACCTGTAAAAATAGAACATTGGTGTCTACCCTGTGTCCTGTTTTCATTCCATAAATGAGGTTCTGTCCAGGCTCATTCATCTGCTGCTAGGTGAGCAAACAGCATTCAGACCTCTACATGCTTTGATTGGTCCCCTGTTGTACAATTTTTCCTTATTTTGTGGCATCCAGGACCTGCTGGGATTGCTCTGCTTGTGCCTCTGTCAGGTGGTTGGACAAAGCACACTGCCTGGGGACTTGATGGTGCTTTCTTTTTCCTCCCATATGAGAGCAGGAAAAAGATGAGTTCCTGTGTGTATTTTTTAACT
>NW_005054416.1:1016595-1026925 GCF_000277835.1 Geospiza fortis | reverse complement strand
CCCATCACACCAAGAAATTGCTCTTGGGAAAATTGGGGGAGAAAGGTGTGGTCAGGCAGCGGGTGGCTGGAGAGGTGATGTGTGCAGGTGTGGGCCAGCAGCTGTGAGGTGCCTCTGGATGTGGTGGGCTGGATTGTGTCACCTTCACAAGTCATGCTGACAAACTGGAAGCCCCCTGAGTCATAGAATCATGGAAATGAGGTTGGAAAAGAGCTTTTAAGATCAAGTCCAAGCATCAGTGCAGCAGCACCACCATGTTCACCTCTCAACCTCAGGTATCACATCCATGTGTTTTCTGAACCCTTCCAGAGGTGGTGACTCCGCTACTGCCCTGGGCAGCCTGTTCCAGGCTTGATGTCCCTTTCCATGAAGAAATTTTCCCTAATATCCAACCTAAACTTCCCCTGGCACATCTTGAGGCCATTAGTGATGATAGCTCTTAAGTTCTTGTACAGGATGACCAGTTTTAGCCAGGGATTGGAAAAAATTGGTCAGAAAAACAGTGGGAAAAGAAGGACAAATGAACATAGGAAACACAAAAAAGTTGAATATCATCCAGATATGTTCAGGAAAGTTTTATTCTGTTCGTTTTCCATGTTAATTTTGTTCTACAAACGTAAAATTTGATAGTTTATTTGGTATTTTCTTTTACCTAAAAGGTATTTGCATCAACTAAAATCATGAAGTGGCATTACACAAAGAACAAGGATTTTTGGATAATTCTTGCATTTTCAACTTCCTGTGGGAATAATTGAGGTACCTCAGTTTGTATCTTCTGTACCTTGTGCCTGGTCCAGCTGAGGGACCCTGTGAACAATCCCATGCCAGGCATCCAAGCAGTGGGGCTTATACTGAGAGGTTTTTGTCTCTCTTCTTTGTTTCCCAAAGCATTGAAAACCTTCAAATTTGGGAGATTTTCATCCCACACAGACTTTTATTGTTTCAGCATTGTGCTGTGCAATGCTTGGTGCTTTGGTCCTAGGAATATTACCAGGCAGGCTTGTTTCCTTGGAAATCTTTTCCTGGTAACATCCAGCTGATGGTTCTATTGTTTTATTTATTTGGGTGGGGATTTGGTTTTATTTTCCAGAGTTTTAGTGATTTATTTTTTTGGGACTCACAGTATTACCTCTTTTCTGGGCTTAATAGCTGGGACCACATCCTGTTTTCCTCTGATGTTTTTACAGGCAGATATGGAGGTACCTGCTAGAAGCATCAGAGTGCCCCTGCAGCACGTGGAGCAGGATGAATCCAAAGGCAGGAGGAGTTTTCTTGGATCTTGGCTGACAGCTGTAAAGGAGCACTGCTGTCCTGCACCCCACAAAGGATTTCTTCACCAAAAAGAGGACAGCCCACCATCCCTAAGGTATGGGAGCCTTTCCTGGCAGGATTACACCTGAGCTGGCAAGAGGGGTGCTGGTGCAGCAGTTGGGAAAATGCTTAACTCTGGAAAGCCCCAAGACCTGCCTGTGGGTGTGATCTCAGTTTTTGTGTTTTTGAGGATCCTGAGAAGATGTTTGAGCTCTGGCCCTGTCTGCAGCTGGTGGTTGTTGGTCATACCAGCATTCATTTTGTGTATTAGCATATTTAATTAAGATTCTTTCCTTGGAGCTTTTACAGTATAATTTTGTAAAAAAAACATTATTTTTTTTAATGGAATCTCATGCTTTGTTCATCTTGTGTGCATTCAGACAAGGGCCAGAAAGGATGGAAGTGCCTCTTTGGTCCTGATTTACTTGAAAATTTCAAATGGAACTGTCTGGGTTTGGTGCCATCCATATTGGCTTGTGATGGCTGTACTGGATAGACATAACCAGTGAATCTGAGGACTAATTTAAAATTAAATTCCATGTTGGGAAGATGAATATAAATGGGTGTACTTATTGTGTCTGTTCTTCCAACAGCTCTGCTTTCCTGTACCCCGTGTCAAGAATGGAGGAGGTGCTGGGAGCAGCAGGGCATCTCCCTTTAGCACAGTCTGTGATGGGATGCAAGGCATGGCTGGAGGAGGAAGGAAAAGCTTTTCCAACCTCCCTCCAAGCTTTGTGTGTTTGCACAGAGCTGGATGTTGGAATCAGAGATCAGCCACCACAAGGAAAGGTTGGGAAAGGTGCTGTCATTTTAAAATCAATGCTTTAAAGTTTATCTGTTGATTCTTTAGGATTTCTCCAAACATAGATGTTGTATCTGCCCCTAATTCCTGAGTCCTGTCCTTGTGTCTGTGGGAGCCACAGACCTTCCTGGGAGACAAGAGACATCTCCTGATTTATTCATCTGAGGAAGTATGGGAATCTGGGGAGTCCCAGAAGGAGTTTGTAAGCAGGGCATAGACAGGGCCCTGGGAGAGATCCCTCCATCTGCTGAAGAAAGGGGAAGTTGAGGAGGAGTTGAGGAGTGAACACACTTTGTGCGACTGACTAAAGAGCTGTACAAGGTGAAGGTTTATGTGGTGCTTGGGGTTTTTTTTTCAGAAAGGATGTGGACTTTGTGGCTTAGCCACGGATGTCAGGCCCCTCACAACATCCATCTGTGCTGCAGAAAAAGAACCCCAGTGCTGGGGAGGAAACACCAGCTGCCACCACAGGAAGGAAGGGATCCCGTGACTGACCCCGTGACCCTTCTTGCCTCCTCAGCTCTTGAGAGGCATCTGTTGGTAAGTGGAGAAAGGTTACTCAGACACCTTTTCCCAGCTCTTTTTCCCCTTTCACTGCAGTATTTCATTCTCTCTTGAGCACCTTCTGTAATGCTTCAGTTTCATTTGAGCTCCACGTTGGTACTGATCCAGTTGTGTCTCAGCTATGTGAGGGGACAGATTCCATGCATGTGAAGGTTCTTCCCTCACTCAGGGGGAAGAAGGGGCATTTATTCCAGAGGCTCCAAGCCTCTGACCAGCCAGTTTGATAGCACCAAGTCCCCAAATTCTGTGTGCCCATGTCCCTGCCCTGCCCTGGTGGTGCAGTGTGTGGTGTTAGAGCACAGCAACCTGCTCAAGGCAGGGGGTGGAATGAGATGGTCTTCAAGGTCCCCTTCCAACTCAAACCATTCTAGGAATCTCTGTTGGAATTCTCAGTTTAGTAAGAGTGAAAAACGCAAAATAGGTTAAATTGAGAAGGGATGGGCAGTGGAAGGATCTGGTGGCTGTAGGGAGGGGCAGGGTCAAGCTTTTAGTGCTGGCTTGACTTTGACAGGGGAAAAGGTCACCTCCCTTTGGGCAGCCTGCTTTCTGCCTGATCTGCTTCTCCCCTCTCCACAGCTGTAGGACAGAGGGCCTGGGTGAGTCCTCTGGGGATTTCACCTCCCTCTGGCAGACTGGCACTGTTCCCAGGGCAGGCTGGGAGGGCAGCACCAGCTGTCTGTGTCTGGTTGTAGCTGCTGTCCCTTTGGCTGGAACAGCAGCTCCCAGGTTGTTCTGGATGTGCTGACAGCAGAGCTGCTGTGTCACACTGCGGGAGGATCAGTGCCTCCCTTGGTGTGGACAGAGCACGTGGCTATCAGTGCTGCTGCCTTTTCTCCCTTTAAGTTCAGGCAACTTTGTCAGGAAACAGCAAATTGCATCCATGTATGAGCAGGGATCTCTTAGAACCATGGAATGAATCACTGAGGTTGGAAAGGACTGCTGAGACCATCAAGTCCAGCCATTCCCCCAGCCCTGCCAAGGCCACCACTATCCCTGTCCCCAGGTGCCACATCCATGTGTCTTTAAATCTCTCCAGGGATGGGGACTCAGCCCTGGGCAGCTGTACCAGCTTGGACAGCTTTCAGTGAATTTTCCATAATATCCAATATAAACATTCCCTGGCACAACCTGAGCCCATTCCCTTCTTGTCCTATCACTTGTTCTTGTCTCCTCTTCATACAACAGGATCTGTACAAACAAATAAGATACACATGTATATTTTGACGTATATATGTGTGTCTCACAGGAGTGTGGGTGAGTTTTGTACCAGGAAGGGCTTGTGAAATCTGTGCTTGCTCTTTAAAACAACCTGAAATTAAAAACTGTTTTCTTCAATGTGTTAGGACTGAAGATTTAATAAGGAATTTGAAGATTAAAATCCTATCAGTTGTCTCCTGCAGCAATGAATTGACCATGTTACAAGGCAAGTTGGTTTTAATTTGCATGTATTGACAAAAGTGCCACAAAAATTTGAAATTCCATTTGTCCCTTTGCAAATTGATAAAAAAAAAAGCATGATACAGAAATCTATCCATACACAGCATGATACTTGTACAGGTAAGACATTTGTACATCCACTGAACCTCAGGTGATCCACCTCAGCTTGGAGCACTCAGGGAAATGCTGATTATTAATTTTCCTTTTTTTATTTTCCATTTTCAGTGCCGAACATTCGCTCCTAGAAAAAGAATAAACAAAGCACAGCTGAGTAAGAGTTTGGGAATGCTGCAAGGAGCTGCCAGTCACCAAGGGCCTAGATCAGGTATACTGAGCATTTCTTCCCCAAAAATCACAGTTTGATGAATCCTATGTGAAAGCCTCTCCACAATTTGACATAAGACTTTGACAGCAGATCTGCACTTTCTTAGTGCCTGCAAGTACAAACATGATTTATTTCCAGCTCACTACCTGCAGATTATTTGTATCCTGTGCTGCTGCTAACAGCTCAGAATCAATCAGATTTAAGGGACTTCTCACTTTGACAGTTATCCTGATGAGCTGCCAGTCCTGTGGCTCAAGCCGCGGGCATAGCCCACACCTGGCACCAATTCTTCCTTGGCATGCAGTGAGGCTTACCAAGTTCACTGAATTTAGGTGGCCTGTCCTACGTAACCTGTCCAAAGACCTGCCCAGACTTGTTTAATCCTCAGCCACACCAGGCTGGCTGCAGTACATGAGAGGAGCATGATCTCTACCTGTAACATCCTCTCCAGCTTAACTGCATCTGCAGCAAATCTCCTGATGCCATCAGAGAGCTTCTCCACAGCCATCTGGTCTTCATTGTGGTGCCAGCGGAATGCCTTCTCATCCAGGTGCATCTTCTCAAGATCACACGCCTGAGCTGTGCAGGAGAAGTAGAAAAGGAAACAGACCAGGTGATCAGATTCTTATCAAATTCAGACTTCCTAAAATTGTCTCGAGTTCTGACCACTTCTATGTGTTGGAAAAATTTTATATACGTTCAGTATGACTTGCTGCAGGAGCACAGTCTGGGATGTGAGATTGAAAGTGCTCCTGATATGGCTGGAGGAGAACAAAGAGGAAAAAGAAAAAGGTAGCCTAATAAATCAGTTTATCTTAAAACAGTGTTTGTGTGTGTCATTATCTTGTACCTGCTGCAGAATGGCACAGCAATTCCAGGCCTATTCTAAGGAATTGTGTAACCACCCCACAGCAGCGAGATGTTCTAAGCAAATATTCTGAACAATCAGGGCTTTGATTATTTGGCAAGAACTAACAAAAGCTCGCTTGATAGCAGGCTCCCAGGCCAGCAGCAGCCTGTGGGCAGCAGCCCATGGCTACAGCTGTGCACAGAGCTGCTCTGAGATGTAAACCAGCATTTTAATGAGGCTACAGAAAAGAGACAGGATCAGAGAATCCTTGAATTATTTGGGTGGAAAGGAACCTTAAAGCCCATTCAGTTCCACTCCCTGGCCACAAGCAGGGACACCATCCACTATCCCAGATTGTTCCAAGCCCCATCCAACCTGGGCTTGAAGTAGTGTAATGGGAGCAAGGATTCTAAGCCATCATTGGCACAGTGTCACCAGATCAAATCACTTAGTCTTGTGTATGCTTAGTTTCTAATTTCTGGAGGGAAAACACCTCTTGGCATGTCTAGAAATTAAGATGAAATCAAGTTTAGCATCTTTGCTACTGTTCAGTAAAATTTCATCCTGAGCATGTGCAAATTAACTTTCCTCCTCTCTGCCTGTCCCATGGGGAGAGGTGCAGAGTATGGAAGCACACTCCAAACCCACTGTAGTCCAATTCCTGCTCAGTGTCAGCAGTTGTAGCAGCGATATTGTACTGAGGCTACAGTGTTTCCTTCTGAGGCTACAACATCTCCTCTAGGAAATTTTATTTATCCCTAAAGCAGGATGGCAGCAAGTACCACAGCACTGACCAGAACCCCAGACTCTCAACACTGCAGAAGAAAGGAAGTCAGAACAAGTCCCCAGGAGCAGACTCACCCTCTTTGACACTGAGTGTGGGAGTTAACTTGACGTGCTCTTTGCTGAGCTCTGCCAGGAGCTTGGGTGAAATGGTGAGATAGTCACAGCCCGTGAGCGCTTTGATCTGGCCCGTGTTGCGAAACGAGGCACCCATCACGATGGTTTTGTAGCCAAACTTTTTGTAGTAGTTATAGATCTTGGTCACACTCTTCACTCCTACAAGTAGAAACCAGCAACTTTATTGTAAGGGATTATTTAGAACATGCTCAAACCCAGCATTTGCCATGAGAGGATTTTTATGAGTAAACTGTTTGAATGAGCAGCTGTTGTTTTCTCAGCAGTGTGCTCACCTGGATCCTCTGAAGGCTCATAGGTTTTCTTGTCTCCGTTTGCAACATACCAGTCCAGGATCCGTCCCACGAACGGGGAAATCAGAGTAACTCCAGCTTCAGCACAGGCAACAGCCTGAGCAAAGGAGAACAGCAAGGTCATGTTGCAGTGAATCCCATACTCGGCCTCCAGGACCCTGCAGACACAGGCTGGCTTAGAACAGCACTTTGCTCACCTACAGAATTCATATTCAGGAACGAGCTGCTAAGTTCAAACGACTGAATTCCCTGAGTTAATTTAGGAATGGGGTGCACAAGTTGTCAGCTAACAGCAAATGTTTTGTGCTGCCAAACTCTGCCTTATTAATGCTGTTCCTCTAGCCAAATGTAGCCAGCTTGGCAGGGTATTTCAGGAAACTGTGGCCCTTGTATGAAGAAACTTTGCCTATTTCAACAGCAAGCTGTGGCAGGGCACCTTCCGTGCTCATGACAGACTTCCCCATGGCACAGTGCTTTCAGCACTGCTGTTTATTCAAGTGCAGAATGCAATATCAGTGCCTGTGGACAGGCAGGAGCATGCCATGAATCAGCACAACAGGCACACACAGCCTTACCTGCCTGCCTGGATTCCTTCCCAGGTTGAAGAGAGCTTGATGAGAATCCGATCTTTACCAACTCCTACTTCCTTGTAGAGGTCGATGAGGCGCCTCGCCCTTTGGATCATTCCTTCCTTATCAAAGGACAACCTTTAAGGCAAGAGCAGCATTGTTTAAAACTGATTTATTATTTTTTAAATTCTCTGCCCCATGGGAATACATTGTCCTGTTTTATCAGCATTTACATGCCAACAGCAGGTTTGTGTTCTCAGATCCCTCCTGGACTGTCAGCCTTTCAAGAAGGAAATTTCTCACAATGAATTCAGAAGCTGAGCATTAACAAAAATTGGCGCTGAGCAAGTTAACAGCCAAGTCCTGTTCAAGTCTTGGAAAAAACTGTTCAAACAGATCTCTTGCTAAATTGAGCAGCTGTTATCACATAGAAGAGAATTAGCAAAACTACAACTGGAAGTGTGAGGTTTCCCTTGCTTAAGCAGCAAGAGGAAGATTATGAAAATCCAAGGTCAGTGCTACTTGTTTTTGTTACAGAGTTCTAGTCCAACTAAGGGAAATCCACACACTTTATTATTAATAATGTAAGTCCCACTGGTCTTCTAGGCAAAACATCTTTCTCCAACTCAGGTTACTTTTTGTGTTTACAAATATCCAGGATAAGCCAGAGGGAAAAGAGCCAACCTTGCATCTACTTCTGTGGACACACGGCCAGGTATCCTCTTCAGGATTTCAGCTCCAAATAATACAAAAAGTTTGTCAGAAGCATTTTTGATCTGCTCCTCTTCTGACCTGAAAACCACAAAGAGCAAAAGCATTTATGGGGGTAAAAAAAAAGGTGAGTTTACACTTTGCTATGGATTTGAAGATCAAATTTCACAGCCCATTTAACATTAAATTCCAGAGTTCAAAAGAGCCACTTCTGGCCTGCCAGCAAGATTAGCCTTTGGACACTCTATAGTGCTGTTACTTTCCTGAGCAAGGAGGGCCAGGTGTGAGCTGGGAAATGAGGATGCACATCTGGGATGGGCGTAAGGAATTTTTCTCCAAGTGTTGAGGCCTTTTGGGGCAGGAGACAAACCCACAAGTACACGAGGGGGAAACCCCAGTACGTTGCTTGTATATAAAGAAGGCATTTTAAATACAGGTCTGTTTTAAATACAGGAAATGAAACCCCTCTTTACTTACCCACCAAGCTTCTTCCCGTAGGCAACAGCATCATCCACAAGCTTCTGGTATGCCGGCATTTGAGCCGCAGCAAGGATCAGGGAGGGGTTTGTGGTGGCATCCAGGGGCTTGTACTCATCTATGGCTAAGGAAAGAAAACCAGCCTGTTTGAAACAGCCAGCCAGCCTGAGAAATTAGAAGGGTTTTGCTCAACCAGGTGAGAATGTTAACACTTGTTAATGACAGAGCACATCAGTGGTGTTTAAACACTGCCTGAAGGCTGCTTTGTACCAGAGCACACAACAACTGGGCTGCAGTCACAAGATACAGCAAACTTTAATGTTTATAAACTGCAGAAATTGTCCAAAAGTATAAACCTGTAGAAATGATGGATGGAGAGAAGTACTGCTAATTTCCAGACTTCATCCCTACCAGCATAGCTGAGCTCCAGGAATCACAGAGGGGAATAAAGAACAGGGGACCTTCCCTTCAAGCAGTCAGAAATTCAGGCTTTTGTTTTTGTCCAACTGATGGGGTCAGGACAGGTGAATTCACCTGTGAGGCTCCAGCACCTCTTCTTACTGCTTTCTAAACCTTTTCCACACAGCTGCAGTTTCTCAGTATCTGCTCTTCTCATTTCCTTGTCCTACCAGGAAGACACTTGACTCCTGGTCTTACCCTAAGCCCTGGACTATGCCTGTTCCAGGTGATGCCAGGTTTTGCTCCAGCAGGCTGTGGCACACAGTGGCTGGCTGTAATCACAGCCTGGCACCAGGGCAAATGGGGCAGACCTGGCCACTTTCAACAATACAACTAAAATGTCAAAAAAAAAAAACCCAAATCTGTATTACCAGCCCCTTCTCCTCGGCATTTCTGCACAGGGATGAAACCCCAAGTGAGAGAGTGCAACTGTACTAAAAGCAAGCCTTGTTTTTCCATAGATCCCTCCCAGGCAATGATCAGGATCCTGGAGTGAGGTCCACTCCATGCAAACAGTTCCTTCAGAACTTCAATTCACGTGGGTACCGCTTAAGCATCTGTACTGACACCTTCTACAAACACCACTGGGAGCCAGCAGCAGCAACAACCACCTTCACCTCCACCAGGGTCTAACCTGCCAGGAGCGAGCCAGGTAAGGCTCTTGCCTTGATAGGGCTCTAAGAATAACCCCCAGCTGGTAAGAGCAGCCCAGAGAACAACTGGGAGATATCCTGAGCAGGGCCAGGAGCTGGACTTGATGATTGCTGTGAGATATTCTACAGTCCTTACTGTGCCTGCACACAAACACCCCCTTGGCCATCCTGGGGGTTTGGTTTTTTCCTGTGTCTGAGCTCTTGCCACCCCTGTGCTCTCTCCACCTTAAGTTTAGTACTCCTAAGACATTTGAGAGTGGCTGTTCAGGATTGTTTACTGTTACACCAACAGGATTAGGCAAGCAGTGGAGGGATTACTGCAGGCCCGGGTGAGGACAGGACAGGATTCAAGGGCTGCTCTCAGGGAGGGCGTTCTTGGCTCTGATGGACTGAGCAGGCTCCGTGTCCGTGCCGGGCCAGGCAGTGACAGCTTGGGAACAAGTGGCTTTTTAATCGAAGGCCACCTCCCTTTCTCAGAAAGGAGTGTGCTGGCTCATTCTCAGCAGATAAGGGAAACAAAAACACTCCGGCATTATTTTTACATAATGCTGTAATGATTGGGTTGGAAGCGATCTTAAAGATTGTCCAGTTCCACCCCCTGCCGGGGTGGGGGTGCGACACCACGAGCAGCGACAGCCTCCGCTGGACCGGGTTGCCTTGAGTTTGGAAAAACCCCAAACACGTCCCAGATCTAGACAGGTCACTGGAAGAAAACCCGAATTCAAGCGCAGCAGAGCCTGGCTTGAGTCTGACAGCACGCAGAGCTGAATGTGGTGGTCAGGGCACCCTCGAGGGCAAACTGGGAGAAGATCACGGGAGGCTCTGGAAAATGTCCCGTCTGGGCGGGATCTGCCCTGGGATGGGGACCAAGGCGCCGCCACCAAGCGCCTCCCGCCGCCCCCCTCCGGCCGCAGGGTGGTTCGCTCCCCCCAGCGCGCGCCCCTTCGGCCGGGCGCGCCCC
>NW_005054416.1:1014148-1015970 GCF_000277835.1 Geospiza fortis | reverse complement strand
TTGTCGGGCACAGCTCCCGCCGCCGAGAGAGCCCCCGAGCCAGCATGCCAGGTGTTTTGGGCTCTTGGTTTGCCTAAGCTCTATTTAGGCTGTAGAGGAGGTGATTTTGTTAGTGTGGTTGTTCACCTGAGGCAGAGGATAGCCGGCCCTTGGCTGGAAATGTCGGAGAATCTGTCCCTTGGCTGTGTCGTGGGGTTATGCTGTTCCCTTTTTCTGTTTTGTTCCACTTGGGACAGTTGCCACAAAAGTTCCCCTTCCTGATAGGCAAGAATGTGCTTTTGCACAGCCTTTTCATGTTTTGCCCAACCCAAGAAAGAATAATGCAAAGAAGCTTTAGGTTTAAGTGCTGTTTGAACTGAAACAGGTTCATACTGTCTCTGGTTTCTTTGCCATGGAATAGGAGAGCCTCCCTTGTGAGTCATGGAATCACAAATTCCCAGACTGGTTTGAGCTGGAAGGAACTTTAAAGCCCATCCAGTTCCACCCCCTGCCATGGGTGGAACATCTTCCACTAGACCAGACTAGGAAAGGAGTTCAGCTTGCAGCTTTTCTGGTACTTAATTCTTATCATGTGTGAGATTTTTACCTCTATTTTTAAAACACAGCTATCCAGGCCATAACACCCTTCCTATTGATTGTCAGTCCCCAAACCCAAAAGGAAATGTGTGGTTTCAGACCTTTTGCTGAGTTTCTGAGACTGTCAGTAACAAACCATTATGAGAACCCAGTGAAACAGACAGAGATGGATTTATAAAACCCAGTGAAAGAGACAGAGATGGATTTATAAGTATAACTTAACTATTTTAATAACTCTTGTACAGTGCATGGTTATATCATTGTCTCCTTCGCTCAGGTACATCAATGTACAGTACTTTATAGCAGTGTCTGCAGGCAGTACAAACAGAACAGATGCACAGCTCAGTCGCATGGAAATTTGTAAAAGTGACCTCTGCAGTAAGGTCTGCTGAGATATTTTGGGAAGTGCTCCTGTGGCTCCCAGCTTTACAGAGCTGTCATGTACACTCCTGTTAAAATCCCAGATAACTGTAATTCCCTGTGATTTGCTTTCCTCTACACCCCAGGACTGGAAGGTGGGGTGTTTCCTAGCTCAACATTTGTTTTTATTTTCATTTTAGAAACTCTTTCACCTCATGTGCTTGCCATCCTGCTTCCCTTCACCCTCTTCCAGAGCCAGGGCTTCTCAGGAGGATTGTCCTCTTCATCCCTCCCTGACAAGGTGAGTGCCCTTCTCAGGTCCCAGCAGGGCTGTGACTAAACCCGGGATCCCCCCTGCCTGCACCCCAATTCTGCTGGTGCCAGCAGCGTCCTCTTTCAAATGAAGAAAACAGATTATCCATCGGAGACAGTCGGGAATAAAGCCAAAACTGAGGTGCTCTGGTGCTCTCAGATTGAGACACAAGTTCCCCAACGCTGTGTTAAAGCTTTTTCCATTAAGTGTGCAAGGACAGACACAAATTTGGGCAAAGACTGAGCAGTGCTGAGAGAGAAAAGCCAACTGTCCCTGGGCTGTGGGCAGCTCTGGAGCTGTGTTTGCTTCACTGCTTTGCAATCAGGTTGGTCTGTCAGTTAAACAGAGATAGAAATGCAGTGTGCCAAACTTGCTGTGGACAGGAACTACGCTGCTTGCTTGAGTTTTGAAATTGTGAGTAAATTTTTGGAAGCACAATCACTAATTCTGCCTCTAGGGAGAGAGATTTTCCTCACCCCCTATTTACAGATTGTTATATAGAAATGCACATAACTTTATGAAGGAAAACAGGAAGTCAAGAGCAACACCCTGTGCTAAATTAGATTTTTTTTT
>NW_005054416.1:1006788-1012561 GCF_000277835.1 Geospiza fortis | reverse complement strand
AGCAGGAATTATCCAGAAAAACACTCACCTCCAGCTGGTTTTTCTCCACCGTGATCTTGCTGTACACTCTGTTTCCCTCATCACCACACACCTTCTTCAGCTCCTCTCTGTTGAGGGAGAAGAGCTGAGCTCCGGTGAGGATGCCCAGGTGTTCCACGGTCCTGGGGAGACACAAAGTGGGAGATGATGGTTGTGCTGCACGTGGCCTCGTGCCAGAGGTGAGGAGTGGGAGATGGGAGGCTGGGAGCTGCTCTGGGGTCGTATCACAGGGCCCTGGGGCTGTGCCAGGCTGGCAGCTGTGATTCCAGTGGCATTTCAGGCCGTGGGTTTAGTTAGTTGATTATTTTTCTCCAAGAAAACATTTCTAAGAAAGAAAGGGAGTGAGTTTGGGCTCTGAACATCCTGGTTATAGAGCCTGGATTTAATAGGGTTGAAATCTGATTTACAACACAGGCTCTGTAGGTAAATCCCAGTGACTTGTCCCAGGTGAGATGGTGCCAGCAGCCTCCCCAGCTCCTTCTCCAGGGAAGGACGAGCGTTTCATGTGGCAGTAGAGCAAATCTTACTCTTTGCTGAATGACTTGGCCTCCAGCCAGGCTTTGACTTCTTCAGTGCTGGATTCAAAGGTGAGGGGCACAAAAACTTGCTGAGGCTTTTCCACTTTGAAATTCCTGTGTGGAGGCTGAATTTTATTGTTTGTGATCTTCTTTAGCAGCTCGTCGTTCAGCTCATCCATTTGGTGAATAAGTTCTGCAGAAACAGGTAGGGAATGAAATCAAATCTTCAGTCAAAAATCCCATTAAATGTGTTGGTGGGGAAATTGTAAGGAAAACAGGGATGTGGTTCAGCATTTTTATTAAGTCTGTAAATACAGCCAAGGAGAGGGTTTACTTTTGTATTTTAGTCTAAAAAACAAGCTTAGATGCTCTGTTGGAGCAATAGGGCGAGTGATGACATTTGGACCTTCAGAATACCATCAGGAACAAATGTGTACAGGGAGATCTCTGTGGTTTGGAGGCTGGAGGGCCCTAGAGGGAAGTGGGGGATCTCCCCTTTCCCCCCAAACCAAGAGTCTCCCTTCAGCTTTTGAAACCTCACTTGGAGAAATTGTGATTTCTGCAGTTCTTCTGCAGGATGAAGGAGAGGAGGGATCACAGAATCCCAGCTGAGGGATCTAAAAAGCTGCTTTATGGTTTCTTGCAGTGTGACTGGGGAGAGAACCTCACTTTCACCTGTTTTGTGGACAAATTTACAGTGGGACCAGTTGTTTCTCATGTTTCTAACAAACCCTCTTCCTCCTGCCCCATTCAAAGGACATAAAACCCCTCAACACCCACCAGCTCCTGCTCCAGGTGTGCTCAGGGGTGTAAACAGATCTGTCAGAGTCTTTCATCCCAGTGGTGCTCTCAAGTGGTGACAAGGGACAGGGTCCCATTCCCTGAGGGCTGGTCTGGGTGTTGGGGTTCTGCTTCAGTTTGTCATCTTCCTGGGTTTGAGTTATTTAGTTCCCTTTGGGCTGGTGAAATAAGGGAACTGCCCTGCAAACTTCACAGCAAGAGGGGAAACTCCCAGCCCCTGTGAGGCAGCAGAGGTTGGGGGGATGGACTCGGTGTTTCCGAGAACCGTGTTCCCATTTTCCTATGCCCCTGTGTTGCCATTTATTTTCCTCCCATCACCCCTTGGCTGGTGTGGAAGGACAGATCTATGAGGATCTACAATTGGACTTCTCAGCCCTCTCTGCTACTTCTAGTCAGTGATTTGCTGATCCTAGAGCTCCAGGTTTTGCTCCACAGCAGAACAGAAGCGGCAGGAAGCACAAACTGGGAGTGAGGAACACACTCATGGTGAGATGAGCTTGAAGGTCCCTGTGATTCTGGGAAAACTCCAGTGACACTTCATCCAGTGTCACTTTCCCCATGAAACTCCTGAGGACTGTGGAGAATAACTGGGTGTTATGAACAGATTGGTGTCCAGCAGGGGATGAGCAGGGCAGGACAGGGAGTTGTTGTCCTCCCTCCTCACCGTGGTTAGGATGGGGCCGATGTCTTTGAGCTAAGGAGGTGACACAGCCCAGCACAAGCAGACTGTGTCAGGCTGCTGTCCTGAGCTCTCTGCTGCCCCTGGGAAGGGGAGGGGACACACCTTTGCCAGGAGTGCTCAGGTACCTCCAGGATCTCATCCTTCAGCACCGAGAGCTCGTTGGCGTTTCACACAGTGAAATCGTAGCGGATTTTGGCAAATCTCCTGGGCACAGCCACTCCCTGGGCCTCAAAATTCCTGCAGGAGAGAAAAACTGGGGTTTTAGTGGAGGCCCATCTTATAACAGAACCAAATGTGGGTTCACTGGTGGAACAGGAGTGATGGTGGCTGGGAGTTTGCATTTGGAGGGGCAGAGTCCCTTTGCTCCTCTTTTGAGGAAGATTTTCAGCCCTTGTTTCAGTGAAATCCCTTGGGGCTGGGAACAAGCAAGCAAACCAAAGCTGTTGGGGTTTGATATGGGGCCTTCCTGGGGGGCTGTGAGGCAGCTCCTGGAAGGGTGGAAGGAAATGCTGCTTTAGGGCCTGAGGGGGCTGACACAGCAGGACCCAAAGGCTCTGATTGCAGGTGCCAGGAAAGATGAGGTGTGAAACCCTCCCTGTCCTGCCCAGTGGAAACAACTGCCCCAGATGCCACAGCAGGGAGCAGCTGGGGGAAGAGGAATTGAAAATCCAAGCAGGCAGAACCCGCTGGAAATCTGTGGGGTTTTTATCAGGCAATGCTGAGCTGAATTCTGCAAGTTCCCAGGAAAAGTGAGTTTGGATGTTTCTATGCTAAGATGTATTTGGGCACAGGGGAAGAGAAATGCATTTATGTGTTAGCTTGGGACACCAGAATATACGGTTTTCAAAGCTGAATTGGCTTTTTGTTTGAAGAGAGACAAAATGAATATGGTAGACTGTTGAAAATGGTGAAAAAGTGGAATGAAAGGTTCTTTTTTACCCAAACTGAAAAGTTTTGCTTTGTGTTGTTTTGTTTTGTGTTGCCTGGCTTAGGGAAATTTAGCAGATCTCATCTTTTTCTTCTCCAGTTGAGTGAAGTGCTATATTTTTAATAAAAAAACCATTTGCTGTATGGAAAAACAGTCTTGCCTTGTGAAAGGACAGGTAGGAACAATTTTAATGCACTTCCCAGGGATCTTTTTGCTTATGAAATGTAACCTGCACAGACACCTGATGCCATATTCTCAGGGGCTCAGGTTCTTCAGTTTAGGTCAAGCTGTTGTAACCCAGGGCAATCAGTGCTTCCAGCACTGCCAGCAGCTCTGCTTTTCCCTTTCTGACCTACTGGCTTTGGCCAGTGGTTTGAAATCCATGTACTGGGAAAGCTCAGTTCTTTGTGCACCTGGAAAACCTGGCTCTGGAAATGGAGCCCATTATGCTTAGTTTAAATTAATTTTCCTGCCCTCATTAGCTGTGTTAGGTAGTCAGAAGGAGGTTGAAACCACTAATTTAGTGCTGGATACCACAACGGTGGTTGCAGGGTTGTCTTTGGCTCACGTGCTCTGGGACAGCTCCTGGTCTGGTTACATCCCTGTGGAATATTTCAGTTGTAATTCCACAGTGGGGGAGAGTTTGGAGGAGTCAAACTGAATCCAGCAGGCCAGGGAGGGAGAGCTGCCTTTGCCCAGCAGTGCCCTGAAGGCCAAGAGAGGAAGGGAATCCCCACTTAGGTTGGAATTCCTTCTTCTGTGGCATTCCAGAAGGTAACTGGGTCAGGAGGGAGGAGTTTGGGGCTGGTGTGTGCTTTGTGTGCACTTGGACTGTGCAAGGGGACCTGTGCTGAAAGTTGTGCTCCTGCTGGGGCTCTCAGGGCCCTTCTCTGCAGCCAAGAGCTGTAAATAACTGCAGTGCTGAGGGGTGGCTCTTTGTGCTAATTTGGGGTCTCCTGGCTGGAAAACTTGTTCAGGCTGCTCTGAAAAGAGCAAGAGCACAGCAGGAAAAATGTCTGTCCCAGGGCTGTCATCCTGGCAGATTAACAATTCACTTGCAGGGTTTTTTTTCTGATGTGTTATCCATACGGAAAATTTGCTGTTGAGGGTGTGGAAGGTAGGTAAACAGGTCCTCTCCTCTCCTCTCCTCTCCTCTCCACCTTGGTAGAAGGCACCTGATAATTTCTGTTCCAAGATTCTATCCAGCTGTTCATGGTTTGCCTGCGCTGGGATAGGTGGAAATGTTTCCCCACGTGTGTTGTCTGCCAGTTGTTAAAAAGAAACTCCAATCTTCTTGTGTTAACTAAATCCTCCTTATTTTTCCCAACCTCACCAAGAAAACTGGAATTGGAGAAGAGAAACCATCCCAATTCTTTCCCTGCTCCACACGGCACCTGTACCACTTAATGTTCCTACCAGGGCTCAGTGCAGCAGAATCTTGGTGGCCACAGTTGGGAACTTTGCAAATTGGGAGCAAAGCTGAAGGGTTTGTCCACAAAGAGAAGCGGTGATTTATAAACCAAAGCAGAGTGATATTGCAGGGATTTGGGATTGTGATGGTCCCCAATCCATCATCTTTCTGTTCATTTTCTTTTGGATGCTGCAGCCTGCTGGGCTGGGGGAGCTGTTCCTTTGCATTTAATTTTCTGTATTCTGTTAATTCTCCATGGAAATCTGCTTTTAATAAAAAGGCTCTTGATGATGTCCCAGGTTCCTGGGATTCACAGGTGTGTGTTCAGACCAAGGAATGTTCTGAGTGGCAGAAGCTGCACCAATCTCCCAGGAATCTCAGTCTGGGTTTGTCTTTGCTCCCAGTTCTCCTGTTTGGGGTGCCGTGCAGCCCTGCCCTGTGGATCTCCTACAAGAGTTTTGGGGTTAAAAAGGTTCTTTCCTATTCTGCAGTTTTTCTCTAGAACTTGATTAAAAGAATAATGTGATCTTGATGTGATCTTAATTGGTTCATTTGCATTGATTAATTAAAGCAGATCATTGAGAAGGGGCTTGAGCACCTCTTGGTTGGAGCTGGCAGTTCTTTATTGTCTCTTCATTCTTTGAATTTATTTTAATTATTTCTTAAGCAATTACTACAGTTAAGATACACAGTGAGGAGAGCAGCATCGCTGCCCAGCTGGATTGGGAAATCCAAGTGCAATTCCTTGGAGAGATTGAGGGGATGGGGAGCTGAGCCTCAGGCTGGGTTTTGGCAGCAGGAACTCGGTGAGGAGGGGAGAGGGGAGATCCCCCAAAGTTGGTTAAAGCCAATTCTGCTGGGTTTGGGTGCTCCCACCCCAAAAAAGGATCCTGGTTAAAGGGGACTTGAGGAAGCAGCGGGGTGTGCTGGGGGGGCTGTGCTGGAACCCCCAACCCCTGCCAGGGATGCTGGGCAGTGCCAGGTTCACAGGGACACTACGGAGGGGCTGTGCTGGGATCCCCAAATTCCAACCAGGAATGCTGGGCCCTGCCAGACCTTTGGGACACTGCCTGATCCAGAGAGATTTCCCATTTTGTTTTCTCGTGCTCAGCACCTGGCATTCCACTGGAGTCCCACAGGCTGGAAATGCCACGCGAACAGCTGGAATCGCAGCCGATCACACAGAAGCCAGTCCGGGAGAGGAAATGAGCTGTTCCACAGATGGATTTTTCCCAATGTGTTTTAATTTAAAGCAGAACATCGCCGGCCCCTCCCACCTACTTCGAGCCCATAGCCTTTATTTTTGGGGTTTCTCTATGAGAATTATCTGCCTACGCTGGATAAAACTTTCCGAAAATATTCCTGCGGCGCTGCGGGGACCGGCGGGGTTCGGA
>NW_005054416.1:1004812-1005399 GCF_000277835.1 Geospiza fortis | reverse complement strand
CCGCCGTCCCGCTGCGGGTACCGGGACGGGACAGCGATCCCTGCGTCGGGACACCCATCCCCGTGCCGGGACAGCGATCTCTGCGCCAGCATAGCGATCCCTGCGCCAGCATAGCGATCCCCGTGCCGGGACACCCATTCCCCGTTCCCCGCTCGGGGCTGTCCCCGTTCCCCGCTCACCTCCGAGCCCGGCGCCGCCGCCCCCGGTGCCCCGGCCCGGCCCCGCCGCTCCCCGGGCTCCGCTACGGCGCTCCTGAGTTTGGTCCCAGAAAAAAACCTCGGGTTTTATTTCTGAGCTCGGACCAGCAGGACTTGCCCAGACCCCCCCGGGGACCCCCAGTGTGATGTAGGGACAGCCGGAACCCCGGCGGTGTCGGGCGGTGCATTGCACTGCAATGGGGGGTCCCGCAGAGCGGGTCCGGCCCCGTGTGGGGGCTCCAGGGACAGCGGGGGCGCCGGCTCCGGCCCTCTGGGCTTTATTCTGCGGCGCCCCGAGCCCCGCGGCTGCGGGGGACAGAGGGAGAGGGGAGGAGAGGGAAGGAGAGGGGAGGACGGGGAGAGAGAGACGGAGGAGGAGAGGGGGGGGAG
>NW_005054416.1:941220-999220 GCF_000277835.1 Geospiza fortis | reverse complement strand
GGCGCGCTCCCGGCCCGGCCCCCGCGGGGATGCGGAGCCCCCTCAGCCCCGGTGCCCCCAAGGCCACCGTGCGCAGAGCGGGGCCCGGACCCCGTGCCCGCACCCCCGGGGCTCTCGCCCGCCGCGTCCCCGCGGAACGAGCGGGGCTGCATCGCCATGGGCCGGAGGAGCCGCTCCGAGCCGGGCGCTGGGGCCGAGCCCGGCGCTGCTGCTCCTGCTCCGACTGTGCCCGGTGCGGGACGGGGCCCTGCCCGGGCTCGGTTCTGCTCAGGCCGCTCATCCAACACCTGCCAGGTGAGACCTGATGCTCTCCCTCCTTTCCCCGCTTTCCCTGTGGGTTGCGCTCTCCAATGCAAAAACCTCTGGGTTTAAAAAGCCAGTGAGAACTGCTCGTTCTTTATTTCCAGAGCACAGGATATTCTGTGTTGGAAAGACCCACGAGGGTTGTCAAGTCAGATGATGGTAGGTGACTGGCCCATGTGGGCATTAAACTCGGAATCCTGGAGTTCTCAGCACCCTGCTCCAAGCACCTGAGCCAATCTCAGGGTCACGAGAAAGGTCCTGCCTGGGATGGGAACAGCTGCTGCCAGCAAGGGAATTCCTGTGCAAATCAGTAAATGTTCTGCTAATGCTGCTTTGCACACCAGCCTCTGGAATGGCTCTAGGGTAGAACGGGCTGGCATCTGACACGACAGCACAAAACTCTTCCCGTAATCCTGATTTCCTGCTTTTTCCAGCATTTCCTAAATAGCTGTAGAGGTGCTGATGCCATGTCCCTTTCCAGGGAGAAATGAGCAAGTCCTGAGGGTTCCCTTGGTCCCAGGCCGAGGTTCTTCTGCAGGGTGTCAGGGCTGGTCCCGCCTGCAGAGGGGCGTTTCCTGCAGGTGAGTGCTCACAGCCCAAAATCACGGTGGGGCTGAGCCCGGCGCTGCTTCTCAGGCCCGGAGCTGCACGGAGCCCTCGGGGACTCCTGCTCCCTGCCAGGAATGTTCCTCGGTGCTCCCTCCGTGTGTCCCAGCTGGCCGGGAACGCGGGGCGGGAGGAGGCCGAGCGCCAGGGAGGGAACCAGCCCCTCTTGTCTTGGTGCCTGCAGGGGAGGAGCTGCGCCTCAGTGCCCTGCCCGTGCGGGCAGCGTGCCAGGCACACCCCGGGGCGGGCACTGGGATGCCCGGGCAGCGCTGGGATGGGCACGGATCAAGGGCTGCCCGCGGCTCCTGGGCCAGGGGCTGCTCTGAACGGGCCCCGGAGATGCTGCAGCCCGGACAGAGCCCCCTGACATCCCAACAACACCCCAAGGAACAGCTGCCATTGCCTGGGAGTGCTGCACGCTGGGCTTGCAGAGGAGCTCAGACAGCAATTCCCGGTGCCACCTCCTGGAGCTCCCACACAGCCACCAGGTACGTCCCAGCCACGCCAGTCCCTTCCCTTCCAGCCTGGGGACATCCTCCAGCAGCAGCCTTAAAGCCAAGGGAATTCCCGCAGCCTTAAAGCCATTTTCCCTCAGAAATATCCCTGATTTATTACCCTGTAGATGAACTCAGATTTTGTCCCAAACTGTCCATTCCTCACCTTCATTTACTCTCCAAGTGTCCATTCAGTCCCCCATAGGTGCCCTGGTGATGCCAGGGAGGTCCCTTTGCGCACAGAATTCCCCTCACAGAAATTCAATCCCAAGCAAGGCCCTTGGAGATGCTTTAAAACAAAAGGTTAGAGTTAGATGAAGTTTTGTTTGGATGAAGTTTGGGGGTTTTCGGGGAGCCAGCTGGAGCTGCAGAACTGCTGGGAAGCTTGCACAGGTGGGTCACACTGCAGGTGCCCTGAAGGCAGGGATGTGCCTCCCTTTCCTCAGGGAAAAGAACTCCCAGAGGCCACTGCCGAGGCTCTGGAATGAGCTCAGCTCCTGCAGGGAGAGATGTCCTGCCCTGGGCACAGGGGCTGCCTCAGCAGGGCCGGGAGCGCGTCCGGCCCCGCCCTCGGCTGCTGTAAAACATCGGCTGGAGCCCGAGCCCGGGGCTGGAGTCCACGGAATTCCAGGGAACTCTGTCAAGGGCCCCCGGGAACACGGGTGGGGCTGGGGGATGGATAAATAGCCAAGGGTTATAAATAGCAAATGCTATGGAATATCAACCTGTCCTTGTCCTGATCCCCCTGAGCTTCCTTGGAGCCTCTGCTGGTTCCTGGCACAGCTGGTGTTCAATAGGCAGCTCTGTGTGGGAATATCCATGCTGCAGGAGGCACTGGGAGGTTATTCCAGCAGGGAATACTGAGCTATAGCTCTAATTCATCTAAACAGCAAAGCTGAACCCCAAATCTGGGCACCACACAGGGAACAATCTTTGTGCTGCCCTGCCAGCCAAAGCCCCTGGGCTGGGAAATTTCAGCAGCCAAATGCATGGAATTCCCTAAATCCCAGTACCCAGCATCCCCCAAAAGGACAATCCAAGTCCCATGGTGAGAGTGCTCCTGTCCTGCTGCTGGCAGGACAAATTCCCGCACAGTTGGCCCCAGCTGGGTGGGAGCTCAGAGCAGGAGGGGTGGGAGATGGGGCTGCTGGAAACTCATCTGAATCAGCTGAAAACATTCTTTCCCTGGAAGAAGACAGGAGCCAAAGCAGATCCCTCATGGCCAGGCTGGTGGGCAGCAGCTGGATCCACTCTGGGTGAAACCACCCTGCCCCTGCCAGGGGCTCTGACTGTTTTTCCTACCAGCTCCTTAGCAGTGTGTCAGGGCCACCGTGAGGGAGTTTAAATCCAAATAAACCCCAAAGCCCATAGAGTGAATAACCCCAACAGAGAAATGCATTGTTGTCAAAAAAGCTTAAAGATCTGTTAAAAATGCTATGACAACACTGTAATGGCATTTCCAAGAACATTCTATATGCTCTTCGTTCCATTCTTACAAATTTTTAGTCCCTCAGTGGGCAACTTGTAGAATTTATCCTGGGATTTAGAGGTTGAGCAGGGTTGGCTTTGGATTGACCTTCACCTCTGGTCCCACTTTGTGCAAACACCACTTGGGCCAAGGTAGGTGAACTCATTACCTCAGCTTTTCCCTCAGAAATATCCCTGATTTATTACCCTGTAGATGAACTCAGATTTTGTCCCAAACTGTTCACTCCTCACCTTCATTTACCCTCAAAGTGTCCATTCAGTTCCCCATAGGTGCTCTGGTGATGCCAGGGAGGTCCCTTTGCCCATAGTGCCTTTCTCCTGCCCCTCCCCAGCCTGAGGCCGCTCCTCTGCTCACTTTCTCTGCCCTTGTCACACACAGTGGGGCACCAAAGAGAGAAGGCTTCAGAAAACATTTCTGAAGGGTAAAAGGGTATTATGTGAGTAAAAGTATTACTACTAACTATTAAACTAAAATTACTAATTACTATTACTATTAACTATTAAACTAACTGTTACCATTAACTAAAAATAATTAATAATTATTTCCAATTCCCAGTGAGAAGAACATGAACTCACCACCACTGAGGCCTGGCAGTTCCCTGCAGCGAGAACTCAGTGCACATCCACAGAGGCAATTCCAGCATCTGAAAGAAAAAAAAGAAGAAAAAGGTTATTTCTTCTCTTTCAAAGTAATTTCAAGTTCTCAGACCCAAACCAGCCTTTGCCCTTGATTTTGGCTGGGTGACTCCTGAGCAGTGGGCACAGGTCCTGTCATTCATGCTGATGGGAGTGATGCTTTCTGGGGACATCAGCTGATTTCCAAAGTTCACTGCCTGCCCCATGCCTGATCTGCACAGGAGAAAACCTCTGGCATGAAGGGATTTTGCTCCATCTAATCCCATCTGCCCAGGCTGTTCCATGTGGATGTTGCCAGGCTGGGGCAGCACAGGCAGACACAGCTCTCAGCTCTCTCTGCTCCAAACACAGCTCTGGGCTCTTTGCAAACTCCTCTGCTGCGAGGTTTTCTCCAGGAGAACTCAAGGAATGGCTCACAGCAGGTGGAGATTAAATTATCACACAGGGAAGTAGAGGATAAATATTCCTGTAAGAGCCTTTGGGATCTGCTGGGCTGAACTGGGAAGGGGACACTCATTCCCTGCAGTGCCAATGCACAACAACCTCCAACACAAAGCAGAGACTGTCAGGTGGGGTCTGAAAGCACCACTTGCACAAACCTCGTTGTTGTTCTTCCTTCCAGGCACTTCTGCAATCCAGCCCTGAAGCTGAGAAGCCCAGAAGCTCTGGAGTCTGTCTGCTCTGGAACAAAAGGATCCTCCCGGGGGTGAGGCACATTCCCAGCAAACGCTCCCAACAGGCACAGAGGCCCCACTGGAGCTCCTGTTGGGGCTGGGAAGGGCTGCCAGGAGGACACGGCCCCCAGGGGGGTGGCAGTGGCAGCGACAGCAGCAAATTGCCGCGGTCTGATGGCATAGCAGAGAGACAAAGGCCAGCAATGGCCACGGGAGCTGCAGGTTCAGTTCTGCTCCCTGCGCTGCCACATCCGGCAGGAAATCCCCGGGGGGACAGAAACTCTCGGGGTGCACAAAATGCAGCATCTGTGACCCTGATCCTGCCTGGGCTCAGCGTGGGGGGCCATCCCCCCCAGGGTCAGCACTGCCCTGCCCTGGACCAGTCCCAGACACTGCCCCAGCTCCCAGCTGCTCCCGGGGCTGCCACCACATTCCTGACAAGGTGACAAAGGTGACAAAGGCCCCTTTGGACAGGGCTCTCTCTGGGTCTCAGGCGTTGGGGACCGCAGGGACCAGGGCAGGGACAGCCTTGGACCAGGGCAGATCCTCTGGGTTTGTGACACTCTGGGGACAGCTGGGGACTCACCCCCACCACGGGCAGGACCAGGGACCCTCCAGTGCAGGCTGGAGCCCGTTGGGTTTGGCTGCTCAAACACCAAAGCTCTGGGCAAAGATGGGATGAGTTAAGTGGTTCTTCCTGTCCTGAAAGAGAGGAGAAAATGGAAATTAGGTCCACTCTGGAAGTCAAAGGCTCCTGGCTTCCCCACTTCTGTTCTGATTGCTCACCATGGGGTTCTATCCATAAAAAATGAAAGGTCATACTGAATAAAAGTGCTCCTTGTCAACATTTTATTTCCTATTTTAATACATAAAAAGGATGCCCATTTTTTCTTATCACATTCTTTGCCTAATTTTAACAGAGCCATTTTCGTTCCAGGCCCCACTTGTGAGTTATTCAGTCCTTTGCCATTGGACTTTGGACAAAGGAAGAGAAGGATCTTTTCCACACAGGTGTCATCCAACAGAGAACAGCCCCTGTGCCAGCCCCAGCCTGGGCTGAGCACGCTGCCTCACTCCCCCATTCTGCATCCTGCCTCCACTCCAGTCTGAGTTTTCCCCCATTTTCCATGTCTAGAGACAGGAAATTGTCCTGGTCAGGGTGTAAGACCTTAAACTGCACATTGATCCTGGGGGCTGTGACTGGATTCCAGCAGGGAATTCATGGTTGGTTCTACAAATAAAAACTATTCCAGGGAGCAGCCCTGACAAGGTTGGGAGCTGCTGCTTCACCACATGGTGTCAGCAGCAGAGAGAAAACACAAAATGTGTATTAAAAAAGAAGGATAAAATGATTTCTCCTGCTTTTAGTGGGACCAGGGCTAATTCTGCCCTGGAGTGACAAAGAACTTCTCCCTCAGAGCCCCAGAGACCCCTCAAAAAGCCAAAGTGCAGCAGGGAAGGAAGGAAAGGCACCTCTGCCTCACCTGCTGGGAACAGGACAGGTCCTGCTGCTCCTGGGCACTGGGAACGTGTCTGGAGCCAAAAGCACCTTCCCAGGCTGGAGGGGCTTCCCTAAAGCACCACCTCTGGGAAGCAAAGGGCTGTGGAAGACATGGAGTGGGAATTTACTGTAATAGTAATAATTGTAACAATAGTACCAATGACATCAACAACAACAACAATAATAATAACAACAATAATAAGGAAGAGCAGCTAAGGGAGCAGCAATAATGCCAAGGGAGCAGGGAGGATGCTGAGCTTTAAATGAGTTTTGACTGAGGCAGCATCTCCTGGGCTCTCTGAAGCACAGCTCCAGGTCTGGGATTCCAGGAGCAGTGCAAACTCCCACTGTCCAATCCCTGGATTTGCCTCCTGCCAGCACTGGGCACCTTGGCCATGTTTGGCTCAAGTGCTCCAGTGCTGCTGCCTGGAGGGATTGGGAAAATGGGCATTAAACCCCTTCCCACAGGGCTGGCCTGAGCTCTGGCTGGGGAAAGCACTGGGCACCTCTGGCATTTCAATGAAATCAGTTTCCATCATTGTGAAGATACCCTGAATAAACCCAAGGCACATAAATAAACCTTTCTCCATAAGGACAGCCCCAGGGAATACACAGTCATTCCTATGCCTGGTCAAACAAACAGCAGCCAGATTTTGGGGAGAGACTCCAGACTCTTGTCTCCCTCCCTGGCTGTAAAACACTTCCAGAGGCTTTGGAGTTCACACAAGCTTGTCAGGATCTGGATATTTCATTTAAATTCCATTCATATACTAAGGGATTGGAAGTGTCCTAAAGGCACCTCCACCCACACTTTAATTTTAAGCCCTCTGCCACAGATGAATTGGGATGTTCTTTTGTTAGGGACACCCCACCTCTGCTTCTTTAGGCAACTCCATGTGGGAGATAAAATAAATGTGGACAAGAGTTTGGAATGCAGCTTTCAAGTCAAGTTCCCTGCTAGGAAATGACTCCAGCTCTCTGCTACCTTGGGCTGTTTCAAACACAGCCTGGCCCATGTAAGAGAATGGAATCAAACCCTTTGTTCCATTGGCCTCACCCCCAAATTCCAGTGGGACAGACAAGTCCCTCTCCTTGGAAGGCAGCATCTCCTACTGGAGCTGGGCCTTCCCCAGCCTTTGGTGGCCGCTGTCTCCATCCTCCCACACCTCCTCATCTTCCTCCTCGCCAGGGTTGGCTTCCTCACCCTGCAGAGCAAACACAGGGACAGTCACCAGCCTGCTCATCCCAGCCTGGGCAGCAGGGACGGGCTGGTGGCACCCTCTGGATGTCACCCTGTGCCTGGCACCATCCCTGCTCCGTGCCCATCCCCGTTCCTGCCTTGGCAGCTCCTTGGAACGGGATGTGAAACCACAAACGTTTGCTCTGCCGGGGCTGGCACAGCAGAGACTCCCCCGGGGCAGTGGGCAAAGCTCCTGCTCCCACATCCTCTGCCTCCCACAGCCCTGCTGGGGCTGGGCAGAGCAAAGGAAATGCCTCAGCTCCTGCTGGAAATTCCCTCCTGTGCCCGTAAACCCAGAGGCTGTGCCTAAGGGAAAAAACTTCTAGAAGTGAGATAATTTATAGAAAACTCCTCTTGCTTCCTTTGAAGTTACTAACAAGGGTATTATGCGAGTAAAAGTATTACTACTAACTATTAAACTAAAATTACTAATTACTATTACTATTAACTATTAATAGTATATTAATATTATTATATGATATACTATATTATATTAATAGTATATTAATATTAACTATGACTACTATTAATAGTTACACAATAATTTTATTAATATTATTATATAATATACTATACTATAATAATAGTATATTAATATTAGCTATTATTACTATTAATATTTACATAATAATTTTTGACTTCTAAATATTAATGTGTCTTTATCCTATCCAGTTCATCTGATGAGTAATATAACTGATCCTTCTCTTACCTGCTATTCTGAAAGATCCTTTCTAATCCTTGTGGATACCAAACAGAATCATTATGTTAGCCTGGGAAACCTATTGATGCTACCTTGGAAAAAGAATCTCTGTCTCTGTAGAAACGACAGCACAACTTCTGAGACAACAGGAAGCCCATGAGTCACAAAATATTTAAGCTTTTTCTGAAAATAACTAAATTGCAGTGATAAAGTACTGGAGTACCTTTCAGTTCAGTTTCAGTGCTCAGTGTCCTACCATGGAAGTTTTATTTCACTTCTTTGGGTTGCTGGGCAAGGAAAAAGCCTTTTATGGACATTTTGAATGATCAGAAAGATCTGCTCTTGCCCAGAGAAGCTCTTCCACCTGGGAAAAGGCATGGCAGAAGGACAGAGTTTGTCTTAAATACCTACTAGGGCTGCAGGGACATGGAAATCTGCTGAGCATGGCATGGAAAAATGCCACAGGTGAGAAGAGGTACAGATAGCAGAAATGAAAGAACAACTGGGCTTCACAGGTAGGAATGTGGAAATTACATGAAAAAGAGATTAATTCCACAGATAATTGAAGGAGAGTGCTGGGGATTTTCTGGAGAGTAGAGGCCAGCAGCATTTGTGTAACTGTACCAGTAGCAGCACAAAAGACTGGGATTATCTAGGTAATGCATCAGAAATGCCAGATCTGGGTATAGATGCAGCAAAACTGGGACCAAGATAAAAAGCAAGAGAAGGAGAAGACTGGATAGGAGACAGGGAAGTATGCCAGCAGGGAAAAGGGACAGGAAATGGGAAAGGGGATAATAAGGTACGAAAATCATGTTGCCTTGGAGTGCTTGCTGGAAAGCATTCTGTTCCAACAGCTCAGCCTAAATCAGAAGCATCAAACCAAAGCTGTTGTTCTGGCCATGCCACACAGCCCAGACCAACTCCCATGGTTGGAGACACAGCGGGAAGGGAATCCTTTGCCTGGCAAGCAAGGGACCGCCCCCAGACAGGACAAACACCTGAATATTGTGGCAGCAATGGTGCTACCCACTGCCTCAGAAGAGCCTGCTGAGTGTTTTGTGAGTCCTCACACTCCCAGTGAGCTCAACACTACTGTGGCAATTACTCCAATACCACTGAATCCAACACAATACAGAAAGCAGCTTAAATAGGCTGCTGTTACGCAGTGCGTGAGTTACCAGATGAACAAAGGGCTTCAATAACCAAAATGAAGCAAGAACAAAACCACTGAGTGCAGCAACATGCACTCATGCAACAGATTTGAACTCAAAACGCCCTTCAGAACAACAGATGTTGGGGTTTGGTGGTTTTGAACCAGTACATCTCAGCTTAGAATTGCAAGTATATAGGTATATTTGAAAAAAAGCCCCAAAACCACACAACCAAGTCTTTGTGCCATGTAGTAAATGTTTTATTATACATTTGATCTGGAGTTAAGAATTTCCTTACTGCCAGTAGAGGAGAGTTACACCATCACTGGCTGCCAAGAGCATACTATTTATAAATGACCTTGATAACTAACACACTTGGAACCAGGATGAAGACTACTCCAGATCCTTACAGCATGATTTACAAAGCAGTCTAAAACTGCATTTTAGATAATCTTTCATGTGGATTAGTTCTCAATAACATTTTGCCTCAATGGACAAAGAACATTATTAATTCAGTAGGTTATATTCATCACAGCACTGAGTTTAACTATTGGCTCAATTTGGAGTTCCACCACCCACTTAAACCTGACATATTTTCTGGCTGTATATAAATTCCAATTTTAGCCATTTCTGACTTGGATTTTAGTAAGAACATCATTTGCCTCTCACTCTCAGAAGCAGAAAAAACTGCCAGTGGCTGGCTCTGCATATTCATAATTACTTCACATTTTCCTCTATATTTCTGAACCTCCTGTTTTATGGAGCTTGTGCAAATACATGGGCGAGCATCTGCACCACAGGCTGGTGGAACTGCTAGTAACTAATAGGGGAAAACATTTTTCCCTTTGAAAGATGCTGTTCCCACACTTTGCTCAGAAAGGATCACTTTCCATCATACAGATCTTTTTGGCCTAAAGGCTCTTTTCAAATCACATGCAATGCAGCAATACAAGCAATAGAGACCTGTAATGCAAACAAATAGGGTTAACTGTAGAAAAGGGGCCCTATTTTTTCTAACTAGAGGAGAATACAAACCACTGAGTATGCCCAGAGCTTGCTCATCCCACTACTTTAGGCTACCTAAGCAATGACATGCAAACAGAATCTGACATAGGAAATGTGAGAAAAACTGGAATAACATAGTTAAAACAAGCCCCTAAATTAATGGAGAAATCTAAAGAACAACTCACAAAAAGTGTTTATCTCTAAATTAATCTGAGTCTATCTTCAGAGACTCTTAATTTTCCTTTATTCTTTAAATGAATAAATTTATAAAAATACTGATCAAATTAACAAGGGCAACACAATATTATTATTCCATGTTTGATGGGACAAGACTGTTTTCTGACACTGCTTAGTTGAAGTGGAATGGTCCTTGGATTGGAAGTTTTCCAAAGAACCTTTGCCATTAGAAAAGAAGGCAAGTTTGTCACGTGCCCTTTCACGACACTTTTCCAAGCCAAAGAAGAACCACACAAACAGTCTAAAGAGACACCCTGCAGGCTCAGTCCTTTCAGACACTGCAGAATCAGCTACATCTGCTTAAATGCAGCTTTGGAAACAGCACTGAACTACAAAGACACCATCCTCACTGTGTGTGAGGAGCAGGAATCCTTCTGAATACAGTGCAAACCAGACATTTGTGAGCCAGCACCAGGCCCTGGAAACAATATTCTAACATAGCAAGAAACCATCAGGGTTTCTCCCAGTGTGAACTGTAGGGGTTTGAAACATCAAAACAAAAGAAGTATTTTCCCCAAACCCCCAGATATTTTTCTTAGGTCCAGGAAATGCAAATAAACCCAGAGATCTTGAGATCTCTTCTGCATGTTGGAAACATTGCAGGTATTTGATAATCCTCAGTTTAGTCATCAAGAAGAGCCCTTAGCCAAACGTCACAGAGCTCCAGTGCTATTTTTAAAAAGCAGAGTACTCCTGGAACAGGAAACTGCTCTGTAGTAGTTGCCAAGAATGTTATTAAGGAATAAAGGAGTTAAGTCCTAGAAATGTAATGAGAAGGATTATTGCAACGTGAAGCCACCCTCATGAAACAGATTATATCTGGAAAAGAATTCAAGTCCCATTAGAAACCAATGGAAACAAGTTTCAAAGTGATGACAAAGTAATTTTCTTTCAAATTACTTAGCTAATTTAAATGTATTAAACCATTAAATTAACAAAACACATTTTTAAGTTACAGTGATTTCTTTAAAGAAACTTTTAAATCTCACAGGATTCAAACATGGTCTAAAGGTCAATTAGTTTTAATTGTCACATTAAAAAACAAACCTCTATCTTAAGGGTTTTTTTAATCTATTAGGCCCCATCCTCCCATTCCATTTCCTTCATTATCACACCAAGACCATGTGATTGAATGAAAAATGAGCAACTGCACACTAACAATTAAGTCCTCAATGTCCTGTAAAACCAGCATGGAGAAAACAGGACTGAGAACAACTCAGGTAGCAGAACAAGAAGAGACAATTAAATTCACATGTATAAAAGTAGCAGAAAATATCCAAATTTGGAGTTTATTCTGTCAAATATAACTAGCATCTCGCCAACTACTTATATTTTTTAAGAAGTATTTCAGGCGACACTATGTGAAAACTGATCATTGGAAGATTTATGCTCATGCACAACCATTAAAGCAGCATGAGGATCACCCATGGAAATCCAGATAAAAATAAGAGTCTAGCATAACCTTTTTTCCTACTTATGCACACTGTAAACCAGTAGGAGACAGGGAACTTTCAATAACTCTTCACAATTGCTCAGTACAGGTTCTCCTATAAAGGTAAATTAGGTGATCCCAGCAGTGTCATTCCTGTCAGTGGCACCACAAATCACAGCACCAAAGCTGATGAATCTCACCAGTTCGAGGAAGGTCTCCACACTCACCTGACTGTGCCCACACTCTTTATATCTGATTAAACTCCACTGATATGGGATTAGCTAATCAGCTCCGTGCAGAGTTCTACTTGTACCTATAGGCCCTTCTGAGGTTATTTGGGACAAAGGAGGTTGTTCATGTCAGGAGGAGTTTCTTGGGTGCCTGCAGTTTCCAAGTCACTCTGCAGTTTCCAACTACAGCTTTTCTATCCACACCTTTGGCAACATCTGAAAATGTAGGAATATGATCTAGCTGTTCTGTCTACCTGTGTTAGTACTAATCGATTTAGGAATTTCTCTACAGCAATCAAAATTACCTGAATCAGGCCATAGTTTACAGTTCAGCCTTGTTCTGATTCAAAGCCCAAAACTCCAACAGAAAATAGGCTTAGGATACCTCATGACTCTCATTTGAGTTAATAGTCCAGTCATGATTCACTTTCTTTCCTGTTTGCTGGACTTGATCTGCAGCCTGAGCACCATCACAGTTGCTTAATTAATAAAGTAGCAAGGAAAACACAAATACTGTTAAATCTTAATGACAAAAATGAGCTTGTGATGCTATTGTCAGAAGGGAAGTTTGCCTTATGCCCCTTGGTTCAGTGAACTAGGAAACCAGGCTGACTCAGTTGTACTTCTTACAGCATTAGCAATACTCCAGCCAGCATCACTCTACGCAAGAACATCCACAAAACCATCCTGACAGCGAGTTTCTCTTGGAGCTCATTGCAAACCTGTTGGGGTATTTAACATTCCTGTTCACGCAAAACCCAGCGCACTTCAACAACTTCAAGGTCCAACTTTTTAAAGAGTTTGATTATTGTTGTTCACAATTCCAGTTTTCCAGGTTCCTTAGGTCAAGTGTGAACAGAGGCTGTTACCCCTGAGGGAGGTTGGTGCACATCCTCCTTCCCATGTGTGGGAGCTCTTACAAATGCTATTAAGTTATGTCCATTTCACAAATATCCTGATGCAGCAAACCAGGTTCATAATCCAGATAAAATGATCATTGGAGAAAAAGTCCCCACTAAACCCAGTAAAAAAATCCATGCAATGACAGTGGATTCACCCCTCAGCATGACAAATGTTCCTCTCTGTACCCAGATTTACAGATTAGCACCACAAAAACTTCAAAGTGCTCCTGCTGCCCATCAGTACAGAATACCTCGAGTATTACATTACACACAATCAGTTTGGTTCATGTGGAAAGGTCTGCTACAACATCTGATTGATAAACATCATGCACTACACAGATTTTCTTTTGGAAAGCTGGTATTAAAAATGCTTGCAAAACTTTCAGCAAGAAAAAAATTCAGCAGAAAATATTTTGGGGGCAAGAGGTGAAACACAGGAAAAACACAGGTTTTTTTTCATGCTTTTAATGCAGCTATTGTCAAAAAAGGCCTCCCTCATGTATGAGGAGAAATTTTGTTCCTGTATACATGTGAGGGTATAGACTGTGGCTTCTTCTCTGTTTAAAATGTCTCCCCAACCCTCTGCATCAAGCTTTGACCCACTCTCACTCCTGCCTCCACTGTGTTGATGTAATTGTGTGGGAAGTCACTTTACAAAGCAGACAACTGAAATACTTGAGTTGAAGGTATGAAAAGAACAGCTCAGCATACAAAAGAGGAGCTCAGTGGATAAATCATCTTCTCAGAATGTAAGAGAAATGCCAAACAGGATTTAATCTGAACATTCCCTTTCATTGTGCATCATATATAAAACAGTGACTGATTTTTTTTTTCGTCCAGGAAATCTCCAGTTTTATAGTTTTTTGTTAAAAACTGGAGATAAACTCAGCAAATGGTTAAGGGGGATGGTGCCCATGGGAAATTGCTGTGTAAGAAACAGTATAACAATAGGGCAATAAATATTTTTCTAAAAGTTTCACAAGATAGGAATGTAAATTTTCACCTGTGCCTAACTAGCAAAAAAAAAAAAAACCACCGCAAAAAACCCCAACAAACAAACAAACAAAAAGAAAACCAAAAAACCCCCAACCCAAACAATCAAAAAAATCCAAACAAAACCAAAACCCACAAAAAAAATAGGTCATATCTAAGTTGTTTTGATGACTTGTTTAGATCCTTCTACCATGAAGACAGGGTGGATGATATAGACTTTTGACTCATTTGCCTAGGAACAGTGGCCATTTCTTTTTATGCAGTGAGTCATCTAGAATAAAATAGAGCCACACAAATCAAGACTATCATTCCCTGGAATTCTTTGAGAATAATGTTGTAAGAACATCAACAAGAGATCTGCAAAAAGAAAGGATCAATCTCCTTTTGAGCTGGGGGAAGAAAAGTGACTAGAATGTCAAAAGTTGACAGCTTTGCCAAAAGGGAACCTAAATCTTCTGAACTGATGTGAGTTGGTATTTCTACATTTCGAAAAGAACAAATACTAAAACCTCTGAAGTTACATCCTAATTCCACAACGCTGCTTTGATGATCAGTGTTTAAATGTCAAAAGCTACAGAGAAAAGCTGAGAAATTTCCTGCAGAACATATGATGCAAAGCAACAACACAAATGACACATTAAAGCAACAACAAAAGTGTTTACTGTTCCTTTTGGAGAAAACAATGGAAATGCAACATGGACAGAAAATTGAGCAAACTGATTTTAGAATGTTTGATTCAGTAGCAATGCTTTATCCTTTTCTTATTAATTCCACACTTACTGGAGGCCTAAGGAAGAAAAAAACCCCCTATCTTCAGAAAGAAAAGAATGTTGGAAGAGAAAGGTAATTTTTTGCTCTTTCATCCATTTCAAACCAGAGAAGCTGTTTCCTCTTACCTTCTTTCCCCTGTCAGCTTCCCCACAAGCAGGAAATGATTAGTAGCTGGCCAATTATTTTCCCAATGACAAGAAAATCTTCAGGACTCCCGATAAGACACTGAATGTACCTTAAGAGGTGAAATAAAGAAGTAAAAATAAGTCAGTTCTATATTTAGGGCATTTCTGAGACAGAAATTGTAACCCCAAATTGTAGCAAACAAGTGTTGGTTAAAAAGGAGTGAGATAAAAATCCCCAAAACCCTGCTCCCATTGAATCATGAAATAAACCAGATTGGTTCTAAATGTATGCATGCAAAGGCAATAAATGGAATAAAAAGGCAAACTTTAAATACAAGAACAAATAAAAGAGGGCATCTCTGATCAATAACAATCCCTAAAGGCCAAGAGAGCCTCAGGGGAGTCAAGGTAAGTTGGGACAGCGACAGGCTGGTTGTAATGTAAGGTTCCATGTTCCTGAACATGGAACAGACTCCAACCAGCGTACCTCATACACTAAAACAATGGATGAAAACACGTAATTGTGCTGTAGATACCATTTTTAAAGCAAATGTCCAATCCTTCCATCTCTTCAGGGACCTACAAGCAGAACTAGGAGTCTGATTAATTAGTTTTTCTTTATTTTTGCTACTTTGTCCTCTTTTAAGTGTCTACAGGCTTATGTTGTTTAGCAGTAACATATCCCTGGGCTCTTACCTGTATTTAATATCATAGAAAGTTTCAATAAAATAGAAATATATTGATTTGTATTGCTATATTTCCTGTTTCAGTTAAAAAAATACAAGATTCATTCCTGTGAATTGTACTAGATTTGCAAAGCATAGAGAGAGAATTTCTCCAGTTCTTCACATAACCATCACCTGCTAGCCTGCAGTGATTTCATTTAACCCATGTATCTTAATCCTGACCCAGGGAGAGGATTCCTAAGTTGACACCTATACCTGGTTTCATTTTAATAGTTTAACCTGTGAAGCCATTAAAAATGCCAGTCAGAGGAGTGCTAGTCAGAGCAGGATTACATGTACCATAAATAAATTCAGTGCCTACATTCCCTCATTGAGGTGTCAAACACATCCACTCCTTGTGTCTTGCTCTTGCACAGTTCCTAGAGCTTCCATGAGCATTTCTCCCCGCCTAGAATTCAGGAAATTACCTGATGCTTCAGGTACCACTGCAGCTGCCTCCTTTGTATGCCTGATATAAAGAGCACAGGGGTGGGGAGCAACACTCAGCTGCTTTTCCTCATAGGAATATTTTCTTCGGAGCTCAACTAAACCATTTCTCCTAGACTGGTCTGTTTCACTCTTAAAATCATTCCCACCACAAACTGGGACACTATTTGGGATCAATACTTTCCAGTCTGAGTCTTAGCAACAAACTCCTGTACTAGCAGAGATTCATGGGGCTCCTGATCTGTGTTTGGATCCCTACATGTGGGAGGAAAATTCACACATTGGCTAAAAACATCCAAAATGCCACTTCTTATGAATTTCCTTAAGAAAACATCCAAATGCTACTTATGAATGTCCTTATGAATTGTTGCATGATTCAAGGAGAGGGCTGGGGAAAATATAGTTTCCCTGGCTGTTCAGAGAAATTCTTGCCATTAATTTTCAGGGTAGGAGATAAGACATATATGTTGTTTACCTTCCTTGAAGTATGTATTCGTGAACCTTTTAAAGTCTATATTTAAGCCCCCTTTCTCTTCCAGGCCTTTATTGGGTTAGTTTAGATGAAGCAGCTGCTCTTCAGAAACTGTCAAATAAATACTAATTTTTTTTCAATATATAGACACCACTTATGTTGTTGCTACTGCTACATCTGAATTTACAATCAAAACCACTGCAAGATATATTCCCAAATGTAAGCAAACAGAGTGCGGCTTTTTCCAATTTAAAACAACAAATCAGTTAACATCTAAAGAAAATGCTAAATACTCTGTTCCTGAAGCATAATCAAACCTAACATACCAGAAGTATTCCACGGAACAGCTGATCTACATGATGACACTGGAAAACATCTCTGTATCTCCAGCTGAGCTCCAAGCCTGCCTGACTCTGTCAGGTCCTCAGGCTTCCCTCAGGCAAGGTTCAGACAATATTCACATATTAAGGAATGTTATTCCAGCATGGAAACAAATATCAATCACAATCTGTGGAATTATCCTCAAACCACACCACTTTTCCTTATCATAAGTTGCACATAATTTTGCCTTCAATGTAATATATTTAAAGAAATAATTTTTTCAGAAGTCTTAATGTGCACATAAATGAACTAGCAAGTATTGTGAATACAACAGAAATAGACCCTTGAGAGCTTTTCTTTATAAAAACTCTACCAGAACTGTTCTGAATAGCTGTAATGGGCTGTTCAGTTCATGTCCCTCTCTTTTGTCAGAGGAAAGGGAAAAAAGCAGGGGAGATCACATTTACCAAGTTCTGCCTTTCAATAGGAAAATCATGATGTCTGATATTATGAGCTAAGCACACAACTGAACTAATTAATTCACATTTCAGTGCCTAACATAAACATGTTCAGGATAAGATTGAATACCCATGGTTTTAAAAATAGTCAATTATTTTTAGACACAGAGAAAAGGGGTTTAGGTCCACTATTACATTTATTAAATATCTGATGAAAGAAACCTGAGGGGGTATTTTTCCCACTTGTACATAAAAGCCTAAATACTCAGTGTCTGTTCTCACCTGTAAATGCCTGCTTGACCAGACTGTGTCAGCTTCTCATTTGTAGTGAATGACCCAAATGCATGGCCTAAGTATAACTCTGAAGGCCTAAACTGTGAAGAATAGAATTATTTCAAGAGAAACATTTTATTTTGTACTTAAAAATTTAGCAGAAGTTGGAGAGTTAAATGAATGTAAATGCTCTGCTTTTTACAATGTAACTTTCTTTGAAAATGAATACATACAAGAAAGGAAATTAACATTTTTTAAAGTATCTTGTACTTTTACCTCTAAACTGGAAAACTCCTTTTAGTAGAAGACCAGGCTTGAAAACACTGCTGCAACAATTACCTATAGTCTCCCCAAAATGAATCAGACTGTAGGGTATGAGGTGTAATTTTGGTTCCTAAATACTCAGATCAAATACATTAATGATAATTATTGCCAACATTTTCAATGGAAATATAAAAGAAAACTGAATATAAATATCAAAAGTATATTTTTTCTAACAGGAACAAAGTCTGTATAGGAGTAACACAAAACCAAAGAGGCTTTATGTGGTGACCCTGCATGAGCAGTCATCTCTCATTTAGCAGACACGGAAAAGAAATCAGCCTTGTCAGTGCCTAAAAGACCAAGGAAGGGCTGCCAAGGGCCATGTGCAAGCTGCAATAATTTAGGCCTGCTTTTATGTGTTGAGTAGCTCACAGATGAGGCTGGAATACAAACACCCTGATTTGGCATTTTGGGACATATACGGAGGAAATGTCACTGACAAATGAAAAACTAAGTTAAAGCAGGCTGGGACAATTAACATCTTTCTTTAGGCTTGCATCAGCTGCTTGCACCAACTCTGTGGGAGCAAAAGCCAGCAGGGAATAGAACTTCCAAATTCATTCATGGGACTTTCCTTCCAGCCCACATAAGTGTTTCCTGTGATATGGATACGGGGAGGAGAGGGAGGCTCCTACATCCATATGAATTTGATCCCCTCTGCTCTGACTTGGAGTCAAAGTCAGGTGACATTTAAGTATCAAAGACATGAACTTCACAACTCACCTTAGAGGAATGTTAATTTCCAAGCCTGTTTGTGACCAATATATTCTGACATTGTGGCTGTCAAACTAAAGAGCCAAATTTCTGAGCTGTGTCATTGAAATGTAATTTCAGAGGAGCAGTTTTGTGCTGTTCTGTGCAACCTTGAAGAGAAATACAAAATAAAACACCCTAGAACCAGGAGCATCCTGTGACAACCTAATGAAACACAGGCAAGCAAAACCTATGTGTGATATATTTTAGATTGCTGCTTCTAGTAGAGCATTGCAGAACATCAATTAATAAGCAGTTCAGCTCATTGGCATGACCCAAAATGACTTTTGAGAGTGTGTTGACTAGGGTCAAGTCTCTCTTGTATACTGAATTTACATAAGCAAGCGGTGGAAAGGAATGCAATGTTGTCCATTCCATGCCAGACACTTCTGTGTTTGGCTGTGGAAAAGCTACAATTGCAAACAAACAAACATACAAAAAACAAAAAACAAAAACAAACAAACAAACAGACAAAAACAAAAAAAAACCAAAACCCAAAACCAAACCAACAAACAAAAAAAAAAAGAAACACCCACATAGTTGTAAGCAAAGGAAAAAAAAAGGAAATTTGTTGCAGCCTAGTATCCGGTCTCCCAAGCATGGGGGAATTGTTTGAAATAGACTCATGAATACTTTCTCTTAATACCTGAGAATTTTATCCAAGTGCATCTGTACACTGTGAAGTTTCACAAATTCATTACCCCTTCAGAAATATGCTGGAATCACACAAGTAAAAACTAGCTCAACATATCATCATCACCATCGTTAGCACTTTTTCTCCTTAAAAAAATACACTTAGAACCATGAGATTAAATAAACATCTTTAAAAACACCAAACAAACCAACAGGTATCAGGTTGATGCAGACAACCCCTTAGTGTTAAGCTCCCACAGATCTAAGCTAAGAGTGACATCCAGTGGAAATAGAGTTTACATCCTCTTGATGGCTGTAGCTCAGATTAAACGACATCACATCTGTGTTATGAATATTCAGAAAGATCTGTCTTGTATTACACACATCACTGAGAAGGCAAAGGTGCGCAAGAATGAATAGTACTAGATTTCCACAGAGATGACAGTTGTGCCACATCTTGATTCATGTGGTCAAAGACACAAAATTCCTAATCAATGGTTCACCAAAACAAATTATCTGCCTCGGAGTTCACTGTTAAACCAGGGAGATTTTGCAAAAAAAATTAAAAAAACCAAAAAACAAAAAAAAAAAAAACCCAACCAAAACAACAAACAAACAAAAAAAAAACACAAAAAACAAAAAACAAAAAACAAAACAAAACAAAAAAAAAAACCCAAAAAAAAAACCCACCCCAAAAACCAAAAATAGTAATAACAACATGCTTCTGGCGCTACATTTGCAGAGGAATTTATTGTCGTTGATAATGAAGCTATCTTGGGTAATATTGTATCCAATTTCTTAATGGCAATAAATATTATGAGGTAAGAGAGATACTGATGGAAGCTGCTATATTTTGATCAAATGGAGCTGAACCGGGAACAAGCTGAGTAAAGGCTGACAAACTGATTTTTTTGTTTTGAAAGCAAGATGGAAAAAAAGCCCTTGTATGTGAACAAGCCTGTTCCCCCAGTCCATCTCTTAGGATACAAACCCTTCTGGATGGAAGGAAAAACCCAAGGAGTCACATTTCAGAGTCACAGATACTTTCCTCTGTGGGAGATGGGAGTATTTAAGCAAAGGGAGATGTGCTCCATGTCACCAGCAACAGTTTTCCCACTTTCTTTCACCCACAGGGAGGGAGATCAGCCATCCATGATGCTGTTCTCCCCCACCTTCTCAGGTGCCCCCAGCAGTTCCAACACACTGGCCCTCACTCATTGTTCCCTGAGCAGGCTGGGAGGAAAGCTTCCCTGTGCTCTGGCTCCATTTGCACTGCTTCCCACATTGCTTCATGTTTGATTCAATACATCTTGAGAGAAAGGATTGGGTAAAACAGGGCTTTTGCTTCCCATCACATGCCTGCAGCTAATGGCTCTCACCATACCAGGTCTCACCTCTGCAAACTCACCGAAATCAAAGTCTCACAGAAATCTGGTTGGTGCTGGAGAGTCTCCCTGGCTCTGCCAATAAAGGACTCAGTTGATCACAGGCACTGAGAGAAGACAAAATAGGCAAATTACCATATGGTGATTGTGTGAATTTCTGTCATCCTGAAAGAATGTTCACTTCTGATCCCAGTTGTAAATCCATACTAACTATAACTAGACATGGTTCTGTACCTAGGCAACTTGAAATCCACAATTAGGAGCTCTTATTCAGCTGCTCACTACCTCTGTCCTGCATACAATATTGCCTCTGCAAGAAAAAAATGGTGGTATTCTACTCCAAGGTTTCATAATAACCCCTTGCAGGGTATGGCAGCAATATTCTTCCTTTGGGATATTCATCTTTACAATATTCCAAAGCACACCTTCAAGTACTTCTCCCAATATATCCCCTGACTTCCAAATCAAATAAGCATTAATAAAGAAAAGATAACATTCATATCTCTAGCATTCTGCAGTAGATTGCATATATAAAAAGATACTGAAGTAATTAGTGTTGAGTATTTTTCTAAATTCTTAGATAATTAAAGGTAGAACACCTTAGTTTAAGGAAGGCACCTTTCCAGTGCTTAGCTTTCTGTTCACAGAGTTTAGTTAGGGCTTTGTGTATTGACAATGTCTTTATTCAATTAAATTATCTTTTGATGACAGTAAATTCTCTTTTTATAAAAAGAAAATTTACTGTTACAAATTATGTATAAATTTATAAAAATATGTTTTAATAAAAACCACAATATAAATATGTTATATATTATGTATATATTTACTGTATAAAATTATGCATAGTTTTTATAAAAATAATTATGTATAGTACCAGGTACTGTAGCATAAGTGTGTGTGTGAGTGATGTTCATTATTCAGACTAAATCACCCTACATAATACTCTTTCCATCAGTAAATAGTAAAATTATTTTCATTCAAAGTGTCCTTAAGAGTCGTAGGAGTAAAGCAAGCCTAACCAGATGATCATTGGCACAATCCAAGAGCAGAATTTCTCTCCCTAAAATTAGATTCTATAGCCAAAAAGGACCAGCCTCTCAAAGACACAACAGGTGAGGTGCTCATCTGCAGACTAGAATCCCCGTCTAATCAGGATGTGCCTTTTGTGTAATATTAGGAATTACTAAATGGGCAACCAGCTGTGGGAGTGCATGTCATAACCAAGCAATACTGCAAGACACAGGAAACAGAGGAAAAACAGAGCTCTGAAATCTTTATTTGCCTATAACAAATAGAAAGCATGTAGATCTTCTAATTAATGCATTGTAGATGGAGCTGGTTAAACCACAAATATGATTGAAAGTGTGAAATATAGAAAGATGTTTCAGAGATAGAAACAGTGGCTATAATAATTAAGAATGATAATAAGTCTCAGAATATTTTGATGGGAAAGATGGAAGACAACTTGGATAAAAATAGAAAGGCATGTCATTATGTACTGGGTACACTATAAGTTGAATTTTTCTCAGTAGAGGGGAGAAAAGCAATTCTTGATTAGTGATCCTTTGCAGGCAAATTGTCACCTTTTTTCCCATCCATTTATACCTCAGTCCTGCAGCTAGAGCTCCATGAAGAGGCATTTACTCTCTTTGTACTACACTTTCATTTTGGTGGGAGACTTCAGTGGAAAATATACCTACCTTAATATCTAATACGGTTCAAGAAATATTCTAAGGATAGATGTATAGTCTGCTTTTTGATAGAATTTGTCAAAAACCTGCTCTTATCTCATCATAATTGAAAGCAGCCTGGAAAGTGAAAAAACAGGCCTACTTCTAAAACCAGAAATAGTTACAGAAAACCAAAAAGAGATCGTGGACCTAGTACTGAACACTGAGCACATGTTAAGGTGCAGCCCTGGTCATTTTTGTGTCCTACCTAAGCAGCTACAACATGGCAAGAACAGCTTAAGAATCATAATAGCATATTGAAAACAAAGGACAGTTATTCCATTGCTTTAAAGCAACAGAAATCCCTTTAAATCAATAAGGAGCTGTGAAGGCTGCATCAGTTGAAATGCAAATTTGACATATTTCAACTGGCTGTTTACATGTCACCATAACTACACTGGGAAAAATCCCACAAACAGGGTGCTGATGTCACCTGAACAGCTACATCACAGCAGATTAAACAATGACCCAAACAAAGAGCCCAGGACTGACTGAATCGACAGCCAACCTAAGAACTCAGCTGTGAATCAAACTGAGGAACAGAGCAACAAGAAATTAGGAATGACTTGCATCACAGGCAGAATAGAGCAAGAACTAGAGTCTCCTGACTAAACAGAACAAGCAGGAACCAAAAGGGCTTAGGGATGTTTCTGGTCCTCAAATATTTCTGAGAAGAATTAAAAAACTCCCTCAGGTCCAAAGTCTGCAGTGGGCAAAGGAGGAAAGGTCACTCTTGGCTGCACCAAACCTCATCAGCCTGGCCTGAGCTTTTATGTACCCAGTTTGTCAGTGAAAGCTGACAAAGAGTTGAAAGAGTAACTATGGGACAGAGGGCAGCAAGTTAGAAGTAAAGAAAGGGGTTTGTAACCAGATTTAAAGAATTTAATTTTAAAAGACGATGGAAATTTAATTTCACTTAGCAAAGTGCTTCACCTAGGGACAAACCAAAAGAAGGAACTGTATATTAAATGAGACATCTGTACTGCAAAGTTGGTGAAAAGAACAAATGAGGCTCCCTGAAGCCATTTCCATGAAGTTACGAGCATGCAGTGACAATATAAAAAGGAAAAATGGGTACAGAGATTCTTTGCCCACAGAGAAAAACAGTCACAAAATACTGTTTTGTAACTGTCAAGACAGGTTTATATTATTGCTAAAAGAATTTCTGGGAAGTATCTGTGTATCCTTACTCATACCTCTGAAGCTTTGAGGGTCAAGCAATCACTGAGGTCAGAGCTCCAGGTCTTCAGAGAACCTCATGTAGACATAAATCTGAAGAGGAATCCTATAACTACTCACCACAAAATCAAGAAGAGGAAAACTTTTAAAGTATCCATCCTTTCTCCCAATTATTATTTGTGTGTCAAGGAATGTGGCCTGAAACACTGTGAATAGCACTATGCAGAAATTAGTTGTGTTTTACTTGTCAAAACGTCTTCAGAGGGAATGCAAGTCAGACTTGCTTTTTCACAGCAAGAATTCCACTGGAACTATAATTAAATATAGAAGAAGCAAGATAAATCTGCCACTGGCACCAGGCAAAACTCAAAAACTATCACAAAAATAACAACAGAATATAAAAGTGGACACAAGTCTTCTAACAATGGAACAGTTTTTAAATGGACTGGGGAATATGTTCAATTTGCTGTAAGTTATAGCCCTCATAGAACACTGCACATTAAGTAACAGCATTGAGTGGCTGCTATAAGAGGCATAAATTGTCCAGAAGTGCCCTGTCCTACAGCACTGCCAATCAAAGTGAGTGTCTCAGAGGCTCTCTGGAAAATACCATTACAGGAACAGTCACTGCAGATTGCTTGTGCTGAAACAAAAGCAAAGGCACTCAAATAGCAATAACAGCCTTGATCTGCTGCATCAGACTTACTATTAACAGTGCAGCTTAATGAATTCTATGAAGACCAGAAGGGTGTCACAAAGTTTTGGAACATTGGGGTGTTTTTTATTTGGTTTGTGATGGTTTTTTTGGTTTTTTTTTGTTTGTTTTTTTTTTTGTTTTGTTTTGTTTTGTTGTGTTTGTTTTTTGTAGTGGTGGTGATTGGCTTTTCTTTGTTCAGCTTCTTTTTTTGTTGAATTTTGTTTGCTTTTTTTTTTCTGGGGTTTTTAATATATGTATTGCAGCAGCATCCATCTAAAAGCATCATTAGAACTTAGAGCTCCATTAGACTAGCAAAGCAAAACATTCCAATAGAAATAGCTCCCTGCAGAGTTGATTTAAAAGGGGGCTGGGAAGCAGCTCCTGTGAAAAACATCATAAAAGCAGTTCCAAAAAACCAGTTATAATTAATCTTCAAAATATTTCAGATCTTCATTTAAAAGTTGCAGATTTCACTTTTGGCCAAGGCTTTTTCAGCAAAACATTCTAAGTATGCAGAAAATATTTGTCTTTAAAAAATAAGTTCTATACTTATTCACTACTCAAAAATACATAATCTCATTAAACACAAGATAAAATTAGAGAATGGAACAAACACTATGAGGCAGACAAAAATTGCTAACATAACTACTAAAGGTACTTAATCTTTTGAGGCATCTGTATTTTAATATTTGCCTTGTTGCAGCCTAAGTTTCCCTCAAACTGCTGGGCTCTCAAAGACCAGCTATTTCTAACCTAAAACCCAGTTCCTCTTAGAGCAAGATGACTAACCACATATAATAATTATTTGTACAACAGGATAAAACACATGAACAGAACATAAGCTGAACATCAAATCACGATCCAAAGCTTTATTTGAACATGAAGATTATAGAGAAAGCAACCAAAAGTCTAAATGCTAATGACTCTACTCTTACAAGCTTTTGAAAAATCTACATGGTAAGGAATTGAAATACAAAATACTGTATGGTATTTTACCACTGAAATGTCCTAATTTTTTTAGAAAAAGGTTCGTGCTGCAATCAAAAGTTTTGTGATTCAAAAAATCCAAGGCCAGAAGCTCCAAAGACTTAACAGTCTGCACAATTTTATCTTCTGACTGTATTAACATAGTGCTCTGCACACATAAAAGAACAAAACCACATAATAGTGAAGAATACTGATCAAGAGATTTAATTCCTTATATTCAGTCTATGAACTCAGCCATTATCCCCAGTGAGAATATAAACTATGTTGTATAAGAAAATGGCAAAAATGTATTCCATTAATCTGCAAGTGGGAATAGTTCTCTTATCTCAGGGAGAATTGAAACCATTTTAATTTATTCCAAATTGTGCCAGAGGCCAGCTGCACAAAAACTGCTGCACAAATGAAAGTGCCAGCTCACCAATGATGTCAATTCCTCACAAACCTCCCATCAGGGCCTTGAGTGCACCAACAGCCCTAAAATGACTTGGGAGCTGCAGCCCCAGGAGCACTGCCTGAGGGCCCAGGGACTGCACTGGGGACAACAAGGGACTGTCCTGCCTGGGCCCTGGTCCCTCTTGGCTCCTGGAGCATCCTCCCTCATGGGACAGCCCACACCTCTCTGCTGCCAGGTTCTCCAGAACAGAATTTATCTCCTCAGGAAGGATAAAGGCAGGGAAGTGCCACCCACCCATCTGTTTGATCTCAGCGGCCAAGGTGTCAGTTAAAAGCCATCAACAGGATTCCATCTTTCATAGCTACAGCAATTTCCTTTCTTTACAATGAAAAACTTGTCTGCCTGTTCACTCCAATTAACTCACTAGTTCATCTCACTCCCCACTTTAAAACACTAAAGACAACAAGTTGGAAATAATTGGAATAAGAGCAGAGGGTGCAGTCAGTGCCAAGGCCTGCCAGAGGCCAGCCAGCCACTGCCCAAGGACACAACTGCTGGCCACTGCAGCAGGGAGGAGGCATCAGCTAAAGAGCACCACAGCAGCAATTAAATAAGGGCAAAACATCTGGGAAAGAAGTTGATGCTTGAATGATTCCATGACAAATTATAAGAATAAGCCCCCAAATTATTTGTTGAATTTGGCCCAAGTGTCAGGTAGTATGTTCTTTATTTCACAACAAGGACTTCCAGCATTTTCTTCAGACTGAAACTCTTAGAAATGTTTACATATCACTGTGCTAGCCTGTAAACATGCAAGTGAAAATGTTTCATTTTACAGACCCATTCACATGTAACTCTAGAGGAAAAAGGTAAGTAGGCAGAATTGAAGTGTTTTAATAAACAAAACTAAGAGACAAATGAGAAAAAAATCAGTAAAGGATTAAACTCATCCTTAAAAAAGGAAGATGAGATTAAAGCACTACCAGCATATTGCTGTCTTATTTCTATCTCCTCTCTTACTTCATTCAATACCTAAACCAGTTCGTAACATTTGCTTAACAGCATCTTATTGTCATGTAAATTACCACCAAATTGTGTTCCTGAATTAAAGCATTGAGTTTGTTTGGTTTTTTTTTAATTATCCCCAAGCATATTCAGAATGTTGAAAAGTGATACATGGAATGAGTCTCCGGTGACCCCAAAATGTCTGTTCCTCTGGCATTGTACTCTCCCAGCCATTCAACTACCATGAAGGTTTCAGAAGGTTTATACAATTAAATTCTTAAATTCAGAAGGTTTATACAATTAAAATATTAATTGGTTTTCTGCTAGTTATTTTACTTTAAAAAACTCCAAAATCAAGCTAATAAAAGCAGAAAGCAGCTACAGTTTGGGATGCTTTTACTGTGCAGCCATTGCAGAACACATGCTGCTATCCAGGATAGTGATGATGGAATGTTAAGGGTTGGAAGGGATCTTCTGGATCATTTATTCCCAACCCCTCTGCCATGGGCAGGACACCTGCCTGATGACAATGAGAAACAAGGAGCTTAAGACATTAACTTTCATTCCAGCACAGAATGCTGGAACTTGGTAATTAGTGTTTGAATAAGGACTTTATCTTTCTATTAATTTTTTCCCTCCCATTTCATCACTGAGGAAATAATTTGGTCTTCCCTGATGTAGCCACAATGGAAATGAAAAAGTGACAGAAACATAACTTTTCTGCAGAATTAAGGAGGGAGGGGAAAGAACAGGCTATCAGAAAGGAAGCCTACTTTTGGAAATCCATATCTGCTTTAATGGAGAGTTCTTTCACCAGAGAGCAAGTAATTTTATTTATTTTTGTTGCTTTGCAAGTTTCTTCCATTTCCAATTTCCTCTTTCAGATGCAATTAAAAAAAGTCCAATATTCAACAGACAGCAAACTAATTCCTTGATAATGACCTCTTAAATGCCCCAATTAATGGCTTTAAGTGGAATTTTAATGAGTTATTCTGAGTATAACTAATTATTTTCTGTTTATACACATAGACATGAACAGAGTATTTTTGATTAAATGAAACTTTATCAAAACTGTTATTCCAAGCTGCATTCTTTGCACAGAGCTATAGCATAGGAGAAGCCTACATATGAATATATTCACATAAACTTGTGCTCTGGCTTGACAAGCCTGTCCAGTGGCATGGCTTGAAACAGGGGATCCATATTCAAGTTCATGTCCTGCATGCCTCCAGGTAATGCAGAATAAACTGCTCTGAATCAAGAAGAACAGAGATTTAAATCTAGACCTACTACATGTTGTGCTACTGCTCTGTGCATGGTACACATATTGGTGATAGTCACACACATAATTCCCAAAATCAGAAGCTGAAATTCTGACTTGGACAACCCAATTTCAGGAGGACAGCCAAAACATTTCATACCATTCTGGCATAAAAGAGGGAAACAATTTGAAACATCAGGAATTCCTTAAAAAAAGGTGTAGAAAGCATAGATTTGCACTACAGTTTGAATTAGATTTGCATTACACTTGTATAGTGCTTTACTGTGAAAACCAAAAATTGTTTTCTGCAGGAAGGCGGTAAGGAAGCCAAACTCCTAATTTATTTATCCTCTTAGTCAACTGACAAGGTGAAGACAGGTTTGTTTTTCTTTTGACATAGTTTCTGTTTTTATAAAATACAGGCAACATTTCTCTTACAACTCTTAATTCCAATATATGCAACTCCTAGGGTACAAAGACTGAGGGAAGAGAACAATACCTACAAAATTTACAAAGGATAGAGAGAAGGAGGGAGCATTCTAAGTTGTTTTAAAAGCCTGGGATTGAGTGGATCAACAATTAATGTCTTGAAATGGCATTCAGCCACTGTCCTTCATATCCTCACCTCTTCACAACTCTCCATTGTAATTAATTACAAAAATATTTTGGGGGGTTGGGGGGGGTGGTGGAGATTTAACCATATTGAGATAAAAAGTGAGATACCTTGAGACAGATGTCTACCATGATGTCTCACACTCTGCTAAACCCATTGGCTAAATTCACCAATAAATCAGTGTATTGGGTCTGACCGAGGTAAAATAGCTTTTATGGGCTAGTCTGCTCTTCATTGCAAAGCCTCTTGCCACATTAAACCAAAAGGAAATCATTCCCCCAAGACTGGGAAACTGAGGACACCAAAAGAGAGTTTCCATGAGTTAGTCTACTGGCACAGCAGAACCCAAATATTGTAAGGTCATGGAGCAGATACTCCTGGAAACAGTGCTGAGGCACATGGGAAATAAGGAGGTGACTGGTGACAGTCAACATAGTCACACCAAGGGCAAGAAAGCTAAAAAAAAATAATTATGATACCTTTATGTAGCTAACAGGAAAACAAAGCAATTCTAAGAGTCAATTTAAACAGGCTCTTTATGATAAAAGTCAGCAGAACTCCTCCAGGCAGCAGTATGTGCTGTTACACTGCTGTGTCATACCTCTCAGATGTCAAAGATAACTTTACCCTCAAAAGTTCACTGGACAAATGTGTGTACAGAATCTTTTTTTTTTTCTTAAAATAATTAGATGTCTGTAAAGCAATACTGCCTTTGCCTGACTGACAAGTTAATGATCTGCACTTCTCACACATCAAGACAGGCTAAAGAAAATTGAAACTAGCAGAGGACTTGAAATACCCATCACCATCATTAAGGGATTCGTTTCCAAATAAGTACAGAAATTCTAGCTTTGAGGAGTTTGGCACAGAGTGATGCATTTGTCATTTAAGCACACCATAATCCTCTTGTGAGAGATGTTGCGTGACACACAGCAACATGGCATGTCTAAATTATAAACCACCAGCTCTTCACTGAACTAGCTCACAGTTATTGGCACCTTGGTAAGCTGCAATCATTTCATATTTCCAGGAGAAAAGGAAGCAGAAAATTGGTGTGGCAGAAATAGAGAAAATGGCCATGTGCATTATGTGCTTCCAGGAAGAAAAGGAAAAGTCAGCTGACCATTGGGAGTGCAACCAAACTCTGCTATTTCACCCTCATCTCCTCTGGGGCCCAATGGCATTCATCCCAGGGTACTGCAAGAGCTGGCTGATGTTATTGCAGCACCTCTCTCCTTATTTTTGAAAAGTCTTCATAGTCCAGAGATCTTCCACCTGACTGAAAAGTGGCAAAAGTTCAAGAAGGGTGAGAAGGAGACCCTGGAAATTACAGGCTTGTCAGTCTCACTTCAGTGCCTGTTAAAATTAGAGAGAAGGTTTTTCTGTCAATTTTGGGATCTTACTCATCAGATTCCAGTATCTCATAATTGGTATGTATCCTATGTTTGATCAGCAAGTTTGGAGAATATGCTCAATAAAAAGATATGAAGAAATCTGCTCCTGATTCAAGGTTTCTTCCTAATTATCAAAGTTCACAGCTGTGCACAGTCACTCAGAAATTATCATACTCTAATGCCATTAACCTCAAATTCTACTTACTGCAGACAATTTCAGTTTATAAAATACAACCTTTGAATAGATTTGTCCCCCCATTACATTAAACAAAAAAATAAAAGTTTTCTACAATCATGATACAAGGAAAGCATATTTTAAACCAAACTTCCCATGGAATACAGCTGGTGAGCAGAGGAGGACACAGCTGGCCTAAAACCTGGGATAACTTAGGTCCTCAATCACATATAACCTATATTTTCATTATAACTGATATATCCTGATATCCCCAGGCTTCAGCTGGGCTGATTATAATGTTTAAACAGTCAATGTGTATTTTTTTATTTGGAAGTAGAAAGGCAAAACACAATTTAAGAAAAAGAAGTTACTATTGTTCATAGAAGAGCCTACCAGTCACCTATGAAATATAAAGCTCAACCTTGATTTCTCCTCAGAATGAGTGAGCTCAAATCCATATCTTCCATTTTCCCAAAGAATGCATCAAGAAGCAAGCTGGAAACTATTCTACCACATTCAGCAGAAGCTGCATTATTGCTAGGAAAATAATTCAAGGTTTCTTGGGCCCAGTAGAAGGATCACATTTGACAGAGCAACATAGCATCTCATTAATGATCCTTACATTTGTTATTGGTGATAGAAATTTTACTGGAAGCCAAAACAAAAATTTGAAGTATTCTTCATCTCAGACAGATGCTCTATTGAGTGGAATATAGAAATAGCACTCATTTTCTTGACGGCATAAATACAATTACATATACCTTGAAACCTGATATCCACATGCTTACTCAAAAGAATAACAAATCCATTACTTTCTAGTGCTCAATTTGTCAAAATTGAGAATGTTTTAATCATATTGGGGAACTTTCAACTACAAAAACAAGCCAAAAATGGACTTCACATGCCAACAGAAAGCACTCGCAAGCATTTCCATAACTGCAAGTTAGACGTGTGACTTTGACAGAACTTATGCCTTTAAACACCTGATCTTTTGGGAGTATCAATAAAATTCAGGCTTTTACTCTAAAATACTGAAAATATAAAAGCAGAAGACCGCCATGAAAAGACAAAAAGCATAAAATCCAAAATGTTTCAATATGCTACATTCTTCCACCATAATCTTCTGACAGTGGGTTGGTGCTTTTAAGGGATTAAAGGTCAAATAAGGCCTGCAATGTTTAGCAGAACAAAGACAGCATGCCAGGAAACACATTACATTTCTGCCTTCTCTAGTCTTACTTTCAGTACATAATTACAGCACAGTTACAAGGAAACAGACATGGCATTTTTTCATGTTTTTACCCATTAAACACAATCCTCCAGCGTAAACTTACCAGATAGAAAGGTGGTACCAAACTGAGATCCACATGTAGATGCTGAAATGTCTCATTTCTTCCTCCCTAATACAGCTCCAGGTATAAAATAATTCCACAGAATTTGTTATCATCTCCTAGATAATGGTATTTCTCTGCCTTAATGGTGGAAAGTATTTTGAGGCTAACTTTTGGGAACATACAAATTAACCTCACACCTGACAACAGCTCTACATGAAGTGGAAATTGATCTGTTCTCTCTACCCCTCACAGTTGGCAGCTCCAACAAATGAAAATCTTGTTTGTGAAATACCTAGCAGAGAATTTTACACCTTGCAAACACAGCAGCACTTGACATGAGACCATGAACAGACCTCCTAGAGAGGCCATGTGACAGGAAGTTAATTTAAAAACTCCCCTAATTACGTGTTCTTACCTCAGGTAATTAGATAATTGCCTGAGTAGTAAACATGTCCAAGAGAGCAATCAAACAATTGGAGTAACAAGGAGACAAATACTGTCTCTGTTAAATGGAAAGTTAATTTAAAATCAGTTGCTCTATCAGAATAATCTGTTTTAAAATGGTGTGTTGATACTATTAAATGAAAGACAAATATTTGGCATTAAATATGCTCAAACTGTTCATACTGCACAATAATATTCTTAATAAATAACTGAATAAACCCGAGTCAAGCTCAGTCTGGTTCCTCTGAGAAACTAAAGCCTCATTACCAATATCATTATCTAAAACTAATTAGTAGTTGGTGATTGTAGCCTGCTGGCACTAGGAAGCTGATTAACATTCCTCAGAAACAAACAGGGCTGGGATGGGGGAGAAGAAGGCTATTTCTCTTCTGCTTCAGACTCAAAGAACAGAAAAGGAGTTAAATATTTGATATCTGTGAACACTGCAGCTCAGTTTCTTTCATTAATCTGTATAATGGGCTGGTATTTGATGTGCTTGAGGCATTTTCATTGCTTGACATATGTTGAGTTCAGAATTTTTCACCTGGTTGGACGACAGAAATAGAAATCTTAAAGTGCAATTAAATATTTTATTACCATTGTTTAATTAAATAAATATTGGATTAACTTGTCAAAGCAGACTTCACTGGCATGCTAGAACAGCATTTTCTTTTTTCTTTATGAATGTAATCTGTGCCTAAATACTGTAATGATTAGTATAATTACTTTAAATAGTACTGGATGCATTCAGGGCAGAGGGATGGACTAATTATTGAGTATTCCACAGAAAACAGTTCTTTTAATTTCCCTAATAATTTGCTGTGTGACCCTTTTCCTCCTTTTTTTAACTGAAGAATGAGTCCATTTAAAAATCCTACACTGAAGTTTAGGTTAAACTTCAATTCCATACCAGAAGAAAGCCCTGCATTGTGTCATAAGTCCAAGTTTCTAATTCAGTGGACATATTAAGAGCCAGACCTGCAAGTAAAATTTCAAAAACTGAGATATGTGCATTGGAAAATTTTCTTTCTGCTACTATCCAGCCACCTTGTAAACCTGTGTTGTTATAAATAATCCATGTCCAGTGTAAGCCCCTGACAAAGTAAAAGCTCAGATGAGCAAGGGGTGAAGCTTCACTTGTATCTCTGCCGGCTTCCACAGGGTGAGATACACATTCCTGTACATATATATGAATATGCACAGACTCAGATAAAGTATGGAGAGAAGACAGACCTGTTGACTCTGCTGAAAACAAAGCAGGGTTATTTTTCTATCCTTGTTTTGGTTAATATTGTGGAGCACCACCCTGAGAGTTAAGACAAGACAGTGCACTACTGACCTCCAGTGAACCAGGTGCTCAGCACCATGACCAAAATCCCCAAGGCTGCTTCTTTAGTTTCAATATCTTCCTTTGTCTGGGTGGGAGATTATCCCCTCTAACTTAATGAACTGGCAGAAAACTAACATTCATGCAGCCCTAAGTACACAAAAATATACTACATCAGCATTATAAAGAACACTAAGTTTTGACAGAAAAAGAAAAGTTATTTAAAGCAACAAGGAATATGACACAATGGAAAAGCAGGATGCTGTACATAAAAGTCTTTATTTCTGTCATATCCAAAATACAAGTAGTAGACATTTTGTTTAAAGTAATTTATTCATAAGCTTAATCACAATGCTCACATAATGTGCACAGCATTCAAAATGTGCCTTGGTGCAAAAAATACACAACTAGGACAAAATGCTTCTACAAACTAGTGAGCAGTACCAGTAAGATTAAGGTGAACAAATTGAAAATGCTGAAGTTTCTTAGCTTTGGGTTTTAATGCAGGTGATCATGAGGCTGTATTAACAACACAGCCTCAGGAGAAATGTTCACTATCCATATATAGCAACTGAAACAAATTACAGATTAGGTATTTCTGATTGGAGCAATAGCTTACTACAAGATTGGTACCTTTTACATAAATACCTATCTGAATGCTGAAGAATTGCACAGTTTGAGTACCTGCATTCCATAATTCTAACCTGGCTTAGGAGGACATCATGTGGCAGAATAATATATGAACAGACACTGCAACCTTCCTAAACAAAACCCCTCCTTCTACAGCTGCTGCTCCTTGCAGCCAAAAATATTCAATACTGTGGAGAGACACAGTGAATGTAGAAGCAGTGTCCAAAATCGGATATTAGGACGCAAGAGATGATTATTAAGATGATCTGCAATTCTGATACAAAGGAGAGGGTGAATGACTGGACTCAGGAGGTTTCCTCAGTTACCAAGCCCTAAGCAGCCATTTTAAAATTTTGGAAGCACATAGCCCCATGTACAGTATTAAATTTCCCCCTTCTCTGCTCTTGGATCAAATTGCCTTTGCCAGAGCCCCACCAAAAGCAGAAATTTGTGCAAATGTGACCTGAAAGCATCAACAAAGGACTCCAAGGAATATATGAAAGAGCCCCATCCTACTTCATCAATGAAATCTCTCATTAACAACTCCATGATTACTAGAATGTGAATCAAAAAATAGAGTTCTAGAGAGCTATTTCTGGATTTTTTTGTTGCATTTCTCTTAAAATCCATTTGATTTCCCTTGCCAGAGGCTGATAGTAAATTCTGATATTCTTAAAATATCAGATGAAGGTGGAATCTACTTACACATTAATTTTAAAATTTAAAAATAAAGTGATCTGCTTTAGTTATAATACCATTCTATAAATTATGGAATCAATTCAGAATGTTATGGTATCAGTCCAGGAAACAAGAACTGAAAGGAAAAAGAACAATTTAATGGCATGGTTAATGGTGGACATAGTTAGAAATTCACCACTGAAGACAACAGAAGTTGTGAATGAGGAGAAAAAAATCTGGGAAAGAAAATTTCAAGGAGATTTTTGTCATTCTTGTTCCTACCAGAAGACATAGGCTTGGGTCATGCTACTTCCTTTCATAAAACCCTGAGATGAGCTCAGCTGGTCAGAGCATGGTGTTAAAAACACCAAGATTGTGGGTTTGATCCTTGTATGGGTCATCCACCTAAGAGTTAGACTAAATGATCCTTATAGGTGCCTTCCAACTCAGAATGTTCTGTGACCATAGAAGCATTCTTAAAGTATGTTTTTTCACTGATTTAGAAGAACTATCATAGAGACAGTAACACTGCTTTTCAATGCATTCTAAACTTAAATCCTCTCTATGGATGAGAAGAATTCTGTAATGGTGACTTTAAACACACAATTGAGATGTCCTGAAATATTTCTATTTACAAAGCTTTTGTAATCAGTCTCATTCTGTTCATTCTCAGATAATCCAGGCATTTCTTCCCTTCCTACAGTGTCATTCAGAAACCCTGGATCTTCCACCCTATTCCTACATTCTTCATGTAATATAAACTGACAAAATAAGTTTGTGCATTCCCATAACTCAGTGAGCAATCCCAGACTTATTTGAAACAAACCTCCCCAGAAGAGTTCTGACAACACAAGAAACTGCAAGCTGGGTGACACTTCCAAGCACAGATCAATTAGCCATGAAGGCTGAGCAAAATAATTGGGTTTCTAATCAGTGGGGTCCCAGAGCAGCATTCTGGCAGGAGCAGCTGGAAAGAATCACCTACATACCATATTTTCATGTGTATATCTTGGGAAAAAAGAGCTTAATTAGCCACACTGAGGAGAGCTGAGGCCTTTCAAGTTCATTAACAGTATTTTTTAAATAATGTAGGATATCTCAGAGCAGGTGAGGTGCATGACAAAGCAGTTTCAAGACTAAGTTTGGATGTTTTTAAAGGGAGTTTATAAGATGGGATGAATGCTGCAGCAGAGAGGTGGATTCTGTGATCCAATGAGTCACTTCCAGTCCCACATTCCTGTTCTGCATGCAGAGATTGAGAAAATATAGGGAAAATAAAAGTAGCAACTTACAGCAAGACCACAGCTGTTCACTGCCTTGGTCAGAATCAAACTTAGGGACAAAATAAAAGAAACCTGCTTTTCAGGTTATTCTGACAGAGAAAAAGGGAAAACTGCATGGTTAAAATCACACCATATAACATGGGAAATAGGATCACCAAGTCTGCTGGTGACTTTAAGTAAAACTCATTACTGAATAAAAAAATGAAATTGTCTTTATCTGCTCTCATCAAACCTGCTGTGGAGAAGTCAACAGTATAATAAAGTGATTCTTCTGTCATTCTTGCTTCCTTCCTGCTTTAACTGCTTTTGCTTTTTCCTAGGCAAATCCATCAATAGGTAGAATACTTTTAAGAAAGGAAAACCCCAGTATCAATGAAAGCACATTGGTGTTCCAGAGGAGACTTCTTTTTAAAAAACAGATCCATCCACGTCTATTAAAGTGAAACAACAGGCGGATTACAGAGACTGCGCCACCAGAGCATTATTTTATCTCAGTGAAGGGGGAAAGGCAAAAGAAGAGTATTTACAAGTGAACAGACTGTTCTTAGAACCTTGAAGGAACACTTCCCAAGGTCTATCTAACAAATACTCCCCGTGAGGGACAGAAATCTCTGCGTGCCAGCGAGGGAGCTTGCACAATGGGATTTCAGTCTCACCTGCCCACATCAGCCCTGTCTGGTACAGCCAGTAGGATAAAATGCAAAAAGGAGGAATGCAAATTTCTTCAGTCTCAGTGCTCAGACAGCAAGGAAAAGGTTCTTATCAGCCAGTATCCAAAATAACCCAAGGTCAGGTTTCTGGGAACCTGGCTGCAGAGGGCACGCACTTGAGCGTCCAACCCTCTGCCATTCTCAGATCTCCTGGTTCCCTCCAGGCTCCTGATTTACATCTCCCACCTGCTGGGGAAATCATACACTCCCCAGCAGTAAGATTTGTCTCGTGGATTGTTGTTTTCTACATTGGGATTGTTGAAGTTCCAAACCTCAGGTGGCTGTTCCAGTTGCCTGGGACAGGATTGGGCTGTCTCACTTGGCAGGTGTTCTGAAAGGATTTTGCATCTCATCCTTTCAGCAGTCAAGTGAAAAATTTCTTGGGCATCTGGGATGACATGTATTTGAGGTTTTACACTTAGTCAAAAAGATATTTATCCAACAGATGGAAACATGACAAACTAGTGTCTAAAGTAAGCATGTCTTCTGAAAATCTCATGACTGAGTCAACATCCGTTGCTGGCAGGAGACTGTTACGATTTAAAAAGTGTCATTGTACACAACTGAGAAAATGTCAGAATCAATCTTCCCTCTTCTTTATATAAAAAAATCAGTTGATAACCTAGGAAACATATGAGTAATCTGAGTAATTGAGAAAAAATCTAGTACATTAGAGGAGCTATTTATACACAGGGTGAGTCAAAATTACATTTGTTTTATGTACTATAATAAATTATTCCAAGATTTGAAAAATCTTCAATAGGGCCTGATCTACAATTAAAACCTTTTTCCAGCCTAGAAAGGTTGGCTAAAAGGATGACAAAAAAATCACAGCCCTGCTTAGCAATTTTATGCAGCAATTCATTTCTTAAAGACATAAATGTATTGGAGGAAAGGAAATTGCTTTTGAGTTTATTTTATTGAGCAGTAGAGGCAAAAGAATTATCTGTTTAAGTTGCTTTTATGTAGATGGGAATTGTCAATGGCAGCACAGAAAACTTCAGTAGGAAACAAACTGAACACTGGGCCCAATCTAAACAACACATGTGACACTGGTCATCTTTGATATTTACTTCCAGCCCTGAACTTTGTAGACAGAGTATTTACCTAACTAGTAAGAGGTGGCACAGCTGTGTTTGTATTAGCAGACACAAATATTACCTTGATTTCCTTTACTTCCATCACATATTGTGCCATCAGAGTTATGGAGAACTGAAAACCTTCGGGCATGTAGACATAATAAACTCTTTCCTAGGAAAAACTAGTGACCCTAGAGTTTTGATTGCACAACTTATCACAAGCCATAGGAAAAAGAAGATGTGACATTTCATCCTGAAGAGCCCTTTTTCAACAATTATTTGTTGAGGCAAAGTTCAGGAAAAATTGCTTTCTACTTCCTCACTGATAACATTTATGAATATTATCAATAAGATCTTAAGAATATTTTAAAGCTTTTGTTCTGCTTCAAGGGACTTCACAGATTATCTCCACATAAAACATTAAGCAAATCAGAAAGAATTATCTGCATGAATCACCAGAAATTACTTGTCTTTACTCTTTGCATTTGGTTTTTTGTTGCTTTGGGGGAGTTTTAAAATTTATTTAAATATGTATTGCTACCTTCTAGAATAGAAATTCATGAAAATGTTCTTGTCAAGACTGCATAAGCATGACCATGCTCTTGGAAATCAATTATTTCTGTCACACCTATTTTTTTGTAAAATAACTTTCATTCTTGTCCAAGACCTTCCACTTGACAGACATCAAATATCAACTCAAAGGAAAAAACCTAACTAAATAGTCAGATCACAACCCTATGAAACTCAAGAAGTTACACTCAAGCACTTACAGTTTCTCCCCAGGAAACTCTGTCTGAGTTCCACAGGTCTTCTTGATGAATAAGTTTTGTAAAGTTGAGTGGTTTTGGGGTCAGATCTCAGTACATAATTTTACACTTTCTTCCTTGCTGCTTCCTCAAAAAAGAGGCGCTTTTAACCTGCATAGTGCACTTACTCATTGCTCATAAATTGGCACATCACAGAGAATTGTTATTCTTCTCCTCCATTTGTATCCAAAATTTGATAGTTACCTGTGATTCCCCATCAGACACACTGAGGAGCTCTCACAGGTGTCACGTACTTCAGCAGAACTAATTCACCATCTTTACAGGGCTGCTGATAGATGTTTCAGCCTTAAAAGCATATTGACAGCCACCATTTTTCAAAAGACTTCAGAAGAAACCCACTTTTAAGCTTCATTTCAATCAATAATAATGACCTAAGATTACACTGGCAAAAATACTGCGCAGTTATTTGTTCTCCTAGGACTCAAATCAGCTGGCATTAAAATTCCTGACCCTCTCTGTTGCAGGTATCTTGCAAAAGGCTGGAGGAGAGAAACAGAGTTTTTGGTATTTTTCAGTGACTTTTTTTTAAACCATAGTTGCTCAGCTGGTGAGTACATATGAACATGCAGAAAGATCCAGAAAATCAGATTGAGAGTTGAAGAGAATACAAAAATCTGCTGGGAATTAATTAATTTTTACATTTGCCATTGCCTTTTTTCAAAAATAAAGGCCAAATCCTGAGGGACCAAGTAGCATTTACTATTCAAGCAATGGTTAGAATTACTCAGGACCTAAATATGATTAAAAAGTAGAGGTTCACAGTAAGATCAAGCCTCAAATGCTCAGGGACCAGAGAATTTTTGAACGTGGTACACTACACTATATTCTTTTTTACCAAATAGGATGCTGAGAATGCTCACAGACACCCAGCAGAATTTAAAAATATCCCAAACTCAAGGAAATTAAATGCTGCTCACCACATAACCTTAAAATCTGCAGTATAAGGAAAGGACTTCCCAGATCCAGGGATTCTGCTGAGAAACATATTGGTTTTCTTAGCCAACTTTCTCAGTATTATGGCTCCTAACCCCATGCTAACTCTGCTGCCAGCCTTTTATAATCTGCAATCACAGTTTGCCAAAACCTGCTTTACACTGTACTCTGGCAAAAGTCCCAGTGACCACCACGCATGCTGATGTAGTGCTGAAGGAAGTATCATATGTGGAACAACAATATAAAGTGGTTCAGAAAGGGGGAGAGAGAGTTTGGGATAAAAGAATGCTTATTTTACATGTATTTTTTGAAAAGAGAGCTTTTCAGTTATGGATTGACTTCCTGTACAAAAGGCCAACAATATTCATGTGTAAAGCTACATAAAGGCTGCAGCTCTCATGCTAAGGCTTGCAAAAGCTTTGGTGCAAATTTCTACATGGCTCATTACCTCTGCTCACGTGCCCACTTACCTATTTTAAGTAAAGTTTGTGTAAAAAGTGCCATGGCCACTGGCTTTGTGTTCTCACCTTGGTGGTACATACTGGTGTTACTGGTTTCCACTGAGAGCCATCCCAAACACAAGTGCAACACAGCCTTGTGCAGACAGTTGTTTAAACAGAGTGAATGCTGAGATGTAGGGTTGGATTCCATCCTGCTTTGTAGTCCATTTTTAGACTACCTCATGAAAATGAATGCATTCATTGCTCAGAGCAAGTCCTGCTTCATCTGAATGAGGCAGCAGAATCAGCCTCCTCATCTCATCTTTCCTCATGGGCTTCCGTGCTACAACTCCTGTAAACAATCACAGTCTCAGAAGACAAGCCTTGGCAAGAAATCCATAATTCTACTACTTTCACAAGTGTTTGAATTATATAACCTTCTTCAGTTCCACCATTATTACAGGACTATCATATTTCTCTGTATTCACTGCTGCGTTATTTTACAGTACTGACTCAGAAGAATAAAAGTAGCAATAGTATTGTCTGTAATAATGCTATGGAATTAAGTGGTGTACTGGATTTTATGCAAGGCTTTCAATTTATCAGTTTTCATTTTATGAAGAATAAAAATAGTTGAAATCAGGGAAAGCTCTCTTAGTTGCAGCTTTAGAAAAAGGTAAATAGTGAAGGCTTTGAAATATTAAAATCACATATATGGAAGATACCTATCTGTCCATGTACCTTCTATGTTAGTTGTGAAACAGAATGTCATCACTTACCAGGTGAGTCCTTCATTATTAACCAGACAAGTAGCTTCCCTTGTGAACACCTTTATACTCTACCATGTTTCCCTCTCTCACCCTAGCACAGAGAATAAATACTGGAATATTTTTTTAAGCATCAGTGAATACAGAGAAAATTTATTTTCAAACAGCAGAAAGTAATAATTCCCTACAGTCTGTCAGAATATGTTTACTTTTCAAACCATCCAATCAGTGGAGGCATCTTTATGACTTTGTAAGTTCACCCCAGGAATATGCTTTTTGAAGGGAATCTCCTGTTCATTCCCTCTCACCTTACCTTGTTTCATCCAGCCCAGATCAAAGAGTACAGCCAGATACCCCCAAAAGACACAAAGCTGAAAGATGTACTCTACAGACTTTGCAGAGCATCTCCTGTACCCCAGCTATTGCTGACTTTCAGTTCACAGGAGCAAACTGGACCAAGTTCAAAGCACATTCCCTCCTTTCCACCCACTCACATGCAGTGTGGACATCAGGCTCTTGGCACCAAAGGCAAACTGGCTCCAACTGCACAGCACCACTTGCAAATGTAGACCTGGACAATATTAGCTGAAGGTGGTGGGCAGGCTGGAGCCAAATTTTGCACAGCAGGATGTATTTCCTTTTTGAATCTCAGCTTTCCTCTTTATAAAACTTCCTTTGATTAAATCATTCTAAAAATAGATAGTTTTGTTTGCCTGGGAGGAATGGAGCAAGTTGGATTCACCTATGCCAGGAAGTTCAGGATGGAAAGTTGAAGCTGTAGCAACCCCAGCATGTTATCTGCATGCACAATGTACTGAATGTGTGGGCTACGTGGTTCCTTTTATCATGTCTAGAGTCTGCTATCAGGCTTATCCTGCGAATCCATCCAAATTTTCCCTGAAGGCTGAAAGCCTGTGTATTTATTTCAGCTGTTTTGTGGCAAGCAACTTCATCTCTCCACTGAAGCACTTAAAAAAAAAAAAAAGGCAAATCACAGCTACATTAGGAAGTGAGAACTAGGAATAGAAAAGATTAATAAAATGCATTTATTTAGTCTGGATATGAATAACTGAGATAGGTTTTGCTGTCTTTGAAGCACTATTGTAGAAAGGCTGAAGAAGGTGGATGAACCAACTCTATCAGAAGACTGAAGTGTTTTTTTAAAAATAACCCTGATTTTTCTGTCCAAAAAATGAAAAATAAATGTACAGAATAGAATAGAATAGAATAGTTCAGTTGGAAGGGACCTACAATGATCATCTATTCTAATTGCCTGACCACACAAATACAAGTTTCTATAATCAAGAGATTAAGTGGTGTATGTTAAGAAAATCATCCTATAAGAAATCAACACTTACAGCATTTTTTAAGCAAAAGCAAGTTAACTTCACAAAAATGTAGGGTATTTAAAATACATAAAATATAAAAATATTAAGATTGCAGGTACTATTTCTAGTTACCTAATAACTTATCATTTTCATGCTTCCATCTGTAACATCTCAAAGAATCAGGTACTTTGCAACAAAAATCTCATAAGAAAACAAAAAGACTGGCTGGAATCTGTAAAAGAAAATAAGTAGTGTATAAGTCAATATTATGTTAGGAATAATATTTATAGTAGATATAGCTTGGTCAGATGTAGCATTCAGGACATGGTTTAGTAATTGAGAGGCAAACTTTGTGGTAGTGCCCCAGCACTTGGGGATCTTTTGGATCTTCTAGTCTTTTCCAATCATAATGATTCTGTGACTCTAACTTGGGACTTAAACTAAAAGTTATAACTGAGTAAACAATACCAAACATCATAACTTCATTTTGTGGATTTTGGACAGCTTAGTGGATTCCTAATGGGAGGATGTGCAAGCTTCTTTTTAACCTGAAAGCTGTTTGGTGGCTTCCAGGGAATATTCCTGTGCAGTTTGGTTGGTTTGCATCAGAGATGAACAGCACTGCAACCAGCACTGCCTGTCACCTGCTTTTGCAGTTAAAAGAGAGGCTAATTGCTGAATCTAAGAGTGAGATACTATTTCCTCTTTAGAAGTGCCCTCTTCACTTTAAACTGGCAGAAAGGAAGGGAGAAACTTATTCAATTTCCACATGTTCTGTGTCCTCTGCTCCACAGTGTGCTTTTTTGTGCACCTGATGTAAGCTGAGCACAGGCTGCCATGTGAGCCAGCCTGAGTGACCAGTGCCACCAGTATGCCCAGTGCCTGCTGGGCCCCAGGAACAGGAAGCAAATCTCTCACAGCACAAACTCCTGTGTCCATCCATACTTCAGCAGAGCTTCAGCATCTGCCTTTCCAGCTCCCACATCCTCGGCACCACTGAAACACAAAGTATGGGGCAGAGTTACAGCTTCCCTCTGCTCCCTCAACTGTACTTGCCAGATTGCCTCAGTCCCTAAATACAGCAAGTGAGGCTGAGGAGGTGAGAAAAGCAGTGGTGCCATGTGGGAACCATAAATAATAGCAGTGCTATGACAGCAAAGCAGAAAAGAGAGTTTAAGCCCTCCCTTCACCTGAAGCCCCACTCCATGGGCTCACCCACAGCGTGCGATCATTTCTATTTTTAAACACAGCATTTTCTAACATGAGTCAGTTACCAATCTATTTCTGATCTGAACAGGAAGGACAGTGGAACATCCTTAATCACCGCTGAACCAAAATTAGAACAGAAAAATGGATCAGTTCAGCTCCTTTATTTATACTAACCAACTTTAGGTGTACCTATATGAAAATATATACATAAACTCCTTTTGCAGATCCTCAGTGAAGGATCAGAAGCTGGCTCAAAGAGAAATTAAAAATGCAGAATTGGGTAGTGGAAGGGGCTCGTTCCCCTCAAGGCTTTTACTTGGACAGCTGTAATTCAGCCAGCCAAGCCACCATCTAAGGGATGGTGACAGCAGCATGTCTAAGCAATGCCTCTAAGAGTCACCTCTTGGTCACTCTTTGCTCAGCACTTGTCAGGCCACAGCCAAAATACTCTGACTGGAATTCTGTGTCCAGTCTTGGCACTCAGCACAGGGGAGAGGAAGAACACAACAAGGCCCTGAACCTGGGAGATTAACTATGTCTGGAGCAGGACTGTGAACCAGGTTGATAGTGGGACCTTGGAAAATGCTAAAGATAGATTCTGAAAATGTTAGGCTTTGTGTTTTCTCAGATCAGTGCATTCATGTAAGCAGTATGATAAATGATATAATTGTTAGATGTGATGATTGTTTAGTAATTAAATATAATTATTATATAATCATAGGAAGAATCATGAGAAACTTCACTGGGAACTTAAGAGAGCTATGTTTAGCTAAAAATCTATGTATACAATAGAACAATATAAGTTTAATAATTAACATGTAAGTTATATAACCATAGAATATAAAAACACGTTCCTCTTCAATGTATGGTGGGATCAGATCTGAGGCGAAAGCGCCCCTGATTCCCAGAGCTCTTAATAAAAGCACCTACATATAATTGCCTGTGTGATTATATGTCTCCGCACGCTAACAAGGTGACCTCCACATGCCCCTGCTGACCTTAATTCTACACTCCTGAGACTCCCACAACACACATATGTTAAAAGCACATCATGAACTGGTTAAAAACAATCCAAGATAGCTTAAAAAAAAATAAAAGGTCATGCCAATGTGTGACAGCAGAAGTCCGTTTCTCCATGGCAGAATAGTGATACGCTAGCAACAAAAATAACATTGAAGAAAATAAGAACAAATTCTATAGTAATTAGACAATGACATTACAGAGGATATATTATTAGAAGATCACCAAAATACTCTGGATGACACTGGAAATGCAATCAAGCACCAAGATAGCAAATAAGAGCTCAGTAAATTATTAAATGTATAAGCTTTGTAAAAACTGCAGAAGGACTGCTGGCACTATAACCTGCTAAAGCCCTGCTGTTGGTTTTCACACTAAGTCCTCTATCTCTATCTTCGACAGATAATCACAGTAATCAAAATCTCACAGAAGCATTCATTAAATTAAGGAAGTATCCTGGTGTAAAAAAATTGCAGTGATTAATAAATAAATCTCTATTTCTTTTAGTCCAAAGGAAAGAAATAATTTTCAGCACTAAGGCTGCTCTTAAAGATAGGTACATGTGAGGAAAACATGTCTAAAAAGAGGGAGGGGAAAATCTGTGCCTTTTTCCAAGCTGTTTTGATTATTAACAACTCAGTTTCAAGATAAATTCCATATGGGTAAGATATACAGCATGTTTACATTTGACATTTACAGCTGCACTTAGGTAATTTTACAGATGTATGTATAGATAAGCACAGGGTCAGCATGGATACAGCAAACTGCTTCATACAGAGATGGAGATTTCTGATTTAGTTGCCTAGCAATAAGATCTGACTCCTGGAAGCTAACAAATACTGATTAGAAAACAGAATAGAATTATTTAATATATCACATGCATTATACAAAAAGCAACATAAGGCTATTGAAGAAAGGAAAACATTAGGCCAGATAAAATAAATTCTATTCAGTGAAATTTATCCAGGAAATATGTAATAGTAAGAAACTGCAATATTTAAATTAAAGAAAGCCTCAGTCTGTTCACTCTGTCAATACTTTTCATCATTCTTCCTTTAGCAGAAAGCCCAATTCCATCTTGGCTAATGGATCTGACTTCTGAATTGCTGTGTTTAATTTTGTCCAGTCTTCTCAATAGTGCTTCAAAGCAGGAGACAGAGAGAGAGATTTTTTAAAATTGAATAGGATGAACATGATGGCATTTCTCTTCTTGGGAAACACAGCATGGTACTAAAGGGAAGTTTGATGACATTTACTATACTGGTGGAGAGGCAGAAGACCACATTTCTATTTTACTTTTTACTAAGAGCTTTAAAACTGCCCTGATGCCTTTTAGCACATTTATAAGGTCACTCTCAGTTCTTTCAGTAATACAAATATTTTTCTTTCAGTACTTTAGCAGTAGAACAGGCAGATCACAAGCCAAGGATAGGCAGCCTACCACAAGTCCAGACAGACCAGGAGTACCCACATCTTGGATCAGTACTAGCATTGGTCTTTCCCCCTTACAGTCTAAATTTAAATAGATAAGTCAACAACAAAACTGGAGAAACAGAGGCCACTGGATAGTATTCCAGCATTATAAGCAGCATGGACTTGTAATGCACTACTCAGGCATTATTTAAACCTGAAAAAAAGAACATGATTCCTATTTCTGCTATTTCCAACCTTTCTTTAAAAGTTCTCCTTTAACAAGCCTTTTAAACAGTACTTCCCAAATCTGTTCCTGCTGGAGCTGTCACTTAACAGTATTCCATCTGCTTGTGACAGAAAGTAAAAAAATTTCTCTTGTGTCCTGTTACATCAGCATAAACCTGGAGCAACTCCCCAGACTTCCTGCGTGACGCACTCACCCGGGGTTTGCCTACACAAGGAAGTAAACATGAAGGAAAACTCAATCTCAGCCCAGCAGCAACCCTGGCTCACTCCTGGTGGAAACATTCTTATCAGATAGAAAAGAAAAGCAGCTTTTCCAACTCTGAATATGGGTTAAACTACTCTGAACAAAGAGAATCCTAGTAAAATCCAAAGGTATAATCACATTCCATAATGAAGTGCTTTACAAAAATAAAGTTTTTTTTTTTAAATAATCTTTCAGAAGCAGCATGTCTTCCATCTAGTCATAAATATGCTTCTTCTCAAACTTTCCCTAATTCAGTTTAGAGGTACTTTTAGATACTGGACACAGCTTTGCATTTTGGCATGAAAATATCCTTTCACTATCAATAACACATTTTTACAGAATGGTCCATAACTTGGTACTTAAAAAGTACTCACTTTTCCATGAAGACAATGACTTTATTCTTAATCTTCCTTTCCCAGTTGCAAAGACTATCACACCGACTAATTAACTACATCTTAATTTGGTCTTGTACTGTGTCTCCTTTGTCCTTGTTACAGCACTGTGAAACACCCCTAAATAGAACATAAATTACATTTAATACACGAAAGGTTGTAATAAGACAGGAATTTACAGTAATTTTTTTCTATATTGGTCAGACACTATAATGATAGAATCTATGCAAATATCTAGAAAAGCAAAGGCAGACAAAGAAAGAAGAACACACAAGTGAAGATTTTGATGTGTGCATCATGGTAAGTTGTTCAACTGGAGCTAATTTACTGAGATGCAAATCAACTGGTAGTTTCATTATGGTACTTTCCATAGTATAATAATAAAAACTAAAATAAAAAAACCAAACCAAAACAAACCCCTGAAACTAAAACTAAAACTACTACTACTACTACGAATAGATTTCTAATAATGTAATGGCCTATGTGACCATGACCTACATGTTTTTAAAAGCTAAGAAACAATAGTATTTATTTGCACACATTCCTTAGAAGCCACTTGCTGTTTACAAAGATCTGTCAATAAAGAATAGATGGTCTGGGATGAAAAGCCTTGCTCCCAAGCTTTCCCACATGGATATACATCCCAGAATAATCTGGCACTATGATAAGTCCATGTGGTCAACAGAAAAAAATCATAATTTCATGGGGAAAAGCTGTAGAGGGAGTAGGGACACAGAGTTATCTCTGATCTCTTGTTGATTCTCACAAGTTTTGTGCTACAAACACTGATTTCAGAGAGTTTCTGAAATGGAGTAAATTGGACAGATACCGCAAAGGCAGAAGTAATGAATTTTCTCATTTTACACTGTGTGGTCATCTTTGCATCTATTCTGAGACCCCAAGTACAGAATCCAACTTTTACTTTTTTTTTCCTATGTCATATGAAATAATAGCTTGAGCTATTAATTTCAATTTAATGCACTGTAATTTGAACTCTGCTCTTCCCTCCATTTTTTAAATGTTGATCTCTTTTGACAAGTAACAAGAAAAGTAAAATAGTAAGTTTGAACTCTTAATTCATTGTGAAACTATTACACCATCCATCCTACTTTGTATTTCCATGTCTTAAATAATATCCAAAGATCTGCTGTCAATTACATAGCAAAGATCATATCTAATTCGTAAGATGAATTGAAAGGAACTGGTATTCATGAATCTATGAACCAAAATACTTCATGTTCCCAACCAAGATTCAGCAGTTCTGGTTGCTTATGGATAGTCCAGTGCGCAGAATGAGAAAAGGAGATGCTCTGGTATTTATATATCCTGTGTATGTATGAAGTGTGGCTACTTTTTTCTATCTTTTTATCTAAATTATAACCAGCAAATAGCCAAGAAACTGTCTTGTCAAATAAATTTCATAATAAAACAGAGATAACACATGTAGCATAAAACAGGTTTTATTCTGGCCTAATAGCAAAGGTTATCAAGCTAAATGTACCATAAATTCTCACAGTATTGCAAGCCAGGCAGTAATGGCCTCCTTCTTCAATTAGACATCAGTTTGATGTGTACTGTTTTAGGTAGCCTTATCTATCCTCTTCCTTTTTTACCACTCAAACTATAAACCTTGCTTTCACTGACTATTTCTAAAATTCCTTTCAAAACTTAATGAGGTCTGCATAAATCCTGCAACTCAGTAACAAAACAAAAAAACCAAACCAAACCAAACCAAACCAAACCCAAAAACAACAACAGAAAAAAAATATTTTGGTGCAAGACTATTCTGTATAGTTTTATCTATAAATTTGTCTACTCATTTTCTAAGTAACCATGCTTAAAACTGAGGTAAAGCATGTGTTGTACTCTCTCACTGTAAGCAGGAAGTATCCATCCCACTCTCTGTGTTTGTTGTCCTGTGAGACAAGATGTTGTCCTCTGAATTCTCCCTCTCAGAACACACACCCTAAAAGCAAGAATCACTATTACAGTAGTCTGACCATAATTTTTTAGATTACAGGTAATTCAGGCTGTTATCTGTGACAGGTTGTAACACCACACAGAGGAGCTGGCAGCATGTGAGGCCAGATCACTGACTGACATCAAAAGGGGCCAACAGTGTTTGCAGTTCTTTTTCTCCAGGCAGTGCCAGCTGCATTAGTAGTGATTTCCTTTCAAAAGCTCAGTGGCAGCAGGTCTTAGAGGGGACAACAGAAGTGACAATTTTGCATCTTGTAAAAGATCAAATGGTTTAAAACATAAGTGCCAGCCCTTTTAAGATCAGCTCTAGCAAGCCTGAGAAGTGAAACTTGTGACAACAGTTTTGTTTGTTTATTTTCCAGTAAAGTTTCAAGCTGCAAATCCCTCTTTTGAATCCTGAGGTTCACTGTTTCTGAGGCCTTGCTGGCCTAGAGTATAAATGCTGAAATGTTTTGTCGTTTTTTTTGTCTTTTTTTTTTCCTTGTTAGTTGGCTAAATCCCAAAAAAACCAATTAATGTTGCTCAGTAATATTTACAGAGATTTTCACATCTGTAAACAAAAATACCATGGTGATGTTCTGCATTTTCTAAAAGAAGCCTGAAGACTTCTTTTAGATTCTTTCTGCCTAAACCATGTGAATCAATGAAATAGCAGTTGGAATAAAGGAGCAGTAATTGACTGATCAAATTTTTCCATACCAACTAGAATGTGTTTTCTGTTGAAATATTCTTGGTCTTGATACAGACTTGCAACTTTTGAAACCCTCCTGTCCTTCAAAGATTTGTGGAAAGAGACCACTATCAGAGTGGAGGAAGTCACTACTGAATTTAACATATCAGCAACACAAATATCAACCCTCCAAATGCTGTGTCTTACCCAGAATTTCTGCAGATCTGGGCAGTCACTGGCGTGAATATTGATTAAAAGACTTTTTGTTCTTATTTCCTTTGAAGAGTGACAACTATCTCCAGCAATTATAAATTTCCCGTTCCACTGCCACTGAACTAGATAAGATTACACTCAAAGGTAAAGTACAGAGGGTTTAGGAAACTTTGATAAGAAGAGAAAAAGGACCCCTGAAGTATCCAAAATGTAGCTGCTAGGAGGTAAAATACCTGCCCAGGTGTTGGGGTTTTTGCCTCTATTCTATCTGATGTTTCTGTAGGAGTTCATGATACAACTTGGGCAGGATGAAGCTTGTTACAGATAAAATCTGTCTTCCATAACTTGGCTTCGATGGCTTTGCAGCTTTTGTGAACACAATACAGCAAAAACTGTTAGAAGGGAGCCCTCTGCACCCAGAGCTCCCTCCAGTCAATGAACATGGAGTGTAACTGCTCTTGGCACCTTTCCTTGCCCTGCCTGTTCCTGCTGCTGCTCACAGCTAACAGTGCAAAACAACTGTCAGTCACGTGTACTCTTCTCAAAGAAGGCACCTTCCCTGTGAGTGCCCCTCTTGGCAATGCATCACCTGGAGGTGCAGCTGTGTGTTAAACAGGGCAAGGGTGATGTTGGCTGGGCCCAGATAGGAGGATGGATAATTTCCTTCCATAATACAATCTAGCTTTGTACAAGTTCCTCCTCAGCCTCTCAGCTGGTGTGACTACATCTGTTGCTACCAGACTTCGTGAAAAGGGAAACTGAGAAACGCAGCCTAGAGTATTGAAAAAGGATGAGAGTTTTATGAAGATTGAATATAGTTCTTGTTTCATTTCACTTTAAAGGCAGACAGCTTTAGTCCTTTTTTATCTGTATGAGGTGAACTGCTCTGCTTAAGTGCTTTGTTGTTTCTGTGTGGGTATACACAGGAAAAGTTATTTTAATTATCTTTTAAATGACCACTCAAACTGTGCTATATTTCTAGATGTTCTTACTGCTCAAAATTAATTTGGTTTAACTGTTTTTGTAATTTACTCAGAAAGTGCTTTAATAATTTAATTTAAGACTCCTGGCTGAAAGTGTCCAGGTTCTAGTTTCAATTAATGCATAAACTGTGTGTGTTTGGACTCATCTTCCAGGGTGTTCTCCTGCTGACACATCCTCATCCTCATGCTTTTGCTGTTTGTTACATTGCTATCATGGTTCTATATCTGTTTAGTGAAGGACATAATGTGAGTATATTTACCATATGGTTGCTGGGAGCATGATGAATGGGGAGCTGACTAAGAATGTATTTATTATTTAAGAAAATCAGAGCCAAGGAAGAGAAGGACAAGCGTAGAGAACTCCAGAAAGCTTTCACCAAACTAACTGAGGACGGAAATACTCATTGGCCATAGTTTTAAAACATTATTTGTATATGTCTTGCCTTCTCTAGGTACTTTAACCCCTTACAGGAGTAAGAATCTGAGTTTGTGAGGTTTCTAATGAAGCTTCTGACCTGCAAAGATGGACAAACCAAACTGTCTCCTTTAATCATAGCAAGCTTTAAACTGAAATTACTGACTCCTCTTTTTTGTAAGCTTTTCTACCAGTTGTTTAGGAAACAACCATGACAAACCTGTTATTTACTAATGGAACCAGATAAATTATCAGGACATGAAGCCAGCACCCAATAGCTGTGCTCTCAGCTAACTCTCTGAGAACTGCTGCATTCAATAAATGAGTCAATAAAGTGTACAATATGGATAAAATACTGAGTGAAATTAATCCGTGATAAAACTGACCTCAAGTCAGTGGTTATGTCCTTTAGTGTCCTTTAGAGTTCCATTTCTAAAACACAATAGTAGGAGTTTGTAGAAGGAATTAAAGCTTTTGGTTAGCTCAGGAGTGGGGTTTATGTCTCTTCAGTACTTCAATCCCGGGAGGGTCAGCTCTTACAGTATCTGAACAACACTTAAGCCAGAAATTATCTGTAGAACTTACCCTGTACAAACTTTTGTAAATTCAAACCAATATCATCTCAGTCTAGGGATCCAGCTATTCACATGTGAAACAAATGTGTCTTTGGGCAGAGGAGTTAACTCAGATTCACTGCATGCGGGACTTCTCCTTCAGACACACAGCATGTAAATGCTAAGCCTGAAAGCTTTGCAAAATTAGTATAATTTCAGAAAATCATATATGTTAACCAAAATAACTTCCTAGGATGAAATTTTGCTTATTTATACTGCTTCTACTTTAAAAAATAAACAAAAAACAACAACAAACAAAACTCAGCAAAACCCAAAGCAAACAAGCACCCTCATCTTAAACAAAAGACCAGAAAAAAACAGAGACAAACCCACTTCCTTTCTACCAAGGAGAAAATTGCTCCAGCTGAAGATTCTTCTTCTTACAAGTATTTTACAATAAGCACACATACAACTCCCCCATACCCCCATATTCACCTTGCAACTCTTCTTGAGATTGATCCCCCACCAGAATACAGCGATTCCCACAGCTCCATATGAGGCTGCAAAGCCAAACAAGCTCAGAAACTTGGAAAAGAACTAGGTTTTCAGAGTCTTTTCTTTTCAGACCTTCCAATTTTACTCAAAATTTCACAGAAAAGTATCCAGAGAAATGGGACCGTGCTATTCAAGTACATCTCTGAAGTAATTTTTACCTTTTGTTAATGATTGTCAATTTCCTGTTCATTAAACTTGTGGAGCTGGCTAGCAGGAAATCATTCTATGGTGCTGAAATGGCTTGTATCGCCCCAGAGAATTAATTATTTTCAATCCACAGAACACATTTAACACTTTCATAGAATCATAGAATACTTTGGGTTGGAAGGGACATTTAAAGCTCATCCAATCCTACCCCCTGCAATGAGCAGGGACATCTTCAACTAAATCAGGTTGCTCAGGGCCTTATCCAACCTGACCTTGAGTGTTTCCAAGGATGGGGCATCCACCACCTCTCTGGGCAACCTGTGCCACTGTTTCACACCACACTGTAAAGAAATTCTTCCTCTTACCTATCCTGAATCTACCCTCTTTTGGTTTAAAACCATTGTCCCTTATCCTATTGCTACAGGCCCTATTAAAAAGTCTGTCCCCATCTTTCTTAAAAGTTCTCTTCAAGTACTGAAAAGCACATTAAGTCCTTCCCAAAGTCTTCAGGATGAACAACCTCAACTCTCTCAGCCTTTTCTCACAGGAGAGGTGCTCCAGCCATCTGATCACTTTTGTGGCCCTCCTGTGGACCAGCTTTTCTGTATGACATAAAACCATGCCACATGGAGCCAGAAATACCTACTGCTTAATAGAAGCCGACTACTTTCAGAGTCAGATCCAGCCTTTTTTTTTTAATATCTGGCAATCTTCCAATGTTTGTCCTGATTTAGGTCATGTTCTGGTAATGGCTTTGGTTCTCTTCTCCACCTCTCTTCCCAAAATGCCTCCTTTATTGAATTTCTTTAAAAACAAAAGAGATTTCACCAAAATAGGAAAAAAATTACAGGTGCACTTGAGCAGCTGCACTTGCTTTAAATGGATTTTAGGGACTAAAGAATGACAATTTAAAATTAATCTACAGAAATGCAAAACAATTTTAACATACCCTTAGTAGACTGGATTTAATAAAGGGAGCCATAGATCAAACAATAGAAATGCTGTTTGTTGTAATCTAATGGCTTAACATTCTTGCACCTATTTAAAAATACAGGTTTGCAATAACATGCTCAAGCATACAAATAATCATCTTTTTTTAAAATTAAAAGAAGGTTTTGAACTTTTCAAATGGGTAACGAGGGAAAACAGAAGGACTTCACTGCCTTCCAAAGGTTAACCTGGATTTATAACTATTTGCCTGATTTCCCTGTGTTTTTGCTTCCTCCTAAGGACTGAAAAGGCAAAGTAGCTTTTCCTCTTCCTTTTTCTAGCTCAAGTGGATCTTTGATCCCTAAATATCAGTAAATGTGGTGTTACAGAAATCTAACAGATAATCAATGCTCTCTTTTTTCACTAATAGAAATCATATTAATGGCAACCACTGATAACTATTATGCCTGAATATTACCTTAAATTGTAAGAAGCCATTCTGTATTTCTGCCCATGGAAAAGTAAGGCAAACAGCAAGGAGTAGCTCTTTACATCCAACAAAAGCCCTTTGCTACAAGCAGATAAATGTATATAAATGTTTTGTGGTGTATTCCTACTGGTTTTTCACACACAAACCATGACACAGCATCTTCTGCACTGAAAAAGAGAATACAAAATTAGTTTGGTACAATCATGTGCAGCATTTCAGTAACAGTAATTTCCCATCCATGTTTTGAGTTCATCAATAATACATATTTTTTAAGGAGTAATGCAATGCAGCTATAGGACATTCAGATGCTCTTCCAACTTAATCAACGGTACTTTGTGTTCAGCTGCAGTAGGTGTTTCTGAATATCATAAGTATTTCATATAGAAGATGATTGCCACAAAACCACTTAAGCAGGCAGATTACAATGGAATCAAGCCAATACATCCTAAAACTGATACAAGAATTATTACTTCTTAAACATCACACAATTAAACTGCAGAACTCACTAAAATGTGTTACTAGAGGGCCTAAAAGCTGTCAAAATCAGACATTAACATAGAAAATAGAAATTCTAGTAACAATAAAAATTACAAATTATGGACATGCTTCAAGGTAACTCAAACATGAGCTGGCAGTGGTTAGGAGAAAGAAAAGCTCTTCTCCTGGCAAATAATGACAATTATAAATTTGAAATCTTTCCTACTTTGTTGTAAAGCTGACGCTAACCAATACCAGAAACAGAACATTGCAGCACAGCACACTCCCTCTGCTGAGCTAAGGACTATGAACAAATCTGTCATTTTAGAAGACTAGAGAATGTGAAAATTTTGCACTTATGTATTTCACTGAACTGAACCTAATGAGATGACAGTCACTGCTGGGTTTATTTTTTGGTTAGTTTGTTGTCCTAAACCATTCTGGGAATACATATCTTTGTAAGCTATGATGATTATGCATTAGTACAATTATATTGGCTAAAAATATTCCCTGTTCTAAATAGGCCCATGAAAGCAAAGCAAGCTGTGCTGCTATGGGCACTGCCTCGCTTCCCTCACGTTTGTGTGTTTCCTGCACAAACATTCCCTGGTGAAATCTCACTGTCTCTGACCCTTGACTATTCCAGGCAGTTTTCACTGGCTAACTCTCAAGTCACACCCCAAATATCTTTCCAGATTTTGGAGGGAGAAGCGCCGTAAGAGTCCTGTGCAATTGTAACTGCCAGACATATTGTTACACTTGAGAAATCCAGCAAGTCTTCTGAGTCTTAAATTGGGAATCAGGAGGTGGATTTTAAAATATATATTTTAGTATGTCTGGTTCTGAGCACCAGGAAGCCAGCTGGTGAGTTAAGGTATTGGATGCAGAATTTCAGAAGACAATGGAATGAAAGCAAAATAATTTATTAGATGGAAGACTCAGTGAAATCTACTGCAGAGGATTTTCCAAAGGAAGGGAAAAGGGAAGGGACCTCCCAGGTGGTTTAAAGTGCACCACTGTCTAGAAGGGTTGGAATGTTCTTGCCTCAGTGAACATTGTTAAATCAGTGCCACTCAAAGTCACCTCTACAGATATACAGAAGTTTAATACCAAATACTCTGCAAATTAAAATCCTGTACAGAAAAAACACAAAGCCTTCTGCAATGCTCTGACACCATCTATGCTATATTGTACAATTTAGGCACATATCCAATGTATTATTACTGCATTTCTCCAAGAGACAATGCAAACAATTCCTATAAAAGTGAATCTGCACAGTATGAATGGGTTTGTTGTTAAGAACATTCTGCTTCAGTAGAAGAGCCAATAAAAATGTTTAAATGAAAAATATAGGTGTATTTTTCAGTTTGGGGTTTGGACTTGGCTTTTTTTTTCTTCTTCTTTCCCCAGGCCTTTTTTTCTACAGCTCTCCTTGAGACAGGCTTTTATCACAGGAAAAACGAAATGAGTACATTTCACATTTGGTTAAATGTGTGTGCCAGCTACTTCATTCAGCAGGTGGGTCACGATGGCTTGGGAGAAAAATAAGGCTCCCCTGAAAAAGAACAGGCTGAAAAAATGTTGGGAAAATTAGAAGGTGCAGGAGGTGACTATTATGTTGGAGAAATTAACATGAAATAAACTAGGGTGCAAATTGCCAGTGCATTACTTACTCTGCAGTAATTCTCTCCACGAGAGAATTACTGTATGTCCACACTGCATGAATGGGGCACTCTGAACAAAGCCGGCCCCACGGCCAGCAGGGGATGAGATGCAGGATGCTCTGGAGTGCTGCAGTGCCACACTGCCCCAGCCACCCTGTCACCAGCACTGTCTGGAAGCCCCACCCAGCAGGGCCCAGCCTTGGAATCACTGCAAGGCAACCCATTACACTGGGTGAGTCCCGGTGATTCCAGCTCAGCAACAGCAAGGGAAAGCTCCCAGTCCTGAAAGCTCCTTTCCCACATTTTGTGGGCTCATTTCATAGGAGCCTGCCCAGTTTCTGAGCTCTCCCATATGTGCAGCAAGGGGCATCTCTCTTCCTCTCAGCCAGATGCTGCATCTGTGCAGCAGCTCCTGCTCCTGTGCCACACAGCCTGTAAGGCAGAGGGTTCCTCAGGACACTTGACAGACACCTCTTCTCTAAATAACCAGTGGCAGTGCACTCAGGCTGGAATTATGCATCGATTCTGCAAGCTCAGACTTGCAGGAACAAATCCAGAACTACCACTATACCAACTGGAAACCACCTGATTTGAATTAAAGCATCACTGGAGTCCAGTGCAAGTGGAGGAGAGAAAGGGGGAAAATACAATGGGGAGGTAGAATTTGGACAAATCACAAAGGGTGGATAGATGGATGCAAGGTGGTACTACAACTGCTAGCCATAAAATTCCTTTTTGGTTTTTTTGGTTGTTTTGTTTGTTTGGTTTTTGTTGGTTTTTTGTTTGTTTGTTTCTTCTTGTTAGGGGGACAGGGGCTGTGGGGTTTTTTTTGTTGGTAAAGTCAAGGGGACGGACTGAACAAAAGATTCCTTAGGTAAATTTTTTACCAAACAAACAATTGGGCTGCTACATTCTCAGACATGAATAATGGTGCCTTCCATGCCAAGAAGGAAAGGAATTTAAGGAGAGGGTGAGATGTAGAAAATAGAAGGCATTTCACAATTTTTTTGTCCTCTCATGGTTCACTGCCCTCATCAATTGTACTTGTGCAGCAGGTCTCTGAGGCTGACAAAGTGTGGCACATGTGAAGGGATGCTATGAGCAGCCAAGCACAGAAACTTCTTTGGTTCCCACCTGCTAAAGCCAGTGTGAGCTATGGAACACCATATGTCCAGCTGAATCCTTTAGCATTCAATCCTAAAAAAACAACCACAGCTTTAAGACAACATTGCTATTCTCTTACTGACCAAATGTTGGGGGATTTTCTGTTGTTATGGTAATAAGTATTTTAAAGTATGCTTTAAAATAAACAACGAAATGTGACACTTTGTCACTATGTACCTACTATGTTTTGCAGGTTTCCCAATCTGTCCTCTGCCCTTCCCCCCCAAATATATATAAATTCTTAGTTTTCATTTACAGTTTAACAGTACTGGAATGCTTATGCTGGAAACACTGAACGAGAATATTCTGCCAGCCAATCCAAAACAAAATCCCTGCTTTCTCTTCTAAGATTTGCAAGTAATTTTGATTACTTTCCACTCTGAAAATGTTCAATAACCTTCATTGGTTCTAACATTGGTTTAAATCTTGTTGACTTTGCTGTTTCCTCGGTGCCCATTGTTGCCTCCTTTCAAGCTGGATTCCATGGATTTCAATGGCATTCTGCACAATTCTGTTCTTGCAGATTTACTCTTGAAGTCCAAGCTCTTGCAGTAGTGTGCTTATAGCTGCATGTGGGAAAGTGTCATTATACAAAAATTCTGATAAGTATCTGTCACAGTTGTGACACCTTTATTAAACACAAATGAGCTCAAAAGTTGCTTTCAGATAGTTTGTTTGAGATTTTCCACAACACAATCCAGTGAGTAAATTGTGCTTAATGCTTACAGCTATGATATGGGAAAACCTACCTTGAAGAAGCCTCATCCCAGATAAGATGTAATGTAAGAACTCCCACATGACAGGCCCCTTTAAGCCTTACATATGTTGAAAGCATTAGGAATGAGGTTGGCTTTGGAAAGAAGCTGGAAGTTCTGCAGGATCATGTGTTTGGACTTGCCATCTGCACGGTCCAGGAGTTACTACATAGATCACTTTCCCCCAGTCATCTGAACCGTGAGTCACACAAACCGAAAGCGGAAGGCGGCTGTGTGAACAAAGCAGATGTGGGTGTTTGTGGGGCTTCTCCTCACCTCTCCAGAGCCCTTCTTTTCTGCCCTGCCCCATCCAGGGCAACTACAGCTGGACCTTTGGGAAGCCAGAGTGGCAGCCACCTTAGCACCACCAGGGATGGAGGCTGGGCTGTTAAAGGATGAAACCTCTCACAGCTGAGTCTCTGGAAGGCTCCATGACTCAAACTTCCACCTCCAGCTGGAAGCCTGGCCATCTTTGTTTTGTTTAACTGAGCAGGAACACTCCATTAGCTGAGTGCTTACCACGACAAACACAAATGTCTCCCCCGAGCCCTGGCTGTCCGAGGGGTGCCTGCAGCCCCGGACAGGCCGGTTCACGGCCAAAAGCACATGCAGGGAAACAGTTTCCAAACCCCAAAAGCAAACCTGAAACTGGATCTGTACAGACAGGCTCCTGGAGCTCAGATAGCAAACCTCCTCCTCCGGGTCTGATTGCAAGCCCAGGGCTACCGTGGGCTATCGGCTCAATTTTTTACCTCAGCCAAATCCGAAATGTGGGCTGACGGAAGGGGCTTAAATAAATTTATTAAATAAAATTTCTAAAACCCTAAGCAAACAAAAATCTTACGAACATCGATATTAGCATATATAGACTAAAGTACCCTTCTGTGAACGCGCCTGCAGCTCGCACGGCAGGGCCCTAGCACTGGAGCTCTGTGAGTGTTGCAGCTCGGCAGCAAACGGCACGGGGACGCGGCGGCCGAGC